>NC_056564.1:8738359-8748540 GCF_013358625.1 Macadamia integrifolia | reverse complement strand
CATCAAATTAATCAGGCCAAAGGCTTGGATAACCATCGTTAGTAAAAAAAAAAAAAAAAAAAAAAAGAAGTTGGCAGTTCTATCACAATTTGAACTCTGTGTTTGGTACCTAATGGACTTTTTAAGTTATTCCTTGTCTGGGCCATATTTAGTTTTCAGCAAAAAAAGGTTTAGTACTTGAGGAAGCAGTAGGGACCCATTTGGGAAGAACCCATCTGACTCTCTCTCTCTCTCTCTGTTCATCGTTTGGGATCAGGTGGTTATATCCGATTTAGTAAAGAAACAGAAAAGGACACTTCTCCCTCCAAAAGTCCAAACAGTTACTTAAACAAAACTAAGCTCACCAACTCCATTAAACTTAATAGTATTTTGCTATCTTTTTCTATATCTTCTTCCCCTACTCACACCTCATCTCAGCTTTCCATTCTTCTTTTTCATGCAGCCACCTCCCCGGAAAGCATCTCTCTACCTCCCAGATATGAAGCACGTCGGCTGCAGTGGCCGCAAGAATAACAATCTCTCCATCTTCATTGTCGTCTTCTCTGCCTTTCTCTTCGCGGGTTTCATGTACAATGAGGACCTGAAATCGATTGCAGAGTTCACATTTTCAATGCCCATATTGCAAGAAAAAATAGAACCCACAAATATGAAGATGATCATAACCAAGGAAGAAATTTTAGATGAGGAATTGACTCATATTAAAGAGGAAATTGAGGAGGTTGAGGTACCACCAGAAGAATGTGATCTCTTTAATGGAGAATGGGTTTTCGACAATGTAAGTCATCCTCTATATAAAGAAGAAGAATGTGAGTTCCTCACTGCGCAAGTGACTTGTATGAGGAATGGTAGAAAGGATTCTCTCTATCAGAATTGGAGATGGCAGCCCAGAGATTGTTCATTGCCCAAGTAAGATACTGCAATCCCAGAAAGAACGAAGAAAAATCCAGTCTTTTTGATGCTTGAAATCATCTAATTATGGTAAATTGTTAATCTCTGTTCAGGTTCAGTGCGAGATTGTTGCTTGAGAGACTTCGAGGGAAGCGACTCATGTTCGTGGGTGACTCACTGAATCGGAACCAGTGGGAATCCATGGTCTGTCTCGTTCAATCTGTGATCCCTCCGGGGAAGAAGAGCTTGAACAAGTCTGGCTCCCTCTCTGTTTTCCGAGCTGAGGTATCTTCTATATTACTCTCTTCCTCTGTAGATGAACCAACCGGTCCGACTTACCTGAACCATGTGGTTCGAATTGAAAAACATTAAGAGCATTTCATATGTGTCAATCGGTCGGTCCGGAGACTCCAGACAAGTTTTGGTCAGGCCTAATCGGTCTCCTATGTTAGGATTCCACATTGTGACAGGCCTGGTTAAGTATTGGTCCTCATAAGCTACGTATGGTCCCATTTATAATCGGTCTGTCAAGTACCGATTTTTAATCGGGCTAAACGTTAAATGGGCTATTGAGTCTATCTCTAAAGAGGGTCTTACAGGCCTTAAATGGATAAATGAGCCATTTTTCTATGAACAGCCTCTTAGAGGGTTTCGCTCAAATAACCATCATCCAAGACCCTTGCTCTGGGAATGAATGAACATTATTCAGTCCAAGCTTGTGCTCAGCACAATTAATAAATGGTTCAAGCTGGTCTTGGGTTTTCCTATTCGGGCTAACCGGTGCCGGCTTAGAATTGACACCCTAATAATCAAGGGTGTCAATTCCAAGCCTGAATCGGTTAGACCGATCAAGCCCAACCGTTTGAAGACCGACTCAACCTTTATTGATTATTTAAACGTGCCAGGCTAAGGCTCAACCCGTTTATAAATAGGTAGTACTCGATGTGAGGGGTAAATCTGACAGACTCCCAACTAGCCCTACACATTTACAAGCTTGACTGTTTATACACATATTTTGATTTTTTTTTTTTGGTAGAATATACATTGATATTTTTATCAATTATTGAATGTAATTAAGTATAATATATTTTTTAAATTGTTGATGATTTAATCAAATATATTAAAGTATCTTAAATTTAGGGCAATTAAAGACCTCGTTCGTATAAGGTCAGTTTAAGGATTTATTGGTACATTATTCTATTTAAGGCCCAATTATAGCCCAATTAGAAAAAGACCGGTCAAAGTCTGGAATCCAACAAGTTCGACATGAGACCGATCAAGACCGACTCTTTCCTTAAATAGATAGGTCACGGTCCAAGGGTATAAGCCTAATTAGACCTGACTGAGACTAGACCGGCCCAACTGATTGACACCTGTACTAACAACACTTGTCTCGTGCGTCCTTGTGAAGGAATATGAAGCTACGGTTGAGTTCTACTGGGCCCCATTTTTGGTAGAATCCAACTCGGATGATCCAAGGACGCACAGCATTCTTGATCGCATCATCATGCCTGAATCAATCAACAAGCATGGGGAGCACTGGAAGGGTGTAGACTACTTGATCTTCAATACGTATATATGGTGGATGAATACTCTAAAGATGAAAGTTTTGTAAGTGTTTGGAAAAACCTTAACTCTAAAATGTTTGACTTTTCCCTCTTTTTACTATCTATATAATGTATCATAACGATTGATCTTGATTTCTTATGGATTGATCAAAAAGACGAGGATCATTCGATAAAGGCAATAAAGAGTACGATGAGATCCAACGGCCGATAGCTTACGAGAGGGTTTTGAGGACATGGGCTAATTGGGTAGAGGAAAATGTGGACCCAAGAAGCACATCTGTCTTCTTCACTAGCATGTCTCCAGTTCACATCAAGTAAGAGTGTATGACTTAAAGAACAACTATACTTTACATGATTAGATCAGGACCTTTAAATTGGAATATCTAGGACCTTACTATAGGGTCCTGAGTCCGGACCCGGCCCAAATTAAATGATTTTTCTCAAGCTATCCATTTTGGTTGGTAAATGAGATTAAACGAGATTGTGATTTGGTGGATGCAATAGGAGTTCGGATTGGAACAACCCTGATGGGATCAAGTGTGCCAAGGAGACGATGCCGGTGCAGAACATGACCCGGCTGCAGGTAGGTACAGATCGTCGGGTATTTGCTGTGGTATCGAATGTGACCCGATCCATGAAGGTTCCTGTTTATATCTTTAACATTACCACCCTCTCTGAGTATCGGAAGGATGCACACACATCAGTCTACACCATCCGGCGAGGGAATGTGCTAACAGATGAACAGAAGGCCGACCCGGACAAATTCGCGGATTGCATCCATTGGTGCCTCCCGGGTTTGCCGGATACTTGGAATGAATTCCTCTATATTCGTATCATCTCTAGCCCCTCAACCCACTAGTTCTCCCTCTCTCTCTCCCTTTTTTTTTTTTAAAATAATTTCCCTTCTTTAATTTTTCTCCCCTTTTTTAACTTTAAATAGTGTTTATTTTTCTTTTTTTACTAGGGTGAATTTTTTTGTACTTTATTTTTCCTGACTGGCTAAGATATTAGCCAGATAAGCATGCCGGGTTTCCGAAAAGTGGTGAAACATGAGCCCATGCTTGGAAGATTGTACCTTACTTAAATTGTATAATGAAATTCAGAAAGAAGAAATAAGTAGAGAAGCAAAGAATTGATGTCCTAAAGACTTGGCTCCCTAACAATTTAAATTGATTGTGAATGTTCATGTTTTTGTTTCTATTTTATGATCAATTAGAGCTTGTATTGTTTATGTTCCAGAAACTCCGTTTCGTGTCAAAAACGAAAATTTCGGTTTCTGTGTCAAAACATCATTTTTAAACGATTTAAGGCTCTTTGGTGAATCTGTTTCTGGAACAGTTTCAGAACAGAAAAACGATAGTTTCGCCGTTTGGTGATGCTTGTTTTAGAATTTTTTTTTTAAGTCAATACTTATAGAAATAACATTAAAATACTATTAGAAATTACTAATCCTTTGGGACAATAAAGTATTACATGCCAAATAAAAAAAATGGTTTCAAAATGACAAATAAAGTACAGAATTAACAATGCCTTGTCCAAGTTAATTATGCATTCATTTTTTGTCAAAATCTAAAGACTTGAATGCATAGAGGATGTCTTTCATTTTTTTTTTTTTTTTTTTTATTAATCAAGGTGTCCGGGCCAGCTTACGCGCACCTTGATTAATCCTTGAGGAGACTAACACAACAATCTACCGTCATGATCTCTACTTAAATCGCAGATACATAGATGGAGACTTGAACCTGAGATTTTGCGCCTAATCCACACAATCTCCAGTTCGCCCTAACCATCTAGGAAATCCATGGGTAGATACATAATAACTAAGAAAATGCACACACACACACACAATGTGTACGACAGGGTTCGATCCCAAGACCTCCTCCCCTGGGTGCCGGCTCCACAAGCCGAAGCTACCACCACTAGGCTATCCTAGTATTTAATGTCTTTCATCTTATTTGTTTGGTTCTCTAATTCTTTAAGTGTCATTTCCAGATATCCTTTCATATACTCGTTCGAAGTGGATGGTGGTATAGATGCTGTTAATATTGAGCTTTCTAAACATAATGTATGTTGTATAGTAAAGATATGTGATTCATCTTTCAACCATACAAACATACCATATCCACAATTATCAGCCTATATTAAATAATAGATGTGATTAGAGTCGTTGAAATTTAATATCAAATTAAAAAAAATCTAAAATTATCTATAGGTATAGATCAATTGTAGAAATAAATTACCCCAGTTGAATTTGGGCAACATAGAAAATATTGTCCCCTTTTTTGGACCTTTCGTCGCAGTTCATATTTTGCATTGACCCACATGAAAAAATTACATGAATCTTGACACTTGAAAAATTCTCTTCCAATATTTTTACTCGACTTAGTTGTATATTTAGCACAACTCTTCCCGTAAATTTCACAATTTACTGTTATGAGTGGAGACATAGAAGAAGTCATCTGTAACAGTAATTTAAATATCAAAGAAGTTAATATAACATCCAAATATATGACATTCACAATAATCTATCAACTTGAATCACATACATAAATGTAACATAAAAAAAATACTACATCACTTGAAACATCAATTTAGGTTTTCAGCTTTGTCCAAATAGTTATCGGTTTTAATTTTTAACTAGTTCAGGCATCCTTTGCTGTCTAGCCATTGCATTTGTAATTCTTAGTCTAGTGGCATTCATTTCTTTTATCCTATTTCATTGACTTGATTATACTGTAGAATGATCAATGAAATCTTCATGTGGGGGATTCAATTCATCTTCTAGAACTTTTGAATCATCACTCATCCTCAAGAATTCAGCATCAGTAATATGCTCTTCTCTAATATAGTTGTGTAGCCCATAACATGTCAATACGATTGATGCCTAAAGTTTCATTCGAAACTGATACATTAGCCTTAAAATTTAAAATTTGTTCTTCAATACTTCAAATGTACGTTCGATGACATTCCGAAGTGATGAATGCCTATAATTGAACAACTCTTTTGCTGTTCTTGGGGATCTTTTAGGCCCTTTGTAGTCCACTAGATGATATCTCTCACCCCTAAATGGTGCCAAAAATCTAGATTGGCTAGCATTCCCAGAGTGGACAACATAATACTTTCCTACAAACAAAAAATAATATATGCTATTATGTATACATTTAAATGAAAATCTAATATAATAGAATAAAATTAATACCTGGAGGTAGATGTGAAAAACTCAATCGAGGATCACTTCTTGCCTGTTCAAGTACTCAATAATCATTTGTACTACATTCCCATCCAGTATACACATATGTGAATCGCATGTCAAATAAATATGCACACATCACATTTTGAGTTCTGATCCCCTATCGATTCTTATATAGAGTTTAATCCTCTCTTGGAACTACCACATGAATGTGAGTATCATCTATGGTGTCAATACAATTCTTTGACATATATTGACAATTAAATGGTCACTACATATAAGAATATCAATATTTATATATTTAATTACAAACATGTATCATATTAACATATTTACTTTAAAAAAATGGTAGTATTTCGGATTCTGTACAATCTCTGTCGGTATCATACTGACGTCTGGTGGTCAGATTTTTTCCTTAGCCAGGTGTTGCATTGCAATCAAGACAACAATGAATGTCCGATTAATTATTTCCTTTGAGTGGTTGAAATGATTTTGGGTGCCCCTATTACTTGAATCCTTTCCAATAATCCATTGGAACATTCCAAGCTATTCATCCACTCAGATTTTGGTCGTGTCTTTAACCACCCCTTATGTCTAACATAATCACATAGGTTGAAGAAGACATGACATTGCATCCTAAACTCTTCATAGCATCTGTTGGTATGCCCATTTAATATCTCATGCATCATGATAGCCCCTGTAAATACACATCCCTACATGGTTCCCGAGTATATACAACCTCACTCATTAATTCCATTCCTATGTGAATAATTATATCTTCTTTATCACTAGATGTTTCATATAATGTATTTAACATAACTGCAATAAATTGACAACTACTTATCAATTTCAAACAAATGACTGCAAAACATAACAATCTGACATTGTTTTAACCAAAACCCATGTTCAACATTACACACATTAATAAAAAAAAAAATTAATAAAATAAAACACAAGTAGCCATATCCAAAGTATTGTCCTAAATCCAAAATCATGAAAAGTAGCATTAAGAAACAACCATTATAATTAGTCTCAACAGTAGAATCAAACAAAGGGGCCATTGCCCCTAAACTAATCCAAGGCATCTAAAAGCCAAGTCCTTTCAACAGGCGCTGCACAGACAAACAACTCTCTCCAACTTGGATCAGCACACATATGACTGGTGGACTTTAAGTATGTCTCATTTGACATATCCGGTATGAAGGATAATATGGCCTCACATGCACTCACACTAAAATCTCGAGGACGAGATGTACCTTCCCCACCACGAACAGGAGATGTAACGGAAGTACTGGATGCTTTCTCAATTTTGATGGATAAATACTTTCCATACAAGTCCTTGACGTGGCTGTCTCACTTATTGGTGCTCTTTTTTCTTCGTCCCCTAGGTGTCCTATCAAGATTTCACTTTGTGGTGGTCTGAGTTGGAGTATCCTGCAGGAAGGGGTCATTCATGCCTAAATGCATCGAGGTAGTAGGAGATTCAAAGACTTGCTCAATATCAATGGCATTATCATATTCGATGTCATCTAAATCTTGAGCGCTGTCAACCCCTAAGTTTCCTCTAGCATAGGCATCCCCAAATATCATGCTTAAATCTGACTAGTTGTTTAATCCATACTTCTTGTATCTCAACCAACTTGGATTTGCCTGCATAAATAGTCATCATATATGTCAGATGTACTACTCATAATAATCTAATTTTGAAACAATTTAAGTAGCTAGTGAGATCTATTGTACCTGTACTATCATATTCCATACGACTCATCATCAACTGTGATTGATTTTGTCATTGAGTTTCACCCAAATCCAGTTGTGTCAAGTAGTTTCTTGAATTGTTGATACTCTGCTTTCAACTTGTTCATCTTGTTGCGTAATTGTTCTTTCCCAACTTTACGATTTAAAGTCTTCTCAAATTGGGTTGTAATATCCACCCATCCAGTTTTGTTAAATGAATTACTGGATTTGTGACCATTTTTTACAGTTTTTTTCATTACATCAATGAAAACATTGGTCTCAACTTCTGACCACTTAATGGCAGGGATACTACTTCTAGACATAATAACTAAATATTATAAATTAACGTAAAAAGTTAGCATACTGGGTTATTATACAGTCTTCATCAAGCACAACTAGAGTAAAAGAAGAAGAAATGATATAGGGATCTAACAAAGATATTATACAAGTAGATAATAAATATATGAGAGGGAGAAAGAACAACCCAATAGAGAGAGAAAACCTTGAGGAAGAAAACAAGCACCACAAGGCCATTCAAGATTCTCATTCATTATAAGAAACTGGTTGTTGGCTGTATTCTCAATGAAATGATAATGCAAATGAGTGAAAGAGATGAAAAAATTTACTCTCCCTCTATTTCCAATCAAAATTAGGTAAGTTTCTACATTTTCCTTATCCTGCGCACACAAATTTCTTCAATCTTTAGATCTAATTTTTTATTTGGTTCTCTTTTCTGTTCGGTAGTTTATTGCTTCAGTTCATCTTGGTTTTCTATTCTGAAGTTCTGCTTTCAGTTCTAGATTCATTGTTGCTTTCAGATATGAGATATCCCATCGATTTACATTCTCCTACTGAATGTCAACTTCTCAAAATTCAGGTTTTCTGCAATTGATTTCATGAATCTGTTTTCAGTTAATATATAAGGCTCCATATCAATAGATTTTTATTAAATCAGATTATCAAACCTCAGATTTGAATTGTATCTAACTATTGTGGTCTACCTATCAGTCTCAGCCAAGAATCTGGGCCTCTGGCCACATCAGAATTAGCATTATTGAGTTATTTAATTTCTATGTTTGCTTATTTTGTTCCTAACATCCTGCTATTCTGTCATTTCTCATGGTTCCTTCATCCTAAACCCTATTGTCCCTTAGAAACCCCATTACCAATATATGCAATAGTGTCAGACATATCTCTCTCTCTCTCTCTCTCTCTCTCTCTATATATATATATATATATATATATATATAGAGAGAGAGAGAGAGAGAGAGAGAGAGAGAGAGAGAAGAGAGAGAGAGAGAGAGAAACCATGTTGATGTATCAGGTCAAAAGTAGCTCTCACTTCTCAGATGCAATCTTTCAAAAACTTGTAATACGAAGAACAGGGAGAAGTTAAAGGAAGTGACTCAAACCAATAAAGAAACAAAAACAATTCCAATAAAAGTGATAAATAAAGCCTAGGAGGATGTAGTTCAGAAAAGAGTGATTACATTCAATTCTAGAGTTGCTCAATCAATAGGGATTTGTTTGCAAGTCAGCAACTGAAACACTTCAAAATTGGAGCCCACATATTTTCTCAATGGAAATTGTCAATGGACCAGCAATTGGATAAAAATGAAAGGATTACATCAGATAGAGGATGCAAAGATAAAAAATGAAGAACCACAGCATTCTGCTCGTTACGTTAGATACATTAGGCAATTGGCATCTAAAATGTAAACCATCTTTAATGGAACCCAAAGAGTACTAGCGTAATGTAAGGTTATTGAAAGATCAATAACCCCCAATTATGTTCTTCAAAGCTCCAATAAAATCAAGCAAAGTAACAAAGAAATCTGGAAATCAAATTTCGAACCATACCAAAAATAGGGCTAGAGTGAAAATCAATTAGGAAATAATATGACCTAAAGTGACCATTAAGAACCGTCAAACTCATGAAAAGACCAATGCAAAGTAGAAAAAACAATGTATAATTCAATTTAGGCAAAGTCAGTATTTCAGTGGCAAAGCTCATTTGATCGACAAACTTCAGCATAAGAAAAATTCACAAGACCATACACCCATTGAAAAATTACATAAACTTTATCAATTAGATATCAAATTTGGGCAAAGGAGTTAATAGAGAATATTACCTGATTCTTAGGTGAAGAAGCCGACAAACTGGGCAAAGGAGTGAACCATGCTCTGTGTGCCAATAAAAAAAAAAAAACACATCAGTGAACCGTGCTCTGTGTGCACAAAAATCTCCATTTCATTGGGGGGGCAGCGGTGGTCATTTTGCCTCCCCATGTGTCTGGGTGTAGAAACTACACCTCCACTCCCCACCAAAAAATACTATTTTCCCATTTATTTATTTATTTTGAGTGCCTTCAATTGTTGCGAAGGTAGAAAAGTTGATCGACCTACCCCACCAATTTTAAAGCTTGTTGCTTAAACTTTGAGAAAAAACATGATGTATTCATGTGTAATTATTTTAATTAAAAAAAAATGTTAATATTTAAGGAAGAAAAAACCTTGTCAATCTTGTGGGAAACACAAAAATACTTAGTTTAGTAGACGTTGATTTATTTTTTATTTCAAAGATAAACCTAAAGGACATAAGGGTTTTGTTTTGTTTTGTTTTGTTTTTGTTTTTGTTTTTTATTTTTTCTTGCTTCCTCTGTTGATTGCGATGCTGTGAATAAAGAAGTGAGCTAAAGTTTTGATTTAAGTGTATTTTTATCTTTCATCTAGGGACACCTGGACATTAACTCTATAAATTTTTACTTTTTTCTCTATTTATTATAAAATTGCTGAAC
>NC_056564.1:8701410-8738259 GCF_013358625.1 Macadamia integrifolia | reverse complement strand
GTATTATTGGAAGTGAGTAAAAATATGGAATAGAAAGGGATAAAAGATAATGGGAAGGGGTAGTGTGGGAAGTAAGCAAAATTAAAGAGGGGTAATTTTGTAAAAGAGAAATTAGAAAGAAATAAAAATTTGATGGGGATTTGGGTGAGATATCGTAACCGACAAAAGAGGTCTCTGCGATGGAATCAGGGCGATGGGAGAAGTCGGGAACCAAGTATGTCGCCGCCTCTCGTCTTCTCGTCTTCTCGTCTTCTTCTGTTTTGTGTTTCTGTCTTAGCTTCTTCTCTTCTTTGAGTTCTGTCCTTTTTTTTCCACTTGTTGTTGGCGGAAAAGGGAAAGAGGTGGTGGGGGCCTTCTTATTGGGAATCGAAGGGAGTAGAGAAAGGGAGGGATTAGGGCTGGGGTTTCAGCAGGCCTTTTTTTTTTGGAACCTGCGGTGAAGGTAGCAAGGGTGCTTCAGGAGGTGAAAGGGAGTTGTGTTTAAGTAGAATCAAGGGGATCCTTCGGCTCTAATACCAAGTTGATGGGGGGACTTAGAGAAGAGGTGAAGAACTAGAATGGAGGGGGAAAAGGACGGGAATCGTACCTCACATATTGCACAAATCAACTAATTCTCATTCCAATAAATTCACCATTTTAACATTGAGTATGTGCAAGTATATGAAGAGAAAATAATAAGACTCCTACTTGGACTCTAACACTGAAACAGACTCGTACCTCTCTATCTCTTACGTATCCTAGACTAAAACAAACGTGATAAAATAAAAGACATTATTAAACTAAATTACTATCAACCCTTATTGGACCATAAACCTAGGTTGGACCGGTTCTTCTTAGCTCTTGGCTTCCAAAGCCGGTCATTCTGGTCTAACCAGGTAAGTGTAGCCTTATCTGCATCAAGTGCGCCTAACTGTATGTGTACTCAAACGACTACAATGGCCTCTTCTCAAGCTTTAGGTCCAAAACCTTACACATGAATCTTCTTGAAAATATGGTTTTGTGGAAGGTTGTGTCCTCGAACAAAATCAACAGAGATGAAACTTGCTTCTGCTCCAGTATGAACAACTATATGAATATTTGTAGAATCAACACCGTGCAAAAGAATGCCCTTTTGTCTGAGGAGGGGAGCTTTATCAACTAGTCTATTTGAGAAAGATGTAGGACTAGCGGAGTGAGTTTCAACTTCATCCTCAAGATCATCATTGAGGTCAACATCTTCCTTAAGAGGAAGACCATCATTAATCTCCACATCCTGTTTGTTCATATTGGCAAAACCAATTGCACCAACCCAACCGTAGACAGGGGATAGGTACGTTTAGGACCATAGTTGTCAAGGCGTCGCCTAGGCGTCCAGGCGGTTTGCCTGGGGCCTAGGTGACATTCGCCTTATTGCACTGCATACCGCCTTGTGTTTTGACACTTATTTATGCCAAATATCATTTAAGTAAATGCTTTTTATATTTGTTATTTCATTTACTTAAGATATTATTCATAAATAAGCAAATACCCCCTATTTGAATCCAATAAAAATAGTTTAAAAATCAAATTCCAAAAGGATAAAAAGTCAACCCCCCAGTCCAAGTAGAAAAACTGGATTTTGGTTATAGGGGCGATTTTCAACTTTTAAATGCTGGAGTTTTTCTCAATTATGAAAATTTTATAAATTCTATCATGTTAAAACATTGCTAAAAACCAAAAGTCTGGTAAAATAATTTTTTGTTTTGATATACATAAAATTATTTTCATTCAGGCGATTTTAACAGCATTCGCGCACTTAAAAATAAGTTTGACCGGAGCATAACTTTGTCATTACAACTTAGATTTAAGTAATCTTAGACTTGTTAGAAAACTGGTTTTATATTATAACTGATACAAAAAGTCTCATGTAAATAATATCATTTGACCAGTCAAACTTGTTATAGAACCAGAGCATTTCTCTAAATTTTGATTTTTTATAACTTAATATGACTTTAATGTTAATTTTTTATAATTTAATATGACTAAATGTTGATTTTTAATGACTTGATGTTGCTTAATGTTGATTTTTTATGATACAAGGTATATATAGCTTACTAAATAATGTTAGAAAATAGGAAAAAAAAAAACAATTGGTCGCCTTGTTCGCCTCAAGGCGTGCGCCTTCTCGCCTAAGAGCTTAGACAACCCTCCACCGCCTTGGTTCGCCTTGGCGCCATGCCAACTATGTTTAGGACACTTACTGTTGAAGTAACCTTTCTCGCCACAATTGCAACAAACAATTCTCTTCAACCAATCATTTCCTCTGACAACTTCCGCTTTCATTCTTCCACTATATGTAATTTAGGCTTATTTTCTTCGATACGTGGTGGAGGTCTATAAACTAAAGGAGTCTGGTGCATATTCTTCCAATAACTAGATTTATCTTCAGTTTTCTTGGCATTTTTGATATTTGGGCTCTACCTTAAACAAGAAGGTGAGATAGATGATGATGTTTCCCACAGAATTAAAGTCGGATGGATGAAATGAAGAGGTGCGTCTGGAGTGTTATGTGATCGACGGATTCCTCTAAAGCTTAAGGGGAAATTCTACAGGACTGTTATAAGACCAGCTATGATGTATGGTGCAGAATGTTGGGTAATCAAGAAGCGTAATATAGATAAGTTGAATGTGGTGGAGATGAGGATGTTGAGATGGATGTGCGGCAAATCCTTGAGAGATAGAATAAGAAATGAACAGGTTAGAACCAATCTAGGAATTGCCCCAATTCAAGATAAGCTCAGAGAATGTCAATTACAATGGTTTAGGCATGTACAAAGGAGGCCTTTGGATGCCCCAGTACGGAGGAGTGACCAGATGTAGATGGATGGAATTAAAAGGGCTAGGGGCAGGCCAAAAATGACCATTGATGAGTTGGTAAGAAGAGACATTCCAAAGTTAGTTAGCCAACTCTAGTCAGATGTCAGTACTTAGCCCATTGATTTATCTCATAATATGTTGGTCTGTCTTTTGAAGTTGGCACCTTAAAGATAATTTGTGGAACTCTATCGTGTAGGTATCCACATCCTTGTCATCTTGCTGCAAATAAGCAACTTATGAAATAATACCATCTCATAATTAGGGGGAATAGGTTTTTCATTCAAAATCTGCTTCATGACCTCCCTATTAATAACGTGTCCAAGTCACTTGATAAGCCTTGAACGTTGTACATCATCCCACCTTGACCATGCATACTTGGTAAACTTGGTGATGATGAGTTAACACTTCTCGTTTGGAAAGGATTTATAAGCAAAGATCCTTTCAACTTTGGTAAGCCAATCAAGAAAATCCTTGGGTCCCTTTTCACCATTGAACCTTGGAACTCCCAACCTTAATGCCATAGTCCTTGTTGGAAAATTGCCGTGTGACATCCTAATATAAGATTAGGTCACAAGTGATCTAATCCTAGGTAGGATCTTTAGTCAATTCAGGAAAAATAAGATAGTATGACAGATAATATGAACAAAACAGAAAATAAGAGAATAAAGGGAAGAATGGGGGTAGGGGAATAGGTTGGGTCGAGCATCCCACTCTTCCCTAAGGCATCTCACCCTACTGCATCCCGCAGCATAACAATATAAGCCATTTTTTTCTTAATAAATTCGTTTTTAATATTGTAACCGCTTACAAACTTATATAGAAGACTTAAAACTGACTCAACATTAAAAATGAAAAGCCTATCCTAATCGTTAACTAATTGGGAAACCTAAACTGACTAGGAAATCGAAATAACAAAGGAAATAGACTCAAAATGGGACTTTAACTAAACTAATGAATTAAATCACGTTTTTCTACTTTCTATCCATATTTTAGGCCCATTAAAGTGACCCATTATAAGGAAACCCATGGGATCAAAGGCACAACACATACATAATCCAACTAAGACTTATTTGCAATAAAATAAGCCCATTAAGTGACATATCTACATCAATTCGCCCTTTCTTAAAAAAATTCGTCCTCGAATTTTGTAGAGTGTGAGGGTGATTATAGGATGGTGCACATCCCTCTTCAAGCTGTAGAAAAATTCAGGCAGCTCTTTGATCATAAGGATGTAGTCTATAATGTGAAGAGCTCGATCTTCAAGATACTTTAATGGAATGACGAACTCCACGTGCGCAGCTTCAACAACCTCAAATGTATCCATGGGATCATCCACATATACGCCTTCAACCACTGTGTTCTTGACCTCCATAACTTCAATCTCAAGCTCCCTAGGATCTTCTTCTTGGCTGTTCACAGTCATCACAGATGTTGAAGCATCATTTTCCTTGGGTTTGATCTCCTTATCCACAATTGTGACTGTTGCTTTCGACTTCATCCACATGAATACCACTAATAGGAACATCAATGACCAACTCTTTCTCGATACTAGCAATCTTGTGACATGTGGGTGGCTTTTGGAAATTTGGTGGAGGGAAGTACATTCTTCGTTCATTCTTAGATAGGTACATGCCTGGCAACTCGTACTCCATCTAGTCTCAAGTTCTAGGCTCACGACCTTGAGCTTGAAGTTGCCTTTCAAGGATTCTCCATTGCATTCGAACACAATCACTTATCTGGGAACAAACGTATTGAAGTCGTGCCTCTATTAGGTTGTAGGAATTTAAGTAAACGTACAATTTTTTTACCCAATCAAGGATCACGTATGAAGAAAGCTTTTCACGAAATTCACATGGCTCCATCTTTGGTCTGGCTAGGCTTTGATACCAAATAATGTAAGATTGGGTCACAAGTGATTTAATCCCAGGTAGGATCTTTAGTCAATTCAATAAAAATAAGATAGTATGACAGATAGTATGAACAAAATAGAAAATAAGAAAATAAAGGGAAGAATGGGGGTAGGGGAATAGGTTGGATCAAGTATCTCACTCTTCCCTAGGGCATCTCACTCAATTGCATCCCACAGCGCAACATCATAAGCCATCTTTTTTTTTTTCATTAATAAATTCGTTTTCAATATTGTAGCCCCTTACAAATTTATATAGAAGACTTAAAACTGACTCAAACACTAAAAAGGAAAGGGCTAACCCAATCCTTAACTGATTGGGAAACCTAAACTGACTAGGAACTGAAATAACAAAGGAAATAGACTCAAAACAAGACTCTAATTAAACGAATGAATTAAATCTTGTTTTTCTACTTTTTGCTCATATTTTAGGCCCATTAAAGTGGCCCATTACAAAGGAAACCCATGGGATCAAAAGCCCAACACATACATAACCCAACCCAAGGCTTATTTGCAATAAAATAAGCTTATTAAGTGACTTATCTGCATCACGTCCTTGAGGTATAGCTAGATCAAGTTGTTGTCTCTGAGGCACATCTTCGATTTGTAAGGTACGAAACTATGGAGTTGGTGTAAATGGTCCTGCTTCATCTCGCTTTTCGAACCTCTACATGCAGGCAAGAATCTCAGTGAGAACATTGAGTCTCTTTCATGAACTTGTCATATTTTGCCTCACTACTCTCAAACCTAGCCTCAGTCTTTTCAGCCAATTAATGATATAATGTATGTGACTCATAATTTGTGATGTGACCTATCATGGTGAGTAATTGCCAAAAATTCGGTTGTGATACTAATTGGTGGTGGGTCAGATAGGATAAGGGAAAGAATCTCTGAGATGAGTCTCAGAGTTGCAGGGGAGAGAGGGAATCATACAAGAAGGGGGGAGAAGAAGATTGCACTATCAATTTGGGTGCACTACTAGCCAAATTGGACCCATCTCCGTCTGGATACCAAAATGGGTTTGGATTGGTCCAAGTTAGTGCACCTGCCTCACCAACTGAGTTTGTTGACAACAATGACAACATTCATAACACATTGCTCAACATTCTTCCTGTCACAGGTCGCAAAATATTTGCCGAAGAAGTAGAAGTGGAGTCCCAATCCCTAGGAAAATACCTTCCTCCCTTTATTTTATGCTGTAAATTATAGCCAAATTGGGATTTAAAGATGTGCACCAAAATTTAGAATAAAGCAGGTATGAATATCCAAAAGATGGGGAAAATATTATACAGATTGGAGGAACAGTATATTATTTTGTCAATCTTTGGGGAGTCTTGACTTTAGATTATAAAATAATGGAACTTGGCAATGATTTATTTCTAATATATTTCCGAATGAGATTTTTTGAAAATTTGAAGGACAAATTGTTTCCTTTAGATGGATGAGTGATTGGATCCCACTAATTGCAAATTGCATGTATTGTGCAAACAGTATGTACAATCCATGCTTGCTGCTTATTCTAAAGTTGCTTGATGTTGATGGCAGTAGATGTGTATGCAACACTGCAAAGTTGTGTAAAAAATTTCCTGTGTAAATTTTTGGCTTATTTATTTCTGCAAATCTCTTTCAGCCTTTTGCTTGATTGGTGATATTTATAATCACTATCGATGTTGATTACTCTCTTGTCTCAACTGATGATGAAGTAATGGCTTGGTCATAAGATGACAGGTACTATGACAACCCGGAGCATTTAAAGGAATTGGGTGGTATAGATATTGGAAAATATGTGGCCAGTTCTATTGTGGTTTTCAATCTTGATACAAAGCAAGTTAAGTGGACAACACCATTGGATCTTAGTATTGAGGCTGGTGACTTCCGTGCGCTCATATTGTCTTCTCCCACTGTGGTCGATTTGGATGGGGATGGGAATTTGGACATTCTTGTTGGAACTTCCTTTGGCTTGTTTTATGTTCTGGATCATCATGGTAATTTCCGGTACTGCATACTTTTTCTCAGTCTATATTATTGTACGTTTGAAGGTGAAGGGTCATGCGGTACTTTAGTTTCATTACTAAGATTGAAATAAGGTCGAGACTTACTGTTATATAATACATTATACATCTTTAATTGATCGTCATTGTTCTCCCCATGGTTCCAGTCCACCATTGCTTCATACAGTAATAGAGGTGATCGATTAAAACTTACATGTTGAACTTTGCTTCGTCTATTCAGAATGGTATGATATTGTAGAAATTTGTGATATTTTTTTGAAATAAAATTTGGGTACATTGTGGAAACTGTAGGAAATATGTTGCTGCCAAGCTGCTTTGGTGCCAATATTTGATATGATGCCTTAAGGTCCTACTAAGCCACTGAACACCATGCTTGTGTACCAAAAAAATAGAAAATAAAGTTAGACACTTTGTTATTAATATAGTCATTTCAAATGAGAAAAGGTAATTGATGCAGTAGCTCTGTCATGGCTGGACCGGCATGACCTGATCTGGAAACCCAGACTGAGGCAAAACCGAACCTAACCAGGGTTTTGGTCCAATAAGGGCTGTGTAAGCTACGCTAGTGCCTCCATGTGTCTATCTCTCTCATCCCTTCTATGAATGACATATCTACCTTATTGTGGGAGGAGAGAGATAGACACAGGGAGGCACTAGCGTACACGCTGCTCATCCAGACTGGGAACTCAATCCCTTATTTTATTTTGGAGAGAGAGTATGTAGGAGTTGTTTAAGTTTCCTAGTTTGTATAGTTTCCTTGTTTAACTTTACTTCATGTTTGTATGATTTCTTTTATTTATATGCTTGTAATCCAACGATTTAGACAAAATTGGATGGTGCAATTGATGCAGTTAAGGGTGTCCAATCAGGCCTTAGAATACTTTTTTTTGGCCCATAGTTGGATTCTATGGGCCTTGGGCGCCTTGGGCTTGTTATTTTAAGCTGCTTTTTTTTTTTTTTTTGTATATATATTAATTGTAATGAGCCTCTTTATGTGCCCTAAAACTCAGATTTAAGGGGCTACACGGGATTAATTATATGGATAAGATTGTGTTGGTCCCATGTGTTATTAAGTAGTTACGTTAGTTTAATCTAGAAGAGTCCTTTTAAGTAGTGTTTAAGTTAGTTTAGGATGGTTAAGAGTTATTAGTGGATCACCATCCTCATTCTTGATACCTTTCAATTTCTAACACCATTGTGTTTTATTATGATTTTTCAATTTCTATTTTTATTTGTCGGGTTTTCCTCCTTGAATGTGCATAGGGGAAATGTTTCTCACTGGTTTCTAGATATTTGTTATGGAAGTGCACAAAGTTATTATCACACACATGAAAGGGAAGCATTTTCTTTAATGCATCTTTTTCTTGTAGCAAATGCGTGTTCAATATACTTGTTTATTTTTTAAGAGGGGAAGATTCTTGTGACCTACCATTGGAATGCTTGCTTAGTTTAGTTCCTGCTTCATACAATGTTTGGATGATGGTGAAACAAGCAACCAAATTTTCTAATTTGCTTTTTTGTGTGTTTTTTGTGTGGTTTCATTTGGGAACCTGAAACATCATTTAATATCAAAGCTTGCTAACTACCAATGATCCAATAATGTGTCTATTTAGCAACCGCGAAGAGAATGTTATACAAGGCACTAGTGAATAATATGAACAGGATTGATGTGCTAGAATATGTCATCTTTGTAGATGAAGCTAATGTTAGATTTCATTTATTGAGCTTTGTTTTGATTTTAAGGAGTGGTTTGATCCCTGACACTGGTAAGATTCATTCAGGTAAGGTAAGAGAAAAGTTTCCTCTTCAGATGGCTGAAATTCAGGGATCTGTAGTCGCTGCAGATATCAATGATGATGGAAAGATTGAACTGGTGACAACTGATACACATGGAAATGTTGCTGCGTGGACGACACAGGGGGAAGAAATTTGGGAAGTGCATCTGAAGTCTCTCATTCCACAGGTTAATCCTTTTATCACCTTCTTCTCTTTGTTAAGCAATATGTTTTATATCAAGTGAGATTGGATGACCATCAACAAGATAGTGCATTTTCAGGATCAATTCAAGCCGTAAGTTAGATAAATCGTGCATTTTCAGGATCAATTCAAGCCGTAAGTTAGATAAATCTTCAACAGTGCAATATATATGCACGAGTCAATGAAAAAGAAATACTACAATAGGAGGAACAGTCTGATAAAGCAGGGAAAATGACAGTCCAACAGTCAGAATGAACTTCTAACGAATAAGTAGAAGGGTGTCAGATTCCTGGTGCCTCTTTGATCATCAGACCCTTTTTTGTTCTTGAAGAATACAATTTCTGCTAGGAAAACCCTATAAACCCAGTTAATCATGTTCGCCGTCCACATAAGATAGGAGACTAATATAATTCCCTTTCGCATCAATTTCGTTGATTTGACAAAGAGCTACTTCCAAGAATCACTCACTCTCTTTCCAATGAAATGGCAGATCTCCATGGATTACCAAACAATCATGGTCTACTCATTGCTCATCTGCTATGGTTTTGATAGATATCTGGCTCCTCTTGAACGATATGTTTAGAGCAAATCTGATGTAGGGATTCCTAGGTGACTAGGTTTCCTACAAGATTAACTAGGTAGGGTAAACTCAAGGGACTTAGGTTGGACAGGATAAGGGAAACTCAGCAAACAAGATTGACATGCAAAATAAAGTGAGATTAATGAGCAATGTAACAATGAGCAATAATAGTCTAAGAAGAAAAACACATAAACTCACTTAAGCGTCAAAGGGGAATATGGGGTAGGGAACATAGCAGCAAGCAAAGTTAGGTTCTAACACTAGCCTTATTAAGCACCAAAGATAAATAAGAATTCCATGTTATATGTTCTAAAATCAGTCATGCTTGTAATAAAGAAAATCAGCAACGTCTAAGGCACAGTGGGCAAAATAAAGGTCAAACAGTGGGCTAAAAGGGGGGGGTCTAATGGAAGAGGATGAAACAAATAATAAGGGAACAATGGGGGGATGGAAGGGTTCAGTTCACTACTTACCTGCTGCCCAAGTCTGAGGAGTAAAGAAGAAGATGACTCTTCCAAGGATGAAAAAAACTTGCTGTCCACGCTGTTGTTGATGAAAAAAATCCATTGGGTGTTTCAGCAGTTCCTCGTTAATTGAAGGAGAGACCAGCAGCCTCAACCCAGGTGGGGTTTTCTCGATGGAGGTAATCTCCAATGACTGTGAACAGTGGCTGCAATGCAATAGGGCAGCAGCAACAGAGAAAACAGAAAAAAAAAGAGAGAGATGAAAGTCGAGAAAAGGGAGGGGGAAAGTCGAGAAAGAGAGGAAGAATATGGGAGAGAAAGTCGTGAGATAGAGGGGAGGCGAGAAAGTACAGAAACCGAGAATGAGAGACGAGAGAGAAGATCGAGAGAGAGAGGGGCGACAGTTTCTTGTCTTTCAAAAAATAATTTTCGTTAACTCCATTCTTGGCCATTTGCCTTACACTTAAATAAGAAACTAATTGCTAACAAAAAAAAAAAAGGAATCCTAGTCAATTAAAAGAACTAATTGCTAACAAAAATAAGTTCTAGTCAATATAGGTCTTTCTAAAGACCAATAGAAATAAAACAAGTAACTTCCTAATTTGTTTCAAACTAAAATAAAACATGATTCTAAAAGATAAACTACTAAATAAAACAAAATCAGATCTGTGGGGGCCACATAGATTGGCCAATGGGGGAGGAGAGACGAATCGACCAGTGCTGGGAAAGGCTGGTTCGATCCTCTCTCCTTCCTTCTTCTTTCTTGTTTCTTCTAATCTTCCGGCCACAAAGATGGATCGTGTGGTTGGGCCTTCTTCTTCTTTCGGCTGTACACCTTGATGTCCCCATCAAAATCAGTTGACTCTTTTTTTTTCCCTGGTACAGACTCAGAGATATTTGGTAAATGATGATATTCATGTCTTTTTTGTCTCAATCAGGGCCCAACAATCGGTGATGTTGATGGGGATGGTCGCACAGATGTTGTGGTTCCAACAATATCGGGGAATATTTATGTTCTGAGTGGCAAGGATGGTTCTCTTGTCCGTCCTTACCCTTATCGTACTCATGGAAGAGTAATGAGTCAAGTTCTTCTGGTTGATCTAAGTAAACAGGGGGAGAAACAGAAGGGGCTCACTATGATTACAACATCATTTGATGGCTATCTGTACCTAATTGATGGACCCACATCATGTGCAGATGTTGTCGATATTGGCGAGACTTCGTAAGATTTACTTGCAGCGTGGTGCTATAATTGTTCTTTTATTTTTGTGGAAATGGACCATTTTATAAAATATTCCAGCTGTGGTTATGCTTTACGCTATCATTTATTTTCAAAACATTTTCTAATATGAAATTTTTTCTTGCAACAGATATAGTATGGTCTTGGCGGAAAATGTTGATGGCGGAGATGATCTTGATCTCATTGTTACTACCATGAATGGAAACGTCTTCTGCTTTTCTACTCCTGTTCCACATCACCCCCTCAAGGCAGGTTTAATGTTAACATGAAATTGTTTGGTTCTCTGGGCAGATATATTTTTACCTTGTTTAATTTTGTTATATATGTTATTTTTTTTCAGGCATGGAGATCACCTTACCAGGGAAGGAACAACTTCGCAAACCGATACAACCGTGAAGGGATCTATGTTTTGCCTCCGTCAAGAGCTTTCCGTGATGAGGAAGGTAAGAACTTCTGGATGGAGATTGAGATTGTTGACAGATACAGATTTCCATCAGGGTCTCAAGCACCTTATAACGTCACTGTAAGCCCTCTTCTGTACACCTTCTCAGATATATTGGGAGTTTTCTTATATGTAACTGAATAACTGATACTTGTTCGTAACTTGTCATGAATTGAAGACTACTTTATTTGTTCCGGGGAACTATCAAGGAGACAGGCGGATAACAAGTAATCAGGTCTTCGATCGCCCAGGAAAATATCGAATAAAGCTTCCTGCAGTAGCTGTACGGACTACAGGGACTGTTTTGGTGGAGATGGTTGACAAGAATAAACTCTATTTCTCAGATGAATTCTCCCTCACCTTCCATATGCATTACTACAAACTACTGAAATGGCTTCTGGTTCTTCCAATGCTTGGGATGTTTGGCGTGCTGGTCATCCTTCGTCCACAGGAAGCGATGCCATTGCCTTCATTCTCTCGGAATACTGACTTGTGATGATTCACCTTCATCTGACACTCAGTCGGGGGTTCTGAGTCCTTGGGCTCTAAAGATGTCACCCTGGTGAAATGCCTGGACCATGCGCTCTGGACTTTCCAAATCCACCAGTACAGATCTCCTGGCAGAGTTGAACGGATTCAAATTCATCTGCATCTAATACTGGAAGGGTGTTAATCTGATATTGTCTAGGAATTGCTAAGGTGGAAAGTAGGAAAAAATTATATGATTTGATCCCAGAATTATTTGCTTCCATTGCGCGTACTTCCCTACGACCCACCCCCTCGCTTACTGCGAAATATTTGCAAATTGAGAGTATGGCTATATTTATTTCGGGAATTTTCTGGCCTTGGTTTTCTTGATAAGGAAGATCCAATGGGACAGGTTTCTGTATCACCTCATTCTAATTCGAGATTGGAATATAAGATATCATAAGCTCCTGACAGGTAACATGTTAGATTGGCCAACTCAGCAAAAAGAAAAAAAGGCAGCAGGTTATTAAATAAAACTTATTTAAGGGGAATCCTTTATTCAGGTTATTAGCTATATGATGATAGTTATTGGTGTCACAAGATGGATCTAAGCTCTCCATTTTTAGGGTTTTTTATATTGAGGGTCTGAACCTTCTTTTTTTTTCTGGTAAACGAATCTATTCAAAATTGGGAGGCCACAATGAAAAAACAAAAACAAGGGGTCAATTTGACATGTGACTAGTCTAAATTATGTCCTCTTTATTCAACTATGATAATAAAATGTCATTTTGTCCATGTGGCATAAGAGGCGTCTTGTAATTTCCTGATTGAATAATAATATTTTGCCACAGATGATATAAATCAAACATGTTAAGATAAGATTTTTAACCCAACAATACCGAATTTTGATGGATCTATAGACTCTAGGAGACTGAAATGGCACTTCAAGAACCCTCTCTGTTCATCAAACAATACCAATCTTGGAAAACGATGTACGAAGAAATACAAGAAACGAAGTTCTTGAAGACATCGTGACCATCACAGTGGCAATTCTTACCGACCTACTCCAGCTAGAACAGAGGGTAGGGTGTTGAGAGAAGTAAATAACTGTCCTAGAAGTTGATTGGTAAGGATGAGGAGGGGTTCAATTGTTTATGGCGGCATATGAATAAGGAGCCGTGCTCGCTGCTCTTTTACGGTTGTTTTGCTCCGACCATGTTAAGACTGTAATAAGATTTTCTGAAAATGTAATGTTTGGAAAGGATTCAAACTTTTTCCATTCCTTCCGCATGGATAAGCCAAGTTGCATTTGATTTGAAAACCTCAAAGGACAAATAATTGGAAATAAATCCATGACCATACTCCATCGGAGAAGAAAGAAACCCTAATTGAGCTGCTGAATTTGAATAAAAAAAGGGAAAAGAAAACTCATTGGTTGCGCAGCCCCTCACCAACAAAGGCCACTGAGGGGGCGCACATGGATACCAACAGAGGGTGAGGGTATCACTTCGCCCCATGTCTGAACGCTGGGGCAGGGGTGGCTTGAGCATAAGCGTTCTTTTGCCCATAAATAATATTACAGCCAATTCATACTCCTATGCCTCGGACTGAACAATTAGATATTTGAGAAAGGAGACCAAAATCGACCAAGTCCTGAATAAGCCCATGATGTTGATCTGTAGTTGGCACTTGGCACTCAATCCACCATCTAACCACATTTAATTTTTTTTTGGTCGAAACCCACCACCTAACTAAGAAATTGAACCAGTGCCCTTGGACAATGTAGGTGTGTTTATAAGGGCAGCCAACCATGGCATCTCTGAGATTGATCATATTGAAAATAAAAAACAAGTACAGATTCTTCATTAGCTATTTTCTTATTTCACCCCATTTTATTTTTATTTTTTCGGTTTTATATTTTTCTTAAGGCTCCATTTTGTTGCAGTAAATGGAAATGAAATCACTTCTGAAAAGAAAAAGAGTACTGAGATGGATGGATGCTGGCTCAAACACGAGTAAAAAATCCTCAGACTTGCAAATAACCTTGTTTGAATACACATGCTCCAGGCTAATATGTTTAAAGGAAGAATGAAAAATAAGATACATGCATTAGTCATAGAAAATAAAGGAAAACAATGTGAGAACAAAAACCAAAATGTCCCATTGGACGCATTCGGTAATCAATTTATTGATGAAGGCAAGAACATCTTCAATATACAACTGTTGGTAGATCCATATACAAACCAATGAGTATTATATATTTCTCTTGACCAACTCAAGAACCTGATGAGAAAGACTATGAAAATTTTCCTAATATAGGTTCACAACTGGAAGCCTCCACACCATTACTAGAACAGGAATTATTCCTGCCAGACTGCACTAGATCAGCCAGTGCATTAACTTTCTCTTTGATTGACGGAAGAAGCTTGGCCACCTCTGTGTAAAATTTAGTTTTGGCCCCCGCAATTGCATCTTGGCCGGAAAGCAGAATTTCCAACTTGGAAAATAACTGGAGTGCACATTCTGCTGCATCATCTAGACTAAGCAATGCTTTGTTGCATCCAGTCATTATTTCCTGTACCCCAGTTATTTGTGGAATACCTTCCATCTGGTATTTCTCTCTGGCTCCCTCCATATTCATCAAATTATCTTTCACAGAAAAAGTTGGATCACTTCTCTGATTAACGGAAGCAGGGTTCTCCAAGCTTCTCGTTGCATTCTTTGCATCCTGTAGTAGTCATCCAGAACAGTGACATTTCAGCATGGTATGCTATTGGTTGTGCAAAATGAGCCACCAGCTTTTTTTATTTTTTATTTTTTATTTTTTGGGAGGGGGAGGGGGAGGGGGGGTGGGGGTTGAAATTTATATAATCTTCCAATCCATCAATTTAGGGGCAGTTCCCATTTTTCCCAATTTACCTACCCTTGTGTGGAGGGTTAAGCTTAGGATTTCATATCTTATAAGAAAACGAGGGTAAGGGAAGGGTGTCACCCTCTCGGCCTCTCCTTGACCCATCTAGATAGGGACAATTACGCAATTTCAGATATATATATATATATATATATTTAATATAAACATGCTTATATGTAACAACCTATTATCTAGTCTGCATATCCATAGCCCCTATCCTATCTAATCTGCGCACATACTCGTAATCTCAAGACCATAGACCATTCAAAATCCCCTACCCAAAATGGATAAAAGATAAATATTACAAGTCAAAAAAACATCATTGAGGCTTCATCCACCTTACCATCCATAAGAGTAAGAGAAAACACCCCCAGACTACTTAATAATAATAATAATAATAATAATAATAATAATAATAAGTATACTCCTTAGAGGATAAGGGTATAAGCATTACCCAACACACCCTCCACATAGCCATGCTAATCTATATTGAGAAGCTGAATATAGGGATGCAAATGAAACCTGTACCTGACTTATCCGGCTTTCCAATCCTCATTTGGAGGGTAAGTGTAAAAATTTTATACCGTTCACCCTAAGCTGGTAGGGTAAGAGATTTATACTACTAAGCTAAAAGGGAAGGGCTTTATTCTGACCAACACACATATACATATATGTACTACATCCATTGCATATGATTTATTTAGCCAGTGTGAGCCAACCTACATATCAGGCCCAATATTGGGAAGTTTTGGGCTGTTTAGTAGGTTTTGTGGCAGAATAATGTAGTACTTTATGTATTGCTAATTAATTATGCTGTCTGTTAGGAAAATAGATGGAATTTGATTTGGATACAGGTTTGCCTACCTTTAACTGCCATGTAGTGGCATTTCTTACCCATACTCTATAGGGTAAGGGAAAAAGGTTTGTACAGACTAGGAGGGTATGAGTAAGACCATTATTTGACCCTACCCTCCCCATTTGCAACCCTAGCTGAAAAGCATAGTTGTCAAGGTGACCCAAGGCATTGCAGGGCACCCACTGCATGCAATATATGTGATATAACAATGTTGATTTTATATAATTCTTCTTATATGCAACTTCTAAGCTATATCCATGATATGATTTTGTTAGTAATGACCTAATATGAGAAGACAGACATATAATTATTAAAGCATGGGACTTAATATAACCATATTCATTGAAAAACAAAGCAATAAACATAAATCAATGTGAGCTCGTGAAGTGTCAAAAACCGATAATATAAGGCATGCAGTAACAAAACCACAGGCAAAGCCTTGACAACTATGTTGAAAAGTATCCTATGAGTTGTTTTGGGATCCCAGTAATTACTAGACAAAGTTACAACTCTCCATGGCCTTGTTTAATTACCACTAAAGTGAAACTAATCATCTGTTATCTTCAGTAAGTGAAAGAATTGCTCCTACATAATCACACTGAATGACTTTACCCCAACTAGTTTGCATGCTTTCACAGTCATCAACTAATGAGAAACTTCCCTTTTTCCAAAAAAAAAACCATTTGGTTTATCTATTACAAGCCAATGACACAACTATACATTTAACTGGCATACCTCGTCACAAGCATCTGATAGTTGTTCTCCTAGCCCCTGGTTTGGTGGACCTCTTGATGAACTATGAGGTGCAACTTCATCCCATTTATTCAGGGATTCGGCACACAAATTTTGAGTGAGTGTGAAAAAGTTTCTTGCATCACATTAGATGGTCATTACACACTATGAAGCGTCCCGAGTAGCTTCTCCACGGTGAAGATTTCCTGCCCTCAAGCTAAAACAGATAAAAAAAATACTAATATGTTCAACTATTTGATTAATGGATTTCTTGAGACCATTGTTTTTTTACGGGTCCAAATGGATGCAAGTTATCAGATTGATGCAGGGTTACATAAGCCATTCAATCGCATCTGTTTATTCATTCAAGGAGCAACTTTCCAGCTAATCCCAATGCTTCCAAGGTAAGAAATAATTTCTACCACAAGATGGTCATGAGACTATGAGAGAAGTTATTTAAGCAGTCAACATCAGGTGAGGGAGTAAAGTGACCAATATATTTTAAGTTTTGATAAGATAATCAGGAAAAATCAGGATGAAGCTTGTGATATTTTGGATCCACAGATCTGTCTGAATAGGTTTTGTTGAATGTCCGAAATCAATAACACATGGGTCTCTCTAACTGACTCCATTGAGTTCACCACCATAGAGCTCAACAGTTACACCCTACTTGTTCAACTCAGTCTGCATGACACATGGTGGCATGCAAACAGGACTTGAAACCTAATAATTCCGTACCAGATGATTTGGAAGAAATAAAGGCAATTATAGCAAGTTCAGTGATGTAGCATCTTTGTTTTCGGAATCTTCAAGTTTATTTAAAGTCAAGAGCTTTGACATTGAAGCAAAATAAATTTTACGTTGTAGCATCTTTGTGCTATTTTGAGCTCCCCTTGGGTTGGCTTCCCCTTGTTGGCTTAAGCATCCCTTCCCCCTTTCCCTTGTATATTTTCTTCCTTGGTAATGAATTATTTATTCATCCAAAAAAAAAAAAACTTTACGTTGTTCAAGAACTGAAGCAACATAGAATTTTAGTAGCTGCAATTTTTTTTCTAAAAACAAGGGGGATTTTGATGGCTAGTGTGAAATGTTTCCAGATAACAAGAAACCAAAAGAATTCAAGAATATGAGAGAATTAGAGGTTGATGGAATGGAAAGATTTCGTGAGATTGCATTTTCAGGTTCTGGAAACTACCAGAGAAAAGTGGGTGACAGAAACACAAGGGGTCAAAAGGGAAAGATAAAGAACTAGGACACTCCCGCATTGGTAGTAGGCTTTTTTCATGTTCTTGGATTGTGTGACCTTCATGGGATTTTCCTTGGGTGGTTTTCATGTTTGTATATCCCGTAATATTCAAGTTTTCAAATAAACAGCTTGGGACAGTATAAGGGTATCTGAACATAATAATTAGGTTCAAGTCCAATTGAATGAAACTCAGAGAAAATTGCAACCATAATGACACTGAATGGCATGATTAAAACAAATAAAGGGAAGCAACAGAGAACCAAGCAGCACCAACCTTTACAGCTGTTGATAAATTGCCAAAGTGATGATTCAAAAGATCATTGCCTCTGTACATGGAGTCAATTTTCTCTTTAACGGTGGTATTAGCCATGATTTCATCTGTACATGAATGCAAATATTTATCCCTGGAAACTGCTTCAGAGTGAGCCTCTGTTTTATGGATACTGAGTTGGCCTTCTTCCTTGCACAAATTGTTAACAGCCCCTGAGATTGATTCACTTAGAGAGAGAACCTGGCTGTCATTCACAAGCCAGTTACTAGTCTCGTAAGGAGGCTCCTCAAGGAGGTCCCTCCTCACAGCTGGAGCACCCAATGCAATTTCCATGCTGTCACTGTTTTGCACTATCTGCACAGCTGGGTCTTGCACTGCATTAGGGTAGTCAATAATAATCAAAATAATATAATCATCACAATAGCATTGAACAGGACAATAAAAATTCATCCAGGATGTTTCTAATAATTAAACTAGTACCCAATGATGGGGAAAATTGTAATTGTGTGAGAAAAGAAACCATCCACCAGAATAGAATCATCCATCCAGTAGATAGGACTGAAGATAAAAGTCCACGTGGAATTGTGGATCAATTTCTTAAAACAAAAGAGACAGGGACAACAATGCATCCTCGATCTTTCAGGAAAAAGGAGTAGCACATCTATGCATCTACACAATATGACTTAATGATTGTGTTGCAAAACCTTTTCCTTAAATGATTACTATTTATAGGTAGAAATGTAACATAGAGAATTTTGGCAAAGTTGCAATAGTTAATAGTTTAAACCCAAAGCATCTGTCACACATGTGATCATGCATCATGTCTAATTTAAATATAATAGCCCATCCCAGTCAAGCAAAATGAGAACATTTATTCCACATAGAGAAATTTAATGGATACAATGATTGCAGAAGCCATGGCCTTACATGATTTTGGCACAGGAGCAGGCAGCATTTCATCCTTCAAAACCCTCTCTTCTGGGGAATCCAGGGGATCAAAACAAACAGTATGAATGGTGAGCCAGCGATTGCCCATGGTGAAGCTGCTGAAGCACGTGCAAGAGAAACCATAGTGTGGTGAATGTTTTAGAGCATCTTCCATGAACTAGCTAACATAACTTAGCAAAATTACCAACAGCTATACAGCCTATACTGACCTTGGGATTTCATTGGAAATTGGAGAACTTTGGCTGGTGTTGGTGGCTAATGAAGTTTTAGAAACGTCAGTAAAGCAGGAGTCAGTGCCTCCCAAATCTTGTTTACATGGTCTTTGAACCTTAGGACACGTTGAAACAGATGCCCCACCATTATCCACTATCAAAGACAAAGATCCAGTATCTACTTGCCGACACTATGGTGGGATGTATCAAAATGGAAGTACATAAATCAGAATTATAATAAACAAATCGCACATCCTGACAAATATATGGTTGTCCCATGACATAAAGAGAAAATACCTGAGTTGGTGTAGGCTGAGGATCTGCAGGGACAGTCTGTTTGGTAATTAGCTTGGCTTGGGCCCACTTTGGAAGCCTTGAGATGCTAAATTTGAAGGCCGAAACTTTTTCAGTACTCCCTTCTTGAATAATCGTTTTCTGAACAGCATGAACAGATTTTTCCAGCATGCACGTACGTTTGGAATCATATAATATGCCTTCATTTGAAGCTAAAGGGTTGTCCATGCTTATTTTAGAATTGGCATCTGCAAGTTCCTTCATTCTGTGGAAAATTTTTGATGATAATAGAGCTGGCATTTTCCATAAGAAAATGCAACCATCACCATCTACCTATAATAAATATCCAATTTCAATTCATCACTGATTCAAGTCAAGCAGACAGGCATATAGACCAAGGAAAGAGGTCAAAAGAAGGGAAACAAGATAATCTTTTATAAAGAATGAAATCTGAGACACCAATAAACCAAGATGACAACCTGTGCCACTGAACTTTATTTTAAGCCTGTTTATTTGGATGCATTTCTACGCTGAAAAGTAACATTTCTAGTAGAATGAGTTTCAATATGTGTTTGCATATCAGGTTTCTAGAGTGACTGCTTTTTTCAAACGGGGAATTAGAAGGGGGGGGGAAAAAAGGGAGAATGATCTCTGAGCTGGCAAGGTGGGGAGCCGGTCAACCGGGGGGGGGGGGGAGGGAGATGGTTCACCAATAGGGGGGAGAGAAGAGAGAGATACAGAGAGTGCTGATGTAGCCTATGCCACCAGCTCAGCGACATTTTTTCCTTAAAAATCTTTTGAGTATGCATTTGTTGGGTTTATTGGTCGACCCCCCTCTCTTATTAAGACATTGTAGGGTAGTCTTAAGCCTTGGACTTTCGAATGATGTTTTTGAAATTTCTAGAAAAACATATGAAGCCTTTGGATATGTTGATTCCATAAATTATTTAAAAAAAAAAAAAAAAAATTAATATTAATTGTCAATGAGTCTGCGAGGTTAACGCTTTGGGTCTTTGAATAATGAGAACTACACTAGAGCTGACTTAACAGCCTCTCGACATTCTCAGGGTAAGGCTGTGGCCTGCGTAGTTCTCCCCCCCCCCCAACCTCGCACATACAGGAGCATCGTGCACGCGCCTAGTTTAGTTTCACTAGAGCTGACTTAAATTATTTAAAATGTACAAATAAATTTCAAGTTATTTAGTTTGGAATGATTTAATAATCAAGAACAAGAAGTATTAGTTCTAAATTGTCTGGAATCTTAAACTACAAGAATGACTATCTTTGCTTTTTTATAAACTGTCTATGACATGTGAATTCAGACCACAGTTTTTCCTACTTTGTTTTGTGGGATCCATGTAGCCGACCTGATTAAGTCAGGATAAGGCTTAGTTTGTTGTTGTAAATTATACATAATAATACATCAGAGAAAATTTACAAAATATAGAACAAGGAACCCCATCACTATTGCTGTTAAGAGTGAATTTCATTCTAGATCTACCAACATAACCATCAGTAGTAGCAGTAGTAAAACAGGACTCACAGAAATAATGTGCTTGCAGTCGGGCAAGAAAATGACACCCGTTATGACTTCACCATGCGCCACAGCTTTTGCAACTAATTCTCCACTTATAAAGTCATATATACAAATAGACCTGTTGGAAAATGAGCAAACCACGTAGCTGCTGCTTGGGTCTATGTTTACCTGGAAGAAAAAAAAATTATTGTAGGAATAAGATCCTGAAGATGTGGAGGTATGATGCTAACATGGAATTTTAGTAGCTAACTGCTAACCTTTGTTGGTTCTCCAAAGTCCTCACTTTGCTTAAATGTTCTAACATGTTTTCCAGCAGTGATGTTGAAAGTGTTGATCTTCTTATCCTACAAATAGAAGATTAACAATGAACTAAATATAGAAAATTATTAAAGGATGCTAAAGTACCACTGTAAAAATAGTTGACCAGCTGGTATGCAAGTAACGGTGACATGCAAGGGACAGGGAAGCTGGAATTGACTCCAATATGGGTTCATGCATATATACTGGCTACACGGTATATGGCCACCAAAGTCCTTACAAGCTACCACTGGTTCATAATACGAAATAATTACATACTAGCAAGGAATTGACCTGGCCAACAGTAACTGCAACCTCCAATGCAGGATCTATAGCCATGTCATAGATTGTGCCTTGGGATGCAATTTGATGACGACGTCGTGAAATCTTACAACCAGTATTTACTACGGACACATCATGGAACACAATAGACCTGTTGGAAAGAAGAAAAATAGCTTAAGTTGGCAGGAAGCCAGGAACCAACCCCATCTCCTGATCTTTATATTTGTTATCCAGAGTTTAAGTGAAAGGAAGTCATTTACCCACACACCTCCACCCCCCAAAAAAAAGAAAGGTAAATTTCAAAACTTGAAAGCTCCTCATGGAATTTACCTGTCAGCACTGCAGCTGAGAATCTTGCGACCATCAAAAGTAAATTTCACAGAAGTCACAGCAGCAGAATGATCATCTAGTCTTTCAATGAGATCAAACCCCCTGATGTAAAGAGGAGATTGTATAACTTATACCTCTAAAACAGAAAGAATCCTTAAAAATTGATACAGTTACAAAGTTGGACCTATTGACATCATAAAGATGGATGACTCGATCTCTTCCTCCTGAAGCAAGCAAGTACAGGTTTTCTGAAGCTTCTTGTTCAGAAAAGAATGTATTATTTCCTGACAAGCTAAAGCTCAACGAGAGGATCTCTCCATTGTGAGCCTCCTGCCATTGTCCAGGAAATACTATATTTCATACTCAAGATGAAAAAAACAAAGGGGAAATACTACTCAATATCTACCAGCAGTTTTCCACAGGAAGTGCATGTTTAAGTTCAGGTCTAACCAATGTACCTTAAAACATGTATAATCTGAATCAAGTAAATTATAAATATGGAGGTTCCCCATGAAATCACCAGCCACCAAGTACTTTCCATCAGAACTAACTGCCATGGATCGAAAGCCTCGAGTGCCTATCACAACATCACATTCAAATATTCCACCACTCTCTGTAGAGGAAAACGAGAGAGGAAAACTGTGTCACAGACTCATAAAAGAAATTCACAGGTGGTATGCAAGGATATCTGAGAACTAAGTAAGGTGAACAGAGAAGCTTAGAACAGTCTGGAATTTTAAGCAACAGATAAAATGACTGTTTCCAAAGGTGAAGATTCTAGCGGACTTATTCAGTCAAATATCTACTTATGAAAACCCAACCTAAGAAAAAACATTTTTTGCATAAGAGAAAAAGAGAGAGGTCATGATTTAAGGCGTCACTAACATGGATCTTACCCAAACGAATAGCATGAACAGACCCAGCTTTCAATGAATTACCACCAATTTGTTGGTCAAGTGAAAGATCCCCATCTTTCTTAACTGAATTAGATTGCGAGGTGAAATGCCAAAATCTAATGGTGCCATCAGCAGAGCATGTTGCAAAAGAAACTCTGCCAGAACAACCTCTAGTTGCACATGCAAAAAGAGAATCATGCCTGTTTTCACAAGGGAGATTCTGAACATCCCATATGCAAGCACTGTGTGAAAAAAGCACAGAACACAGACAAACCTGTGGGGGGGGGGGGGGAAAGAAACAAATAATGCTGCATCATATTAGGAAAAAAAAAAACCTCAAAAATTAACCACTAGGGATTTATATAACTTGACAACACTAAATCCATGCAATACAGTTGATCAAGAATGAAAATCAAGCTGGAGAGTACAAGAAGTAAGAATAAAACAAATATGTATGCGTGTGTGGAGAGAGAGAGGATGGAAAGAATAAAGTGGGAAAATCCATAACAAGATCACCTTGTATCCATCATGTATTTCCCATGCATAGAGACTGCGATCCCCAAAAATCACCACTGCAAAATGGGCCATTAAAAAGTCCAAGATTCAACAAAAGGAATGCAAAAATTACTAAGACAATTCTCAACACTTAAAAAATGTTTTACCAAGCTTCTTGGAGGCTGAGAATTGACAAGCTATTGCATCAGGGAGATTCGAAGCATGTTGGAAACCTTTCACAGAGTATTTTGTATGATGGCCCATATCTATTGCCTCATGACATGCTTTATCATCAGCATATTGCAGACTTCCAGCATGTTTGAGAGTATCAACTGTCAGTAGTTGGACAACCCCATTACTGCAAGCACAAGCAATAAGCTTGTTTGATACAGCAAGTGCAAAGCTTTTCGGAACCTGAAAATTAGTTCTATAATGAAACTTGACATGTTGAGCAGCCAACAGTAATAATTAGTGAAAATGGACTTGCATTCAGACAATTTGAAGGGATAAAAACTTGCTTAAAGATTTTTTTTTTTTTTTCGGAAGACTTACAAAACTTCATATGCCTTATGATATTATGACCTCAACTATTTACCTTGCAGAGTTGTAGGCCTGAAAAATAGCTTGACTTGTCTGGTTCATAAATTGAATTACTGGGTTCTTAAAATATAGTTTGAATTTAAACCCAACATACCTTTAAATCTACCCACTTCTTTATTGAAAACCCAGAATGTATAAGGCATAAAACACCTGTAGAATGAAGGGAACAAGACTATAGGATTATAACAAATCTAGGTATATCTAATTATCTATTTTCTGAATAGTTCTGGTTAAATGCAAAAAAGGGGGGGGGGGGGGGGGGAGGAGACTACCTGCATCGGTCAATGCATAGATTGGACAGAATTTGCCAGCCCAGTCACTACCAACGAGATTATTAGCAGTCCAGGATGGGGATGTAACAGATACAAAGGAGCTTCCTCTCTGACAACCAAGAATAGCTAGCTTTGCATCCATAGGCAGCAAGCTAGCCCTGGCATTTGACTGACGTCTTGTAGAACCAACTTTCCAGAACTTCAAGTGTTTTTTCCCAGCCGTTATAAAACATTTTGCATCTGATGAGAAGCAAACAGATGAAATGGTGGAACAAGATGAGCTCGCTTTAAGCTTAGCAACCGGTGCCCCACTCCGCCAGTCCCAAAGACACAGGTTCCCATCACGGGGAAATCCAGCAGAAACCAAATGTTTTCCTTTTGGAAAACAGAAGAGGAAATGTTAGAAAGAACAAAAGTGGTCAAAACCCATTGTAAAATTCCAAACAAATGAGCAATAAAGAGGCTATAATGACACTTAATAATAGTGGGAATAGAAATCAATAGATAAATTCTGTTGATCAATGCTGACTAACCATTGGGCGAGAAAGCAATGCATGCCACACCATATTGATGGCCCTTTAGTTCAGAAATAAGATCCTGGGTTGAGTAGTCCCATATTAGCACTGCTGGCTGATGCCCTGACTGCAGCACCATGTTAGATATGCATGTGTAAGAAGAAGTTTAGACTTCAGACCAGAACTCTTACGTCATACTACATAATCACAATTAAATCAGATTTTTTTTTTTCTTTTTGGTATTCCTATTTAGAATTCTACATATTCACTATGGAACTTATGTAGTGGCTAGAATCCAATAAACAAGGTATATTGTTTATAGAGTATTTCTGCAGTAAATTCTTTGTTGCCTGTCAGTAAGTGCTCCTCCCTTTTTCTGGCTTCCATTCTCTTATTCTATTTCGTGGTTATTGATTCCCTGATGACCTACAAAATAAGCATGGCCTTAAAATTATGCATAAACAACAATGACGTCAAGCCAACACTCTTCTCATCTTCTTTTTATGGCAAGGAGGAAGGTGAAGATGTATGCATTTAACAAGCTCGTAACATGAACAAATGCATTTACACTCTCTAATGTCTTTCTCCGTAATACAACAGATAAAAAAAAGATATAAATATATATATATATATATATATATACACCCTTAAGGGCCTCAACTTTCCTTGACAAATAGCACTTTTTCTACAGCCATCTTGGAAATTCATTGACACGGTCAATGGTAACGATAGCCCTTAACAACTCTTGTATGGCCCACTTCATTTTCTATTTTCCCAGCCCAAATAAATGAACAGTTAACCAATCTGAAAAAAGGGGGAGGATGGGGCTTCTATGAAAAATTACAAGTGTCAATAGTCAATAGAAAGCTCCCTTTCCAACTGCGTTGATCATGTAGTTTCAAATGGAATAAGAACCAGGTCATCATTTCCACTACTTCCACAATCAAAAAGAGCAAAAAACGAACTGTGTTTGTTTGGGTGTTCGTGGGTATGGATATAGAAAGGAACTCTTACCTCTCCAGATGCAATGTAACGTCCATCCTGTGAGACAGCTACACAACTCAAAGCTTTAGGCGTTCTTGCTGACACCATGAGGTGAGACTGAGTGCGTGAATCAACATTGTAAATCACAACAACACAACCGGCCAAGTAGATGCAGTCACCGGTTGAAATATTTGAAGTCAATCCATTGGAATTCTTAGTCGTCAAGCCAATGATTTCCTCCAAATCCAACTGCATATCCGAAAAGAGCAGGGAGGAATCCAATAACATCAAGTTGTTGCAATTCGAAAATGGAATGCAGCATTTTAATCCAACAATAACAGATAAAAGAGATAAGCAATTCCTTCAATATCTTACAATTAAAACTAACGTCAAAAGGAGAAAAAGATAAATAATCAAGCAATAGCTTGAATTTCATGGATGAATAGAAAATGAACAATCTAGAATGAATAGTTTTGAGTCCCTGATTTTACTAGGGTTTGAAGAGCTGGTGAACAGAGATCTGAATGCGTACCGTTGGAGTTGAATCTGATCTCTTGCGTTTGCGATTAGGGTTCATATTGAAAGCCAAACCTCCAACACAGAAAATTGAGGTTATATCCTCAACGAATACAATTGAAATTCAAGCGAGGGAACGGGCCAGAGCGGGAAATATATCAAATGAATAAGGCGTAACGTACGCCTTGACCGTTTTTTGACTTGGGACTTGACGGATCATGCGAGCATGGAGAGGACACATTCGGTACACTCACTGCAATAGCTGTTCGATCAGAATCTTTATTTCCGGTGAGTGATAGAATGGACCGACAATTACTATGATAATCAATCGGATGAATAAAGACGCGACAACATCTGACCGTCGATTAATGTCAATAAATTCCTTGGATTATAATGTTTTTTCCCATTTTTTGCTGTTGTAATTGAGATAGTGACAGTCCAACAAGGTATTTAATTCTCGTGACCATAGTTGATGAATGTGGAAATAACTAATGGGTTTAGGCTGCCCTTGCTAGTCATTCAATTCTAAAAATAACGTTTCGTGTTAAAAACATAAATTTTAGTTTCTAAGTTAAAATATTATTTTGAAAAAATTAAAAAAACCTTTGATGAACTTGTTTTAGGAACGGTTACCCTAATTATTCATTTTTTTTGTATTTGAAGTGAAATCAAAATGACGAGATAAGGTTTCATCATTCCATCATTTTGCATTTATAACTGTTTCTTTTTCCATTTGTTCCCAACAAAAAAATCGAACACCCAAGTTAACGACAAAGGTTTTATTCCATTTTTTTGTTCCCATATAATGAAAAACGTCAAAAATGTTTTTCTGACTAACTATCAAGCGCAACCTTAATGTGTGTTTGCCAGTTTGAAAATTAGCCAACACATGAACTCCAAACAAACGAAAAAAATGGGGTTTTGGTTAATTCAAAATGTATTTTTTTCATGAGAATGAGAGAGAATGTTGTGAGAATACATCACATATATATATATAAATCAAAATTCATTCATATAATAGTAGGTACAATAAACACAAGATTTGAGTACATAATATCCTAAACAAAGGAATGGAAATTGACCCAACTACCTCACATACCATTGACAATGTCATGCAGGCTATTATGGGTTGAAGAAACCACTTCCCTATATAAGGGGTTTTAGATACAATTTTTTTTGTTTTGGTAGAGTTTTAGATACAATTTACATTGAAAGGATCATGAAAAATATGAAAACCATCATGCTTGGTCATGCAATGAATGCCAGACAAAGCCAAGGAAGCCTCAAGGGTGGCCATACTAAAGACAAAAGTCATGTGGGTAGCAGAAACCCATCATATGTAACGTATATTAACGTCGAAGGGAGGAGTGAAATTGATGAAGGTGTGATGGTGTATGCTACATAATCAGCTAAGGAACTCAATAAAGTAATACAAAATAAATGAAAAAAAAAAAGGAAAATGGTTCCTTAAAAGGCAACTTTACACCGAAGTAGATCAATGAGAACACACATAGATTCATCAGTGTGGGATTTTTATTTTTCATGGGAGTAGAGTAGTCATTTTACCTCCTATATGTCTTGCTATATTGGTGTAGATGCCCAGCTGCCTTCGAGGCTTATTTATCCCAAGAAAAAAAAATCTTATTTTTTAGTTATCTTTATTAAATTAATCAGGAAGCGCTTCCTATGGAGAATGTGCGTGCATAAGAGCCAACAGGGACGCACAAGGAAGCTAGAAGTTGGACGCATCAATAGATTGGGCACATTACTGATATACTGTATGTAAGCTATTGTCCCATGTCTACTCCCCCCCCTCTTAAATTACACTCGCCTTTCGAAAAGAAAAAAAAAAATCCATTGCTCCTCTTGCATTATACCTCATCTCGTCCCTATTTTCCACAATGTATGTTTTTTTTTTTAACCCGAATATTATATGGGACTTGAGGAAGCCCTTAAATTTTTATTAAATAAGAAACAAAATAATGAAGAAGCAAAGGAGGACCATAGCTCGCCTTATTTGGGATGCAGGGAAGCCCCTACAATTTTATTAAATAAGATAAACAAAATAATGAAGAAACAAATGGGGGACATAGCCCGCCTTACCCCAATCCATGAAATACAAATCTTTTTGACACTCGCAAAACCCAAAAGGAAAACCTGCAAATGAGGAAAAATTACATTATAAATATTGGTAATCCCACTTTTGTCTTCCCGAATGTTGTAACTAATATTAGGTGTAAGAGTATTATCGCCATGGAAAGCCGAATTTATAATAGATTCACATGTAAAGTTAGCTAATCAATTCGATGCGCGATTGTTTTTCCAAAATAAAAATGAGATATGAACTCTCAAAGAATCACAAACATTGATTACGTCATTAAACCAATACCACAATGTAAGTTGGCATGGGCCTCCCAAGCATTTTTTGAATTTTGTTGGTAAGCATTTTTAGGATAAAATCTATATATACATATAAATGTGTTTTTTTTTGGGTAACATTTATAAAATCCATCTATTATTGTTGATACATGCATATCCTTTTTTTCCTTTCAGGGGGAGTCTAAAAACTCAGAATCGGGATCCGGACTAAATTCGGCCGAAATCGACATGGATCGCCCTCGGGAACAACAAACTTCAGGCATCTAGGGTTTGATCCGATTCGTTTCATGTAATTTCCGGTTTCAATCGTCCGGTCCCGGTTCCGTTACCGTTAAATAGTTTCGGCAATCGGCACCGAATCGATGCCCCCCACTTGCTGTATGTATTTCTCAACGTTTGCCCCGCTCTTTGCAGTGGAGACTCGACTGGACTGAAAGCAAATCAGACGAAGAAAGAGTAGAACTCCGGACTGGTAATCTTCTCCCCTTTCTATTCCTTTCTCCTCCTCTCTCTGCAAATTCTCGTGAAACGTGGGGTTATAGGCCATGTTTTCTCTGCTTTTCTCCTCTCCGATGGAAGGGGTTTTGTTGCGTTTTCCTTATGCGAAAGCTCGTGTCGTTCTCTCTGTATGCAATTGACGACGAGGTTTTGTTGGGGTTCTCTCACGGAATATGGTTTTCGCCATTTGTTAGTTATGGGAATGATGAGTCGATTGACTACAATGGCTCTCTATCACCCGGAAATGTAATCTTATGCAATAGTAACAGTGTTTCAGGAGTTGCTTTTCACAACTTGAGTCTCTCAGTTGATGCAGACTAGTTTTTTTGCTAACCTGACGATTGTTGTGGAACTCTTCATGTCAAGCGACTTCATTCGAGTTATTTTTCATAGTAACATGGGTGAATTCAAATGGGATTGAGTTTATTGACACTTATTAAGTTGTTTTACTCGACTACACTCATGGGGGTTACTTTCTTCACAGAGAAATTGAAAAGAGTCCGAGGGACAGAAGAGATTGTTGGAGAGGCACTAAAGTGTGTCTCTCTCTCTCTCGATGTCAAATTGTTGGGTTTGAACCTCAGACACAGTTTTACTCGACTGCACGTCTCTTTTTCTATTTGAATTTACTATCTATCCTGCTCTTGTCAGAGCAGCTAGAATTTTCAGCAGTTTAAAGGACAATGTGTGGTTTCTCTTCTCGTTTGTTTGATGGTGGATATGTATGTGAATTTCCTACCGTTTAAAATATGTTGTGTACCCATATGTTCCAATTTGTTTTCTCTATTTTTTATTTTTTTTTATTTTTTTATTTTTATTTTTTTATAAATATGGGATATATGCAGATTATTATGGAATAATCTGCAACACTACTGATTATAATCCAAACTTGAACAGTAAAGTAGGAAGACCTAATCTGTACCCTCATGTTCTAGCTGGGTTAGTCTGTTAGGCCAGTTTTGTCTCTTGCCACTGGTTTACTACCTAATAGGAATCAGATATGGGGTAGCCCTCTATTGGACATCCATAATACCATATGACCTGCAGAAAGACAGCAATATGGCATGGCCTTAATTTGTACAAATCCTGATTTCTGTGTTGATTCTTTTTGAAAGCATAATTGGAATGATCATTTGGAGTTGTAAGCAATTCTTATGAGTGGTTCCTCAGAAAAATTTTTCAAGAAATCTAAAAAAAAACTCGGGAGGACCAAAATTTTGTCATGGGAAAAATCCTGGGACTTTGGAAAATAAATGCTTCCCCCGCCCAATCCAGAGAAATGATACCAATTGTGCCTCCATGGTGCAGCCCTTTTCTTCTCCTATGATTTTGGAAGCAAACCTGCAACGATAGTAGCAATTGCCATTTATCTAGTCATGTTTTTTTCTGAAACTTATCCAGGTTTGTTGGGACCTTTTTCTCCACGGTTGCCTACTTGCCTCTTTTGGGTTGTATCTGTCTTTGTTCTTTGCTTACAGAAGAAAATCTGCTAGTCTTAAGAAAGAAAAAAAAAGAAAAAAAGTTCATCCTAGTGTTTATTTTCGTGTGCAGCTTCTCTGGACTCTCTTGTTTAAACTATGGAGTCAGGAGCTTCACTTGGGGTTTTGGGCCGTATTCATCCAACATGTTTCACCAGTAGGTCAGGCCTTTGCAGTCAGAGAGATCTCTCAACCTCACATCCTCCTCTGAATGTGTCATATCCTATGCCCAAAGGTTTCTCTTGCAGAGCCACTACAAAAGACAACAGTGTCTCCATTGCAGAGGTGATCGACTCGTCAAATTCTTATGCTTTAGAAAGAAGCTGAATTCCTTGTTTCATTCAGATTAACTCATTTCTGTGTATCCTGGAATAGTAGATTTCAAGTTTATGTGGATTTTCCCCTTGTTTTCATGTTTCAGAGGAAGATGTCTTTAGAATATCACAGTGATTTAGAGATGTGCAGTTTAACAGCTTTATCTCCTTTGGATGGTCGTTACTGGGGAAAAACCAAAGATTTGGCTCCCTATATGAGTGAATTTGGTCTAATCCGCTTCCGTGTACTGGTTGAGGTATGTTTCTGAATTCACTTTCCTTTTGTGCACAGTCTTCTTCTTGGAAAGCTATTCTTCCGAGTGAGGGCACTTGCATTCATTCTTTCCATTAGGATAGTCACCTGTCTGGATGGCTACATGGGAAAATATTGTATCACCTGTAGTCTATAATTTATTGTATTTGAACAACTTATGCCAGTGGAGTATTACCACCGGAATTATTGGTTACTTCTCACGTACAATATTTATTCTTTATTGTGACTATTTCTGTAAATTTCCCATCCTAGAAGTTCAAACTAGTAGGTGGAGGGACTCCCAGTTGTATAAGGGGGGTTGTAGGCTAGTTAGTAGCGTATTTGGGATTAAACTCCCAACACCACCCTGCAACTTGTCAATATGTACTGTGGACACATGGATACTGTGAAAACCCGCTCTGATACCATGTAAAGTTTCCATCCCAAATGTCTGTAACCAGTAGGTGGATGGACTCCCAGGTGTAAAAAAGGGGGGGGGGGCTGTAAGCTAGTTAGTAGCCGATGTGGGACTAAACTCCCACAATTTCATATCCGTTTGATCAATTTCTCAACAAAGGTAATCCACATTGAGTTCTTGCGGTGGGCTTCCATTCAACTGTTTTTCTCCTGTTTCAAAGCATGGTTTAGATGTCATGATTGGTTCTGTGAGCCACTACTGACTATTTTGTACTATCGGTACTCCTCCATTATGTGTTTGTAATGGGAACTGATTTTGCTTTCTTTTACCTCCTTCACTATCTGTTTCTGGTACTCCGTTTTGACTCTCCTTTGTTATTTTTATGGGAATACTGGCTCTCCTGTATGAGTCCACTTTGTTGATCATCCAATTATCATGACTGGTAAATTAATGGGTGAAGTCAAAACTATAAGTTGGGATATTGTTCATTTAAAAACATTAAAGAAGGATATGGACCAACGATCCAGCAAAGTAGCAAATCATTGAGAAGGCTTATAAGCATAATATGTTGATGTGAGTGCATAATTTGTATTGGGAATGGTCTTGTGTCCAGTTATAACATAAAGATATTAGTTTAAGATTGGTTGCTTACTTGATCCTAAGATCTCTCATCTAATTATGCTGGCTTAGATATATAGTTTTGCTTTTAAACTAAGCTCTGTGAAATGTTTTTCATATTTGGCAGTTTGCTTTCTTTATATATCATTTAAATGATATCAGCCATGTATTATTGTATATTACCAATTGTATTGCACGAGTCTCATTTATTAAATTATGGGAAATTATTCAAATTAACTTGGATTTGTTCTCTTACAGGTCAATTGGTTGGTTAAACTTTCACAAATTCCAGAGGTCACAGAGGTTCCAAGCTTCAGTGAGGAAGCTCAGACTTATTTGGAAGGATTAGTTAAAGAATTTAGTATGAGTGATGCATTATCTGTCAAGGAAATTGAGAAAGTGACTAACCATGATGTTAAAGCAGTAGAATACTTCTTGAAACAGAAGTGCCAATCCCATCCAGAGATTTCAAAGGTTAGTATTACTATTCATACTTGCAGTTTTGTAAGCTACTGAAGTATCTTTTTGCCTTCTGCAGAACTAAATTGCTGCCCAAGTAATGTGTATTTTCATGTTCAATTACCATTTATGGGTTGATTTATTCTATTTGAAGTTTATGGTCATCTTATAATGATATTCTTTCTATGTAGGTAATTGAATTCTTCCATTTCTCTTGTACATCCGAAGATATCAACAACTTGGCTCATGCACTGATGCTTAAAGAGGCTGTCAACAAAGTTTTGTTTCCAGTCATGGATGAATTGATTGAAGCATTAAGCATCATGGCAAAGGAGAATGCTCATATCGCTATGCTTGCTCGCACTCATGGGCAGGTATTTGAGCTATTTCTCTGCGTGAGAAAGTCTTCTGTTTCTCCTTTACATATCAAACTATTTCACTCAAGGCATAAAATCAGTTGTTACCATCAGATCTGTTTGCATATATTACTTCCTTACACTTTTTTTTTTTATAAATTACAAGTTTTATCAATAAAGCTAGAGAATATGTTACAAAAACAACAAAAACATCAACAACATAAAGAAGTCGCAGTCTAGGAATGACAAGCCCAGATCCGCCCTGAGTCCATGATGCAGCAACACTCCGATGGGTTGACCCAAGCCTGCTCCAGAACCCGGACCAAGACCCATATCCAATTTGGGTTTCAAGTTACTAATTTGGATTCCAAGTTTAATAGAATATTTAGGATTTTATTTTTTATTTGAGAATATTTGTTTCCTATTTGAGTCCTTAGTTGTTTCTTTATTTTGTTAACTTAGGTGTAGGAGATTTTATTTCTAACTTAGTTTTTGATTTTTAGTTAGAAGGTTTTTAATTTTATTTTATTATAAGTTGGACATGTAACCAAAGCATGAAACAGTTGATTAATGGAAAAAAAAAAGTGATTGTGATCCCCCCCCTACGTGGCTGTCTTCTCCCCCCCTTCTTCTTCTTCTGCTCTTCCCTGTGATCTCTCTTCCTATCCCATCTTTTCTTTGTTCTTCTTCTTCTTCTTCTTTGTTTTTTATTCCCTTCTTTCTTTCTCTGTTTGTGGGCGATAACTGCAGCCCCAAATAAGTGGGTCGACCTCCATCATTCTTGAACTACTTGGACCAAGACCTTGATCGAAGGTTCTCCACCTACAGGCGATCAAAACCCTGGAGTATTACATCCAACAGTTGGTTCTGTTCTGAGATATCAAACTCAGATTCAGATCAGAACCCTCTGCCAGTCCTGATATCAGAGAGGAAACTCCATCCTTTCACTTCCTGTTTTGGCTGAACCTCGACTGGAATCATAAGACTTGTGTGCTGCGATTCTCCCTTCCAAGCCCATGGTCGATCAATGCTGGTGTGAGAGAGCTCCATCAAAACTATCGAAGCTGCCCCCTTTTCTGGTTCTGACGTAGGGTTATGGAAGAGATGATTGCCTTTATGAAGAGGTCCGACAAGCGAGCTGAAGAAGGATCCTCTACATTACCTCCTCAGCTCAACACTTTACAGATCGAAGACACACGTCAGAGGCAGCAACTTGATCCAGTTGTTCCCCAGGATGTTACCTGGCAATTTTCTGACAGAGATTATGGCATCAAAGTTAAGGTTCCCGAGTTCAGTGGTGAAAAGGGACCTGAGGAATTTCTTGACTGGCTTACCAAAGTGGAGAGAATTTTTGCATATAAATCTCTTTTAGACGTGAAGAAGTGTGAGCTCATCATCACCAAGTTTATTGGGTATGCATGTTCATGGTGGGATGATGTACTACATGCAAGGTTTGTCAGAAGACTTGGACCCGTTACTAATTGGGAGGTCATGAAGCAGATCCTGACTGAAAAATTTGTTCCTCTTAATTATGAAAAGGTAATGTTCCATAAATTACTTAACTTGCAACAAGGGAACGAAGATATGGATTTCTACACCCTCGAATTCCACAAACTGTCTTCAAGGTGTCGACTTCAGGAAACAGACCAACAACGGGTGATGCGATATATCAGTGGGTTAAGTACTGAGATTCGACTTGAGTTGGCTAACACTGATTTCAGGTCTGTTGAAGTGGTAGCAACTTATGCTCAAGACTTCTTTAGTTTATAGACCTCCACCACGTATGGAGGAAAAGAATCCTGAAGCTCGCAGAGTTGAAGAAAAAAGGTCAGAGTTCAACAAGGATAGTGTTGGGGTGAAGAATATCATATGCCATAGTTGTGGCGAGAAGGGTCACTATTCTAACAAGTCTCCCAACAGGACTCGTTCTGTGAACGTAGCAGAGAAGCAGCCAACAGATGAATCTCATTTATATCCTTATCCCCTTGAGGACGATGATATTGTCGATGATGAAGATGAGGATGTAGAAGCTCATTCAGCTAGCCTTTTATCTTTTTCGAATAGACTAGTTGATAAGGCTCCTCTCTTCAGACAGAAGGGTACTTTCCTGTATGGCTCACCATACTGATGTTCATGCAGTTATTGATATTGGGGCAGAAGCAAATTTTATATCTGCTGAATTTGTTCGAGCACACAACCTTCCACAGAAGCAGCTTTTCAAGAAGATTCACGTGCGAGGTTTTGGACTCATAGCTCGAGAAGAGGCCATTGCAGTTGTTCGAGTACACTTACAGTTTGGGCCACTATAGTACCATGTGATTTGCTTAGTCACCCCATTGGCACATTGTGACATTCTTCTAGGGCGACCTTGGCAGCAACATGCAGGCATTCTCTATGATGGCGCACAGAATACCATAAAGGTGAAGCAAGGAGGTCGTATGTACTTAATAAGGTCACACACATTATCAAACATGCCACGTCGTCGACCGACTCCTGCTCCAGTGACACGTCGGTCTCCTTTCCCTCTTGGTGTTATGTTCCCATCTCTTGCTTTGAGATACGTGCCACCTCATCAGCGAGCAACTTACAAGGGTATCTTGGGAGCACGACCTAACCCAACAGAGTCGAGTTCTTCTAAGACCGGGAGAGTTGATGCAATTGCACGATGGACTTAGAAAAAAAAATCTTTTGATTTGATTCTCTTTGGATTTAGAAACAATTTCTTTTGTATTAGTTAGCTTCTAATTTTATATTAGTTTCCATTTTAAATTAGTTACCATTTTGATACTTTGAGTTTTCTTTTATAAGCCGTGTAATTCACTAGTAAGAGAGATTTGAAATTTTGATTTGACATTGGATGTTTGCTTGGCTGAAGCTTTGGTTGCCGTGACTCTCTCTTTTCTTATTTTATTTTTTTCTCTTCTTCTTTCCCTTTGTTCTTGTTCTCCTTCTTTTCATTCTCTCTAATGCTGGCCGAGCCCTTGTTTCTGGGCGACAGTTTCAGCACCAAACAAGGGATCGATCTCTCTTACCTTTGATCTGTTGGAGCTGAAATTTTGTGCGAAGATTGCTCTTCCCTAAGAGATCAAAACCCCCGAAACTCTGGTTCCGGAAATCCCTCTCATCACAGGGTAGTGTTTCACTTGCAGGTCTGGACAACAAGACGGCACCATAGAGCTCAGTTTCAGTAGCCTGGAACCCCTGCATTGCTTGTTGCCTAAGGAGACTTTTGATGGTTTTAGTAGGGCTGTGAGTTGCGACCTCTCTTTTGAAATTTCAGCCCAAACCGAGCTCTCTTGATGAAGCTCCATCGATCTGAATCCTCCCATCTCTTCCGCCCCTGTTCTGATCTAAGGTAGAAGATAACACAATCGTGAGTTGCCCCTTTTCTGTCTTTTAAGTCTGATTTACCATTATGCCCTTCTTTTGGTCTCTAATTATCTCATATCCCTATTCTTATTTCACTTCCTATTTTACCCCATCAAATAATCATTAATTCCCTTTAAGTCCTATCTCCCAAATAGCTCATTAACTAATTCTGGTTATTTACAATTCTGCCACCCCCTTTATAACTTCAGCTTAATTATACTTGATGCGGATCCGAATCCCAAGGGCTGAAATCGGATCGCCTAGGGCCCACTTAAACACTCAATAAAGCAAAGGCAACACCCAATAACAATTGTATTGAAATCAAGCTTCAACTAAATGGCAGAATTGTAATTAAGCTGAAGTTATAAAGGGAGTGGCAGAATTGTAAATAACCAGAATTAGTTAATGAGCTATTTGGGAGATAGGACTTAAAGGGAATTAATGATTATTTGATGGGGTAAAATAGAAAGTGAAATAAGAATAGGGATATGAGATAATTAGAGACCAAAAGAAGGGCATAATGGTAAATCAGACTTAAAAGACAGAAAAGGGGCAACTCACGATTGTGTTATCTTCTACCTTAGATCAG
>NC_056564.1:8687287-8700603 GCF_013358625.1 Macadamia integrifolia | reverse complement strand
GTGCAACTGCATCAGTTAAAGAAAGAAGTCTGAGTTTGTTTTAATTCTCTTGAATTCTGATTTCCAGTTATGCCCTTCTCTTTGTCTTTAATTCTCTCCTGTCCTAAATTCATATCATGTTTCCTGACTTAACCCCATCCAATAATTATTAATTCCCTTTAGGTCCCATCTCACAAGCAGCTGAATAGGTATCTGATTAATTACAAAAGTGCCATCCCACCTTATGAATTTCAATCTATTTACAGGATTGCCACTCGATTGTAAACATCAGCAAATTTATTGTTTTGCCACTTGATCTTTGACCTAAATTGCTTAAGTTCTTAAGTGGGCCCACACCCATCCTAGTTGGATCCTTTGGGGCCCACCGCCCCCCCCCCCCCCCAATTAGTCCAGCACTCCAGCTACAACAGGAGTAGCAAAAGAAAAAGAAACATAAGCTAAACTCTCATGAAAGCGACTATTCCCACAAACAAATCCTGGGATGGACTAAACCTTGTTTCGCAAGTTTGTCTGCTGGGCATTGCTTTCCCTTGGCTTGTAGTGAAACATTCACTAAAGATGCCTAATGGGTCTAATGTAGAGCTAGGGCAATGATGACCTATCCTACAGTAAGGATCAAGGTGCTGAATAATAGTAGGCTTAACACTTGGGTCCAGCAGCAAGATAATGGAAACCACCCAGGAGGAACCCTCTACTGTCGGAAAACAGGGAAGACGCTGAAAAAAACCAGAAATAAAAAGATTCCCAAAATAGTAGGTAGACACCTCAGATGGGAATGATTTCCCAGTCAATGGTAGAATAACTTGGACAGAATATTACTTCAAAGTGCAGCCTTAGTCCATGACTAGATAATGAAATGTGATGAAATCAGGAATAGTAAGTAGGACTAAACATTAGTAGCTCAATACCTTGGGAGAAATTTAACCAATGGACGTCCAAGAGATTACAGTCGGACGGTGCCTGGGACTGGGGAAGAAACATACTAAACGTTGAGGCCAAGTTACTGGTTGGATGAACAGGAAATCACCCTTAATGCTACATTGCTGCTGCTCAGAAATGAAATATAGCCTAAAACTCTTCAAAACAGGAATGAAACTCCAACTTAGTGATGGTTACAAAAATAGAAACTCAAGTAAACAGCAACTAAACTAAACCAGCACCAAATAACTCTTCCTTCTCTTGCTATCTTCAATGGGGCCCACAGTAGGACTATATAAATAGTAACTGTGAGATCAATAACCGCATTAATTTTAACTGCATGAACAGTATCCACCAAACCAGGGCCTATACAAGCTAACACTAGGCCTGCTCAGAACCAGAACCGTGGGGATTAACTGAACCCAGGTTTTGATTTTAGTCCTTTTCTTCTTCATGCTTCGATCTACATTGGAGTCTCCTGTTAATGAAATGAGCAACCTCCCAACCTCAGTCACAGCTCTACTTAATCCACCTGATGACATTAACAGGTACCATTATGTTGGAATAACCAGATCTAATGGCTGTATCCAGCCCCAATCTCAATGATAGATCTCCACTTTGATGGAATCTCCCTCTCCTCTACTATCCACCTAGACTTAAGAATCATCCCTAGTTTCCCTACTGCATCTTTAACTTACCTCTATGTAATGTAGACTGGGATAGGGAGTCTAACCAAGTCTCAACTGTAGGCTCTTTCTATCAAAAGAACCACTAGAATAGAACAACCATACAAATAGATAAGAAATAATGAAGAAATCAGTTCTGGAAATTAGGATGTCGATTCCAGAAGTGAAGGATTCTGTGACCAAAATATAATCAGATGTGAAGAGACATAACAGGTACTGATATGGAGTAAGAACAGGTCATAAATCATGAATAAACACCATAGGAAACCAAGGAAATTAGAGTCAGTCTATCGATTTCAAATATGGGTAGAATAGGTCACTAGAAGACAAAATTTGGGAGATTTCTAATATCTCTTGAACACTTTGAAAGAAAAGGTTCCCCTTTGGGTCGAGTTCCCCCTTAGGTAGGACCTAACTTCGATCCAAAAATCAGCCAAAACTGATGGCTGGTTAGGTCTGGGCAGGTTCTGAAAATTGCTAACAGAGTATGCAATTTTCTGGGCAGAACTGAGAAGGAAAACTGAATTTAATACCTGTAAGAACTTGAGCAGATCAATAACACTTTGTGTAGTTGAGAGAAGAAGAAGATGAGTTAAGGAAGAGGACCTCTTGTGCTTCACACCGCTGAGAATCAATTGGATCAAACACCAATTACATCAGCCTTGATCAAACACAAGACAAATCTCCATGTAGAAGACAATAGCAACAACCATTAATTTTTTTATCAAAATCATCTAGGCCTTTAGGAGCCTCCTCTTCTTTATTTATAATGTTAATGGGGGAGGGAATTACAAAATAGAAGGTTCCTCAAAAAGGAAACCAGATATTCTCCTAATACAATAGCTACTAAAAACTGAAATTAGAAACTAACTGAAATTAGAAACTAGTTGAAAAAGGAAACTAACTACTAAGGACTTGACTCAATTAATAACTTGACTCATAAGGAAACAAATATAACTCAAATCAAGCCCAACTAGAAAGGAAACTAATGAAAATGGAAACTAACTAGTAATCCCGTACTCAATCTTAGAGCCCCCTTTTTAGACCCATAAAAGTGGTCTATTACACTCAAAACACATGGGATCAAAAGCCTAACATGTATGGAACCCAACCCTAGGCTTATTCCTAATAAAATAAGCCTATTTTGATAATTAATCTGCATCAACTCTCCCGGTCTTAAAAGAACTCGACTCCGTCGAGTTAGGTCGTGCTCCCAAGATTCCCTTGTAAATCGCTCGCCGATGAGGTGGCACATATCTCGAAATAGAAGGGAGCATAACTCCAAGAGGAGGGAGAGTAGGTTGATGTGTCACCGGAGCAGGAGTCAGTCGACGACGTGGCATGTCTGATAATGCATGTGGCCTCATTAAGTACATACGACCTCCTTGCTTTACCTTTATAGTGTTCCGTGCACCATCATAGAGAATGCCTGCATGTCGCTGCCAAGGTCGCCCTAGAAGAATGTCGCAGTGTGCCAATGGGGTGACCAAACAGGTGACATGGTACTGTAACGGCCCAAACTGTAAGTGTACTCGAACAACTGCAGTTGCCTCTTCTCGAGCTGTGGGTCCAAAACCTCGCACATGAATCTTCTTGAAAAGTTGCTTCTGTGGAAAGTTGTGTGCTCGAACAAATTCAGCAGATATGAAGTTTGCTTCTGCCCCAGTATCAACAACTGTATAAACATCAATAGGGTTGGAGCCGTGCAGGAGAGTACCCTTCTGTCTGAAGAGAGGAGCCTTATCAACTAGTTTATTCGAAAAAGATGAAAGGCTAGCTGAATGAGCTTCTATATCCTCATCTTCATCAACAATAATATCATCGTCCTCGAGGGGATAAGGATATAAATGAGATTCATCTTCACTCTTCTCTGTTGGCTGCTTCTCTGCTACGTTCACAGAACGAGTCCTTTTGGGACACTTGTTAGAATAGTGACCCTTCTCGCCACAACTATGGCATATGATATTCTTCACCCCAACACTATCCTTGTTGAACTCTGACCTTTTTTCTTCAACTCTGCGAGCTTCAGGCTTCTTTTCATCCATACGTGGTGGAGGTCTATAAACTGAAGAAGTCTTGAGCATACCCTTCCAATAAAGGGACTTCTCTTCAGCTGTCTTGGCATGAGCCACTGCCACATCAACAGACCTGAAATCAGTGTTAGCCAACTCAAGTCGAATCTCAGTACTTAACCCACTGATATATCGCATCACCCGTTGCTGGTCTGTTTCCTGAAGTCGACACCTTGAAGACAGTTTGTGGAATTCGAGGGTGTATGAATCCACATCTTTGTTCCCTTGTTGCAAGTTAAGTAATTTATGGAACATTACCTTTTCATAATTAAGAGGAACAAATTTTTCAGTCAGGATTTGCTTCATGACCTCCCAATTGGTAACGGGTCCAAGTCTTCTGACAAACCTTGCATGTAGTACATCATCCCACCATGAACATGCATACCCAATAAACTTGGTGATGATGAGTTCACACTTCTTCACATCTGGAAGAGACTTATACGCAAAAATTCTCTCCACTTTGGTAAGCCAGTCAAGAAATTCCTCAGGTCCCTTTTCACCACTAAACTCGGGAACCTCAACTTTGATGCCATAATCTCTATCAAAAAATTGCCGAGTAACATCTTGGGGAACAACTGGATTAAGTTGCTGCCTCTGAGGTGTATCTTCGATCCATAAAGTGTTGAGCTGGGGAGGTAATGTAGAGGGTCCTTCTTCAGCTCGCTTGTCGGACCTCTTCATAAAGGCAATCATCTCTTCCATAAACTTATCAAACTTGGCTTCAGTCCTCTCAAGCCTAGCATCAGTATTCTGTTGGTTCTCGGCTAACTCACGATACAATTTGTGCAACTCAGCATTGGTGATGTGACTTGCCGTGGTTAGAAAATTGTAGGAAAATTTGCTCTGATACCACTTAATGTAGACTGGGATAGGGAGTCTAACCAAGTCTCAACTGTAGGCTCTTTCTATCAAAAGAACCACTAGAATAGAACAACCATACAAATAGATAAGAAATAATGAAGAAATCAGTTCTGGAAATTAGGCTATCGATTCCAGAAGTGAAGGATTCTGTGACCAAAATATAATCAGATGTGAAGAGACATAACAGGTACTGATATGGAGTAAGAACAGGTCATAAATCATGAATAAACACCATAGGAAACCAAGGAAATTAGAGTCAGTCTATCGATTTCAAATATGGGTAGAATAGGTCACTAGNATGTAATGTAGAACTAGGATTGACAAGTCAACCTAGTCCCAATGTTGCAGAATACTCTTGGAGAACATTAGATCAAATATCAGAATAGTTCAAAACAGATTAATAACAAGGATGAGATCAGATCTGAGATTAAGAATATCAATCTCAGATTATAGGGTGTCAGAAATCAGAATAGAAGCAGATAATAAGGGGACTAATGGAATGATGAATTATGTCTACACAGGTTCTGAAAATTGCTAACAGAGTATGCAATTTTCTGGGCAGAACTGAGAAGGAAAACTGAATTTAATACCTGTAAGAACTTGAGCAAATCAATAACACTTTGTGTAGTTGAGAGAAGAAGAAGATGAGTTAAGGAAGAGGACCTCTTGTGCTTCACACCGCTGAGAGTCAATTGGATCAAACACCAATTCCATCAGCCTTGATCAAACACAAGACAAATCTCCATGTAGAAGACAATAGCAACAACCATTAATTTTTTTATCAAAATCATCTAGGCCTTTAAGAGCCTCCTCTTCTTTATTTATAATGTTAATGGAGGAGGGAATTACAAAATAGAAGGTTCCTCAAAAAGGAAACCAAATATTCTCCTAATACAATAGCTACTAAAAACTGAAATTAGAAACTAGTTGAAAAAGGAAACTAACTACTAAGGACTTGACTCAATTAATAACTTGACTCATAAGGAAACAAATATAACTCAAATCAAGCCCAACTAGAAAGGAAACTAATGAAAATGGAAACTAACTAGTAATCCCGTACTCAATCTTAGAGCCCCCTTTTTAGACCCATAAAAGTGGTCTATTACACTCAAAACACATGGGATCAAAAGCCTAACATGTATGGAACCCAACCCTAGGCTTATTCCTAATAAAACAAGCCTATTTTGGTAATTAATCTGCATCAACTCTCCCGGTCTTAAAAGAACTCGACTCCGTCGAGTTAGGTCGTGCTCCTAAGATTCCCTTGTAAATCGCTCGCCGATGAGGTGGCACATATCTCGAAACAGAAGGGAGCATAACTCCAAGAGGAGGGAGAGTAGGTTGAAGTGTCACCGGAGCAGGAGTCAGTCGACGTCGTGGCATGTCTGATAATGCATGTGGCCTCATTAAGTACATACGACCTCCTTGCTTCACCTTTATAGTGTTCCGTGCGCCATCATAGAGAATGCCTGCATGTCGCTGCCAAGGTCGCCCTAGAAGAATGTCGCAGTGCGCCAATGAGGTGACCAAGCAGGTGACATGGTACTGTAGTGGCCCAAACTGTAGATGTATTCGAACAACTGCAGTGGCCTCTTCTCGAGCTGTGGGTCCAAAACCTCGCACGTGAATCTTCTTGAAAAGCTGCTTCTGTGGAAGGTTGTGTGCTCGAACAAATTCAGCAGATATAAAATTTGCTTCTGCCCCAGTATCAACAATTGCATGAACATCAATAGGGTCGGAGCCGTGCAGGAGAGTACCCTTCTGTCTGAAGAGAGGAGCCTTATCAACTAGTCTATTCGAAAAAGATGAAAGGCTAGCTGAATGAGCTTCTACATCCTCATCTTCATCATCGATAATATCATTGTCCTCGAGGGGATAAGGATATAAATGAGATTCATCTTCACTCTTCTCTATTGGTTGCTTCTCTGCTACGTTCACAGAACGAGTCCTGTTGGGACACTTGTTGGAATAATGACCATTCTCGCCACAACTATGGCATATAATATTCTTCACCCCAACACTATCCTTGTTGAACTCTGACCTTTTTTCTTCAACTCTGCGAGCTTCAGGCTTCTTTTCCTCCATACGCGGTGGAGGTCTATAAACTGAAGAAGTCTTGAGCATACCCTTCCAATAAATGGATTTCTCTTCAGCTGTCTTGGCATGAGCCGCTGCCACATCAACAGACCTGAAATCAGTGTTAGCCAACTCAAGTCGAATCTCAGTACTTAACCCACTGATATATCGCATCATCCGTTGCTGGTCTGTTTCCTGAAGCCGACACCTTGAAGACAGTTTGTGGAATTCGAGGGTGTAAGAATCCACATCTTTGTTCCCTTGTTGCAAGTTAAGTAATTTATGAAACATTACCTTTTCATAATTAAGGGGAACAAATTTTTCAGTCAGGATCTGCTTCATGACCTCCCAATTGATAACGGGTCCAAGTCTTCTCACAAACCTTGCATGTAGTACATCATCCCACCATGAACATGCATACCCAATAAACTTGGTGATGATGAGTTCACACTTCTTCACGTCTGGAAGAGACTTATACGCAAAAATTCTCTCCACTTTGGTAAGCCAGTCAAGAAATTCCTCAGGTCGTTTTTCACCACTGAACTCGGGAACCTCCACTTTGATGCCATAATCTCTGTCAGAAAATTGCCGGGTAACATCCTGGGGAACAACCGGATCAGATTGCTGCCTCTGAGGTGTGTCTTCGATCCGTAAAGTGTTGAGCTGAGGGGGTAATGTAGAGGATCCTTCTTCAGCTCGCTTGTCGGACCTCCTCATAAAGGCAATCATCTCTTCCATAAACTTATCAAACTTGGCTTCAGTCCTTTCAAGCCTAGCATCAGTATTCTGTTGGTTCTCGGCTAACTCACGATACAATTTGTGCAACTCAGCATTGGTGATGTGACTTGCCATGGTTAGAAAATTGCAGGAAAATTTGCTCTGATACCACTTAATGTAGAACTAGGATTGACAAGTCAACCTAGTCCCAATGTTGCAGGATACTCTTGGAGAACATTAGATCAAATATCAGAATAGTTCAAAACAGATTAATAACAAGGATGAGATTAGATCTGAGATTAAGAATATCAATCTCAGATTATAGGGTGTCAGAAATCAGAATAGAAGCAGATAATAAGGGGACTAATGGAATGATGAATTAGGTCTACGCAGGTTCTGAAAATTGCTAACAGAGTATGCAATTTTCTGGGCAGAACTGAGAAGGAAAACTGAATTTAATACCTGTAAGAACTTGAGCAGATCAATAACACTTTGTGTAGTTGAGAGAAGAAGAAGATGAGTTAAGGAAGAGGACCTCTTGTGCTTCACACCACTGAGAGTCAATTGGATCAAACACCAATTCCATCAGTCTTGATCAAACACAAGACAAATCTCCATGTAGAAGACAATAGCAACAACCATTAATTTTTTTATCAAAATCATCTAGGCCTTTAGGAGCCTCCTCTTCTTTATTTATAATGTTAATGGGGGAGGGAATTACAAAATAGAAGGTTCCTCAAAAAGGAAACCAAATATTCTCCTAATACAATAGCTACTAAAAACTGAAATTAGAAACTAACTGAAATTAGAAACTGGTTGAAAAAGGAAACTAACTACTAAAGACTTGACTCAATTAATAACTTGACTCATAAGGAAACAAATATAACTCAAATCAAGCCCAACTAGAAAGGAAACTAATGAAAATGGAAACTAACTAGTAATCCCGTACTCAATCTTAGAGCCCCCTTTTTAGACCCATAAAAGTGGTCTATTACACTCAAAACACATGGGATCAAAAGCCTAACATGTATAGAACCCAACCCTAGGCTTATTCCTAATAAAACAAACCTATTTTGGTAATTAATCTGCATCACAAAGTCTAGTCAGATGGAGGATAAGATGAAAATGGACACTGTATGATTTGTATCTGAAACAGTTTGACTAATATACTTGTATACATTCAATGTCCAAAAACTCGGTGGAAGAGCTGTTAGATTATTTAGCTGAAATCATCTATTACCAAGAAAATAGTTCAGCAGGGCCTTCTCAAAACCAACAGATGAACAGACTACTAAGTATTCTCTCTAATCAAAGGTTCTTTTCTCTTTATTGAGATACCACAATTTCAAAGCATAATGAGTGAACAAAATTTGTCCTGTTCAACCAAAAATGATCTGGTTATCAAAGGACCTCGGACTATCCATCAAAGTACAGTCACCAGATATAGACTTTATGGGCATCTGGAAATCGTCAGATATGTTTTATTTTTCATGCATATGAATGCACAGTTTCAAAGTCGAAAGTTGTTTCATGACAGCTCACCAGGGGAGGTGATGCAATTTCGGTATTCGGAAACACTGTTGGGTTCGCTATGGGTCCACCCAGGTGTAAATATCCAAAAGTAGATAAATAATGGCAATTCTGTACAAAACTCCACGTTTGCAAGGGTAGTGGCAGTACCGTAAATAACCAGAATCTCGATGGCAATTGATAGTAATAGGGGAAGGGATACAAGGTGATTAGAATTATAAAGTGAGGATAGATTTGGAAGGAAATAAATTAAAGGTATATGTGGGGTTAGAAGGTGATTAGAATTGTAAAGTGAGGATAGACTTGGAATGAAATAAATTAAAGGTATATGTGGGGTAATCTTGGTAATAAAGAGTAAATAATTAAAATATCAAAGAAAGAGGGGAGGGGGATCGCTCGTCCCCTACCTCCAGACAAAACAGGGAGGCGGAAAACATCAGCTACCTTGAAGGGAAGAACTCCTTACACCCATAGACTGGCCAGAAATTTCAGGTGGATCCTCACACTTAGGTCTCTGATAATCGACCAAGAGGCACCCAGACAACAAGTGATTCATGGTGGTGTTTAGCCAAAGAAGGTTGAACCTAGTGGAAGAAGGAGAACCAGGTTCTTGTTGAAATCGATTCTAACTACAGAGTGCACTCTCGGACTGGTATTCTAGGGTTCCTATTGCCCAATAAAGGAGATTATTGCCCCAAATCTCAGACCAAATCAGTGAGCTATGTTAGGTCGATGACCTCTTCATAGGTTTATGTTTCGTCACTAGTAGCAGGAAACTAACAAAACATCGGGGATTAAACAGCGGCGCGGGGGGGGGGGAGAAAATAAGAGAAAGAAACAGAAATAGGGAAAGAAAGAGATATAGAAAGATTAAGAAGAAGGTTAGTGAAAACAGACCTTGAGGGAAGGAAAGAATCAGAATCATAGGGAGGGGCAAGGAGAAGAGGACGACAGCCAAGCTGCCATAAGCCACAGAGACTACTATTAAACAAAACTCAATATTCCATTCTTCAATTCTTCAATTCTAAATTGAATTACATCCATATAAATAAGAAACTAAAGACCTAAAACAGATAACTCAAATAAGGAAAATAAGGAAACCCTCCATAAGTATGCTGTAATGGGAGTAACCTGTTACAAATCAGACTCTAATAAAGTAACCCAAAAAGGAAATTAAATCATAATAAATAAACTAATATCCTAAATATCTACTTTAGGAGGGAGGTGAGAAATGAGGCCAATTAAGGATTGCATGATATGAAAGTATTTCTATGCATTCCAGCGACGAAATTATGCTTTTAAATGCTATGAAGAACTTATCATTTCATTCAACAAGGATTCCAATCATCACCCTGAAAGTCTTCATTTCAATCAAACAACAAGATGAAGGCTTCAAGAAAAGCAGAGAGACCCTATCTTTTTATGTTCAACATGGAAGAAAAAAAGAAGCATCTTAATAACACCAACCAAAAAAAAAAAAAAGATAGAAGGTCCGATTCGCTAACCTTGGCCACCATCCGCTGGAAAGTGATATCTTCGTCATCAATTTTATCCTTTCCTTTACCCAATTTCCTGTCTGTAGAATCAAAATACCCAGAAAAGAAAAATTAATAAAAGCAGTGAGATGAAAAGGGAAAAACAAAAGCTTCCTTCTCACATTTCCATATCGGCAAAACTAATACAACCAGGAATCTCTTAATGATGAAGAACCCAGAAAGGAATGGAGAAGTATAAACACTAAAATAAATTTAAAAGGTAGAAAATACTAGAAAATTGAAACAGGGCAAGAACAAAATCAATTAGAGAAGAAAAGCATAGAAACAAAAGTGCATAAATTAACAACAAAAAGAATTAACAAGTTAACCATGGAGCATACCTTTTGGATCGGTGAGGTTGGTGTATTCTCGAACTTCCCTACCAGCCATCCCTGAAACTTCTACAACTTTGCATCAAAGTCCAAGATGACAAGCTGCGTGGAACAGAACCAACAAACATTCCCATATTTTTACTGTTTAAAAAACAAAGCTCCTTCGATCGTTCCGTACTTCCACAGAACAGTTTCTATTCTTTACCTCCAGTACAAAAACTAAAGGAACAAGGTAACCTAACAATAAAAGACCTAAAGTGTTTGTTTTTCATATACTTCGACACTTTTAGAATCCAAGACTGACAAAAATTAGAAGTTCACGTGTTATTCAGTTTGCAAAGTGGGGAGAATAAAAGAGGTAAAAATTTGGAAACAGAAACGTTTGGGCATTAAATGTTTCCATTGCAAAATTTGGCACTAAAACCATCAAATTATTTACATGCAATTATTAGTTATCCTTATTTCTGAAGTTTATCAACTGGAATCTGATCATAACTTAACAGGCCAAACAATGAAAGTGGCTACGGAGACTGCATGAATCATCACAAAAATCAAGTTCAAGCTACCCAGATCGATGACTAACTATTATATATTTCAACAGAAAAAAAAAATAATATATATATATATAATCACATTAACTATGACTTCCAAAGAAACAATAAGCGGCTGATAGAAGATTTTGTTTCCATTAACATTTTGGCAACAGAAAGATGAAATAATATATCTGCAGCTCAGAAGAAGGCTCAACTCATCATCAAATCCCCCCCTCCCTTGTATGACAAGGGATTGGGGAGAGATGCTATGCTTTTTGATGAACATCAAATCCCCAGTTTGTGGCTGTTGTCAATGCATATATTCTAGGATTTCAAATTGAAAAGATAAAGACAAATAGCGGAAGAATTTTCTCAATAAGCATAAGCAGAAGCATGGCTTAATTTACGGTAATCTGCTCCCCCAGGTCCAATAGATGACATAAATTAAGAACACGGTCTCCAGTCCTAAACCTCCAAGCAGGGAGAAGAGAACAGGAAGAGAGGAGAGACAATAGTGGAATACAGTTGGGGCTGGACATTTCATGGCAGGGATGAGGATGTGAGGAAGACAGAGTTAAAAGAAGGGGTGGAGATGTGGAATGTCCTACAGAAATGCGCTGAGACGTGGAGTATATTTGAATAAAGAGATTTGAGTTTTCTAAAGTCCAGATAAATAAACAGATTTCGCTAACCTAGTATTTAACTCCAGAAAAATCTGTTAGTGAACAATATTTTCCTAAGGTCAATCCTATTGTAGTATCATCAATACAGCATGGAAGTCCAGTAACTTGAAAAATAATGTCTTCTCACAATCACACAACGTCTATTGGGTTGTTGACATGCCAAAAGGGAACATGGATTTGAACCAGAAAGTCTAAATCATTAACCTATCTCCTCAAATTTGTTAAATGGAAAATCGAGAGCGAACGAGAGAGAGCAAACCTTAGGTCGTGTTCCACAGAGGACCAAAGTGAAGTGAAACCAGAGTGCAGGAACAGGGTTGCAAAGCTGAGGCTGCTCTGCGAGTTGCAACTATTTTCCCCCCAAAAGCGAAGTGAAACCGGGAATGGGGCTACGCCGCTACGGGAGGGGCAGACTTAATCAGCAAAGCAGAGACGGTACTGATCTAAGATATTATATTAGATACTTGGAGTCGGAAGAGGGATTTATAATTGTATTAAGGGAGCACGGGAGCGACAACGGTGATGTTCCTCGAGTTTCAGAGCCACCTGGAACGTGATTGGGTAATTTAGAAAGTCCGGCCAGTGCAATCCGCAACGGCCTGAACCTCACTCGGTTGTGGCAATGTCTTGGGATCGACTCTCCCGGTTTAAACTTTTAAGGCTATGTTTGGTAGCCAAGAGAATAAAAGAGCTCTTTATGCTTGGTATGTTCTTATCCAAAAGAAGATTCAGTTTTTAAATTTTAAAATTCTTCTTGAGAATTGTAAAGTCTTTTTTGCTCTCAATAAAAAATCTTACAAAAAACATAGGAAAAAATTTTATTTTCTTTTCTTTTTTTTCTTTTCTTCTAATGGTAACCAAACATACATACTTTTTTTTTTTTCTTTTCCTTTCTTTTTTAGATTAGTTTTTCTTTTCTTCTCTTGGCTACCAAACATAAAAGGTCCTTTTTTTTTTCCTTCCAATGGATGGAACATTATAACTCCTTAGTTTGTATGTGAAAGAGTTTGAAACAAACTAGCAAGAGTACTATGGTCCTCTTTGGCGTTTAATTAGTTTGATTGAACAAGCACATCCATGCCTTGCCTTGCCTTGCCTTGTTTTGCCTTCTATCCCAAGAAGGTCACATGGTACTATGGTAGGGATGATATTGTTGTTAGGTCTATTTATTTTTTGAGTCTCTTCAATGTTAAAGCGGCTTGGGATCTTATCAAATCTCGTGGTTCTCTTTGGCATTAATTAGTTTGATTCCATAATTGCATCCTCCGTCGTAATAGAGGGACAATTACTTAAATACGTTCATATCGCTGAAAAAGCAACATGTTCAACTGATCAGGTTTTACTCAATTACTTGAAATGCCCTTGGATAACAT
>NC_056564.1:8683963-8687187 GCF_013358625.1 Macadamia integrifolia | reverse complement strand
AAAAAGACATATGAAGAAGAAGAAGGTCAGCGCTCAGGATGGTCGTAGATCAGCTAGGGCGCGAATCCAGCAAGCACTTGGGCGGAGTAAAGCGGATCGTAGAGCACCGTTGCGCTAACGCGCGCGCTGTAGTTTTTCAGCTTGGTTCTGGCGCGCGCCTGACTCTCTGCGGGGCGAAAGCGAGCCTTTGGCTCGCCTTGTTCTGGCGCGCTAGCCGTTGTATATAGCTGATCGTAGAGCACCCTTGCTTCTTTAGGTTGAGATACAGATCGTCTTTATATAGCGATAGGCCTTTTCTTGCTGGGCTAGGCGCTCACGTTTTTTGGCTTCGCTGGGGGAAGGGAGCAGATAGCTGCTTCCAGGACCGGAGAAGGTCAAACTCTGGGCGGGCTGCCAGGTTTCGCCTACGCTACGGTTTCACAAGATGGAACCTTTTTTGTTCCACCGAAGTAAAGGAGTTCCAGAGCACGAGGGAATGGGCTTTCATTCCCGGGACCGCCTCGTCTATGTACTCGGCGCCCCCCCCCCGATTGCTTGAAGATGCGCGCGCGATACGATAAAGGGCCCCTGGGAGGAACCAATGAAAAGCCAGGGTAGAGCCTCGGAGCCGGCCCAAGCGAAGATCGGCACTCTAAGGCCTTTTTGAAGAGCAGCCCGCAAAAGGGAAAGCCGTGGAGACGGCAGACTCGCCAGTCAGGCACACCGTGAGGCTGACTACATCAGACCGGGAGGTGACAATTCCTGTTTTCCTTTTTGAATTTCCGGGAGTGAATGTAGGAAGTGCAGACGGTGGATCAGGTGTGAACATTCAACCAAAGGCGTCTTGGGAATCGGCAATAGCTAAGCATTGTGGCCATCACAGTTCAAGCTACGTATGGCTGGCGTACAACCTACGGGCTCCTTAGCCAAAAGAAAAACAACAAAAAAGGATGCGGTACCTTTAGTCCAATCTTAGACAAAGAGCAAGGAGGATATGAAGCACTGCTGGGTAGACCATGGCTCCAACCAGGCTGGTTCATGACTGGGCTAATAAAAAAGAGTCTAAAGCAGGGAAACGCGGGATGGAACGCGGAAAAGGCTTGGCTTTGTTTCACAGAAAAAGGACTAAGGAAATTTCGTTTCCGTAGTGGTGATGCTGGCGTCAGTTGACCTGGTTGATATATAAATTCCTAAAAACTGCTTTGCAAGATCGAAGACGCGCGGGTCCGCTTTTCTTTTGTTGACAGCAAGGAGGCGATTTGTTCGCTGGGCGATTCAGCTAGCCAAATCGCACTAACCTAGACGCCCTACTATCCTACAGAGCAATTCATTCCGTCTAGGGCGACTCATTCTATTCTCTCTGAGGTCAGGTAGGTGAAGCGTGACGCTTAGGGGGGCGCGTCGAATTGCTGAAAGGCCTTGGTGATTTGAACATTAGGTAATCTGCAGATAGAAAACCACAATGATTCCAAACTTGACTTCAATAGTCTCGTATCCATGCTGCCCCGACTCCAAACTCGATGTTTGTTAACAAAGCGGGACACTCCCAAACTCTTTCTTATCAAACCTCCGCTGCCCTTACCAGGCAGTTATCATTATGTGTCCTTGGCAGTGTGACGGGAGGTTAGGAGTGAGTTAAGCCAATGCGTACAAATAGACAGACCAGGCTCATCCTTTTATGTTGAGGTCAGTGTAAGTCTGTCTATGATGTTGAGTCTAGGTGGTGTTGAAGCTGGCTCATTCATGCTAGTCATCTTAGAGCTATGAGTCAGAACAATGTTCACCAACTCTTCCATAGTTATCTTGTTCATATATAGATAAAGCTTTTGAATTGGAGTTTCAATCAAAACATTAAATGAAAGTGTTTTGTCTCCTCCCCAAGGTAGCATTGCCGAGCGGGCGATCCCTGTCTTGTTTATCCAGCTAGCTTTTATCCTTGGTACTAAAAAACTATTTGTGAGAGCTCCTGGCTACTTTTTTTTTTGAAAGGTAAGGTGGGACCTTAAACCGAATTTTGAAAATGCCTATCTATAAAGCGCTGATAAGAAGAGGGAACAAGTCCCACAGAGAGATGAGAAGTGGGGGAAAGAGTGAAATTACAATCTCTTCTGGAATGGAAGACCTCCCATCCACTGACTACAAGACTGCAGCCTAACACCCAAGTTAGCCTGACGGTCAGCTAAATGAGTCGCTTCCCTCTTCACATGATGAAGAAGAACTATCAAAATATTGAGAAATGTTTTATCAGGATAAAGCATAGGCGCCAAGGTTCTTGATCATTACCATTCGCCCATCGAATCATGTTAAAAAATTTTTTTTTTTTGATGACTTGAAAAGATTCAATAGTTTGGACAAAACTATGGCCATGCAGGTATGAAATCTTCTGCAAAGGTTGCATCTTTGATCCCTAGAGGAGACCAGAAAAATTCCACATGACAGCACCATTGCCATCTCTTATGACCCCACCATAATCCGAATTCCCAGAGTTGCCTTCCCTACTCCTTCAAAGTTCATCTTGATGTGATTTGAAGAGGAAATTGCCACAAGATTGAGATAGATATGTTTGAATTTCAATTTTCATAAAAAAACAGTAAGTCTTGCAATAAGACCTCGTCATGTTCATCCTTACTAACATCCCATACAATAAAGATTTTATTTTTTATGGTCTTGATTTATTCAATCACCTTAACGAAGGAGGTGGACTTCAACCAAGCCAGCCCTTCTTATGAAGTGGCTATGGAGATTTCCAAAGGAAAAGAAAAAGCCATGGTGCTCATATTTGGCTGCTAAGTACCTCTCCAATGGCAAAAATGGATTGACCAACCCACCTCTTAAATATCCTTTATCTAGAAAGGTCTTATTTGGTACAGAGAGACTTTCAGGCAGAACTTGGGCGTCACTTTGGTTGGGCAATGGTAAGCTGATTCGCTTCTGGGATGATGTTTGGCCGTGCCACTCTCCTCAGAGATGCATGCCAGAATTTATATCAATTCACAAGGTTCTCATGACCTCAAAGTGATAGACTACATTCAATATGAAGGAGAAAAAATTCTTTCTCTCCCTATTCAACTGCCCATCCAAGAGCATTTGGCTTCAGAATACTTGTTTTTCTTTTTATTTTCTATGGACTGCATAAATCTTCCAGCCCATAAAACTGAGGTTGCTTTTCAAAATCTCTTTTGGCAGCTCAATCCTCACGGTCAAAATTATTCCAATTATGCCTAAAAATCTCTTCAGGTGATCAA
>NC_056564.1:8606463-8678963 GCF_013358625.1 Macadamia integrifolia | reverse complement strand
TTGGAGCTTCTTACCCTCCTGTTAGGGTCACTTCGTTCACTCACTCAACTGTCCTTTAAAAAGCTTATACGCTACATAGACTTATGCTCAACGCGCAGCTGCTTATTGATAATATGCTTCTTTAAAGGCAGCCAGGCGTTCGGGTCAAGGAAGGTTGACTTTGAATCATGACTGTGAGTTAGAGTTAGCCTCTGACTTTCTCTTATCCTGTTTGTTCGGTCATCACACTATTCACGCAGGGGAGTTTTTTGGATATTTCCCACTCTCGGTCTCCGCCTAGCGGACAGAGATATGCTTTGTGTGCTAAGATGAAGTCCTCGGTACAACTGCATTTGCATCCCTTGAATTGCCTATAAGTAAGTAAACTACAGGTTGTAAATCTCTTTTTATTAATGATGCAAGTTCCACTCCTAGCGCGCACTAAGCAAAGACAGCTCAACGCGCACCAGAGTTTTGTTGCTTCTCTGCGCGCTAGGCGTCAGATATGGTTACCAAACCGAAAAGGTGGAGGGCTTTGGTTACTAAGCCTGTGAATGAATCTATACCTATGACTTCACTGTGGACGGAGTTTAACTACTCTTTACAGCTTATTGTCTTTCAAGACATTTTTATAACCTTCTTATAACTAGCCTGAACGGATGTGTTTCACACTCGTTCCCCTCTTGCAATAGACTGATGCTTCTAGCGCTAGCTAGGCTAGGGAGATTGTGACTAAACGTCAGTCGCTAACTGCACGGCTAGCTGCACTCTTTATTGTGGTTAAAGAGGAACTCACATTCACAACTACACTTTCATCCGTTCAGTCGTCTACCTCACCCGATCTTAGCTCGGACATGCCAACAGCCAATCCTTACTCCTTTCCCTGGGACAGCTAATCAAAACTACTACGGCTTGAATCCGTTATCTTTGAGACTACCGTTAGGCCTCTATAAAGTCATTTAACAGCAGCTAGACACAAGTTCTGACAACCCTCACACGAGAGCCAAAACTAAGGCTTTCATTAAGCTAATTCGCCCATACAATATAAAAGTAAGATCTACGAATAGCACATCACTATGATCGGAGAGCAACCTTTAGCTTTCACTGGGAAGAGGTAGCTTGCTAGCCGGTACAGGTACAGACAGAAAGGGAATAGCTCAACTTCCCAACTGGAATACCTGCTGATCTACGCCTTCCAGAATAGCGGGAACTCAGATCACTCTTTACCCGGCCACTCACCTCAACAGCAAGCTTACCTTACTTGTGCAAACAGCAAGCTTACTTTCACTACGTTAGCCCTCACTCGAACAATGGCCATATAACGAGGGCTAAAACAGATCTACGAGAAACCCTCTTTCAACAGCTCTCGCTTTCGCTCTCGCTTCTGAGCCAGGGTAGCGAAGCTAGCTCTTTGTTTTCGTTATCGTATCATTCCAGTTTAGCCTAACTACGAACAAGAACAACTAGCTCCATACCTAGCTCACTCGAACAACAGTTCCCCGTTCACTACGTGAACCGCTACGCCCCTCTAACTCACAGTAAAGTCGGCCTTTGCTTCGCTTCGCTTAGCTCAACCTTCAACCGAAGGTTCCCTGATCGTAGAGCACATAACTATGATCATAGACCAACCTTAGATTGAGTGACCGTAGTGCCCATGCTCGGGTAACCGGCCGTAGCAACAATTGTAGCTCCCGTTCGCTTAGCCACCCGTCTAGCTTTTAGATCGGGAAGAAAAGCAAGCAGCTATGAGATTACTTGCTCTGAGATACGACGTCAGTAGCTACGAGAATCGCGAACCTGAAGTTCGCTCTATTGCTAACGCTTTGGCACGCTTAGCTACTGTGACTCGGGAATAAGAACGGGCAGCTATGAGGGTAGTTGTTCTGTGTCCCGAAGTAGGTAGCTCAAACAATCGTTCGAGAACTAGCTTCGCACCTAAGAGGCTCACTTGTTGGCCCGCTCTAGCTCAACAGTCGGGAAGAAGAGCGGGCAGCTATGAGATTAGTTGCCCTTAGTTCCGAAATCAGTAGCTCAACAGCCAACTCTCAGTTTACCTGGGAAGACAAGACCTTGGCCAACTACTGTAGCTCCACGCTCTAAGTCCTAACACTCACTGGCTTACTTCTGGCTCTGACAGTTCTACTTCCAATTTCCAGTTTACCCGGTTCTGAAGCTAACTTACTATCACCTTAGATTGATTCCCTTCGGTCTAAAGAGAAACGGCCATAGAATGCGCTCAGCTAATTAGAAGGAAAGGCCTTACAAGACTAGTTGTTGTTGTTGTTCGTAGCTAACGCTACCTTCTAGAACTGAACAGCTAAGTAAGGTAATTGAGTTTAAGTAATAGAGCTAGGTTAGGGAACTGTAGCTCACTCGTTTCACTCCAGTAGTTGTTTCGAGTGAAGGCTAACGGAGTGAAAGTAACAGTAGTTGTTGCTTGGCATGGTCAGTGAGTTAGCGAAGCGAAGCTGTTGTTCAAGTAAGCGCTATTCCGGACGTTAGGTAGCTTGCGTCAGTCTTAGTGGTCTACAATCAGGTTGTTTTAACAAGCTAGGTAAGCCAGATAGGCTAAACTAGTAGTTCGTAGTTCCCCAAGCCGGCCAAGAGTTAGGGTAGGTGCGTAGCTTGTTAGGTTACGAAGTAAAGCTCGGCTTTTGAGTTCAAGTAAAACAAGCCAAGCCAGGAGTTCGAGTTCTGTAGTTGAGCAAGCAAATCGGTGTAGCTAAGTAGCGAAGTAAGCAAATCTGGTTGTTCTTAACAGCGATGGCTATTCATTTAAGTCTTCGGGTAGCACCACAAGATCTTCAACAAGGTGGAAATTCTCGTATTCCGTATGTACATGTTCCTGCGGCTCGGATGAGTATACTTGTATATATCGCAACGGCTATAAACAGTTTTATGTTCCTTTTAACAAAACATCCCCTTTTTCTTCGCTCTTCCGGAACCGGTACAGAAATGGGTGCTTTTTCTACGTTGTTTACCTTAGTGACTGGGGGGTTTCGGGGAAGACCTATGTGGGGCACCTTTCGGGAGTGGTCCGAAAACATTCTGCTCAAGTGAAGAGTATCTGGTTTGCCAAATGAGAAAGCCCATTCATGATTAATGAAGACTCTATCCAGTCTCGCCCAAATACAGCTTAGGCCAGCCTGGTTATTACACCATGTAAAACGGGAACCAGAGAAAGCAGCATCCACAACTCCCAAGTTGTTAACACACGAGATGAAGTCATCCATAGCAGCTCTATCAGGGGGGCGATCATCTATCCGAGACTAAGGCTACCGCTACCTTAGATCCAAGCCTTTCTTTGAACCATGGCTACCTTACTACTACTACTAAAAGCCCTGAGTATAAATAAAGAAAAAAAAATTCTTATCCAATTCAAATTCCAAAACAACTGGATGAATATCTCATATGCCTTTCATTCCAAGGTTGAATGAGATAAATAGCTCCTTTCTCGGGAATCCTATCAAGAATATGCCTTTATACACATACACAATTCCACATCATTGTACACGTTTCCACACCCCCCAATGTCAGACCCAACGGTTGTAAGACGCCTCATAATCCGTTGTTTTGGGAGGGATATAATTCGTTTGGTAGTAAGGGTGGGTCTCATTGGTATTCATAACAATCATGTATAAGGAGCTAATCGGATTCTCGGTTTCTGGGAATAGATATCATCATGTGGAGAGGATCGAATAATGAAGCTAGTCTGCCGCCCTTGTATTAATGGAAGAAGCTGTGTACCGGGCGCGGTGCGTTGGAGTTCTTGATCGAGACCTAGTGGAGCCCGGGGTAGGCCACTTACTAGTAAAGGGGGGAGGCATCGATCGGTGAGAAAAGAAAGGCGGTTAGAAAGCCCATTGACTTCGCCCAGTATCCTTTCCAAGTCGATGGCTCGTTGATAACCCGGAACCGTGCTGGTTGACCCGGAATCAGCAGATCCCACGGATCGAGATCGATACCCGCACTAGCACTACCCGTAGAGGCAGCGCTTCACCAGGGAAAAAAGCTTGAACTGCCGCTGGTGAATTTGTCTCTCTGACCGGAAAGTTTTTTCTATTCATTTTTGAAACTGAATCGAAAAAAGCCTTAGTCCGTTGTTTGGCGCCTTGCTCGGGCGAGTCGCTCAGCCTACGATTCGTTCTGCGCTGAGCCCTTGAAGCTGTGGCGTGATGCAGGGCATGCATGGCTTGCTTAAGCTGCTAGGGGCTTGCTCCGTTCCTCGTGAGAATTGGTAAGCGCTCTACCGGACTATCATTCTATACGTCCTGCTGAACGAAGCGCACCGGGATCCGGACCAGAGTGAGATCGCTGTAATGGAAAGGGAAGAGGTGGTGGTTATTCAACAAGATCGATTGTCGCCTATGCGGGAAAGCGCAAACTAAATAAGATGTGACAAGGCCTGCCCGGAGGAATAAGAACCGCAGCTGCTGGGCCACCTTCTACGGCTCAGACACTTCAGACCTTCTAGGGGGCGTCGGCGGAGGCAGCGTTAGGATGGGCATGGGACCGGGGAGAATCACTGGATGTTTTGGCTACATTGATATCGTGGTTCAAACCCTTCGTCTCTGGTAATAATCCAATCAGTGCCCTTGAAACGCTTACTAGCCGGGCCCATCCCTGTTCCTTGCAGAGCTACAGAATGTGCTTTTTATCCGAAAAGTGGAAGGCCTTATTTGAGACTCCATCGCTCGCGGTAGCTAAATGGCGGCCCTTCTCTGAAATGCAAAACACCCGATCCGCTTGCTCAGGCCGGTACAGACTGATCACAAAGCTAAACAGGCCGCGCCTACGTGTAGTCGCGTCAATTGTATCTGCGACATGCACCACGTAGAGACCCCCAGGTCCTGACTCGGCAGTCGGCAATTGACATCAAAACTAAAGAAAAAAGGGTTTTGCATCCACTCCAAAAGAGAAAAAGCGCATCCAGTCATAGAAGGAGACCACAAGGAACACGGGAGGTACTTCAGCAATAAGGATGGTAGCCGACTAGCAAGCACAAGCCGGCACTGTTGGATGAGTCCCTCGAATTGGCTACTCTGGGGGCTGTCTGGAAAGCAATTACTCAAGGCGCGCTAGCCCTAACCATACTTTGAAAGTCTCTTAGCTGGGCTTGGCAAAGAAGGAAAAGAATGACCGCTGTCGAAGAGTGCTGAGAACGGATCCCGGAAGCCTACGGCTGAGAACTGTTACCGGAAGCCTATGGGATTTAACTACAGGCGCAGGGGGTCTTTTTCGCACTTGAGGTTGAGCTTCTCCACCATCTCCTTCGAGACCATATTCTTACAGCTCCCACTATCGATGATGACATTGCAAACTTTGCCACCCGACGTGCATCGCATGCGGAATATTTTTGTCCTTAGCCACCTCTCATCGGTCTTGACTTTAGGAGTGTACATAGCTCTCCGAATCCGCAACGATTCGCCCTCGTCGGCTTCCAATTCTCCCTCTTCGTGTTCATCACCACCATCGTCATCATAGACCGGATCTCCCTCTCTATATCAACCAAATCATCCTCTCTCCTTCTACCGGCTCAACGAAATGAGCTTGTGCGTCGAATCTCCGGCGAGGACACTCGAAAGAACGATGTCCCGTTTCCATACACTTATAACACCTTACTTCTTCACCCGGCGCAGCTCCCTGTCCTTCTCCCTGTCCTCAGCCCCCCTCTCAACACCCGACGACTGCCCCACTTTGGTGTTCACTAGTGCCTTGCCTTCTCCCTTCCCTTCCTATCCTTGCCCTGGTACGATACGCTGGTTCTTGAGCCTCTGGACCTCGAACACGGGAAGGTACTTTGGTCATGTGCCGACTCCTCGAGCTCGTCACTTGGGGCTTCCGGGTTAGGAACGAAGGGCGACGTCGATCATCCGTCACGTCGGTATCCGTATGGTACCGTGGTCACCTCTAATTACAGTGGCTGTGTTGAGATGGAGAAACCGACATTGCTCCAGAAGTTGCGTATGTCGGTCGAATCTACGATCCTCGCGTTACACCTTCTCTTTGTGCTTGCTCTAACCGGGTTCAGATTGAAGTGGACAAGCATCAATCAACTATCGTCCTCGACCTGTATGCCAAGCGTTCCCCAGTTTCTGTCCTTTGACTTGGAGCTATCTGTTCGGCTCATTCTGGATCAACGGGTGCTTTTAGTATTCCATAACCTTCAGCGCGTCTCCTCTCTTCCGTCTTTAGCCCTCTGAAACGCTAGGTGCCGAAGGTTACTCCCTGCCAGTGTGTTTGACTTCTCTCCTAACTAGCTTGCTACCCGGGAAGCTCCTCTGCTCGTACCTCCTTGCACTCAACTGGTTTGGCATAGGGGGTTGCTGGGGGTAAGCACACTCAAGTCATAAGGGGGGAAGCTTTCCTGGGCCTGACGGCGCCTGGGGCCTTCCCAGCACACTTTCGAGGCTCGCCCCTTTCCCTTTGGTTCCTCCTGTCCCTCTTCCGAACCAGGATTTACGGTCTAATTCTGAAAGTTTCATTTACCTGTTTTCATCAGGCTTCCTACTTCACGATCGTATCTCCCCTATCCTTAAGGAAGTACGGGTCCGGGTCCCCCTTAGACGTAAAGGGCCCTCTTTTGTGCCCTATTTGACGCTTTTAGGTTCCGGTCCCCCGTGTGCCTGACGACCTCTCCTATCGATTTAGTCTGCTCTTTCGACTCGAACGGGTAGCTCTCGAAAAGGGGGAAGTTGATGATTTTTTTGGGGGCGGTCCTTTCCCTCTTCCCGTACTTTCTAGGCACTCTTACGTCCGCCGTTAGCTCGGGGGGATTTTGGGTTGGCGATCTCATCTGTACTCTTTCTCTCAGATGTATTGACACAACCCACACCCCCCTTACTCCATAGGGGACCGAACTTGACTCCTGTGAAACAAGCGGCCAGGAAGTTCAGACCCGCACAACCTATCACTTGAGGCATAAGTTGAACAATTATTGGCTGCCAACTTTATCCGAACTGAGAAGCATCCAGATTGGTTAGCAAAGGTCGTGCCGGTAAAGAAAAAGAATGGGCAGATTCGTCTTTGTGTCGATTTCCGGGATCTCAACAAGGCCTGTCCCAAGGACGATTTTCCCCTGCCCAATATTATGATTTTCATTGATCATACGGCAGGGTACGAGATGTTTAGTTTCATGGATGGATACAGCGCGCTTCGTCCTACCTAAAAATTAGTACGAGATCGCTTCCTTCCCTCCCTTTGAAGTGCATTTATCAGCTCCCCGAGTCAGACGAAAGAGGGCGAAAGGCCCACTACTTCTTCATTCATGGCCTATTGATTTGTTTGATTTATCTCCCTCATTCGACCTGAGGCAAAAGAGAAGTCATACAAAGAAAGGTTCTATCATGCAATGCATAACGGGCGGGCCTCCTATGGATTCCTCCAACTCAATGAATGAAGGGGGAGTATGAGGTAACGTAGTTCTATATGAAGATTCAAAAAGGAAAAGGGTCAAACCATATCTTACTGAAAAATCTGACTGAATGAGGAAGAGCTCTTTATGTGGTCTCACTTTACCACCATCTGAAATGCGCGAAACTTCGATTGGTGGAAGCCAGTCCATGAAGATTCTCCCTTTTCTTACGTGCAATTCCCCTCTTTCGGTAAGCATCCAGTATCTCAGCAAATGAACATTTCTCTAAGCTTATCCTGTAGCTTATACGTCGTTTGAAAGCTGCTCCAAGGATCCAACGAATAGCTAAGGTTTGTTGACGATCCCTGGCTACAATCCCAGGGACATCATAAATAGTACCTGCGACTCCTACTTTTTCCACTTCGCATATGGGCTTTATATTCTCTACGGCGTCAACCATAAGTTTGATTACATCGCGTTCAGTTCGAGCTGGGCGATGAAAAGTTTGATAAACAATAGCACGAACTCTCGTTCTTTTACCTTCTTTCATACGAAAGTTGACCAACTTCTTGATCAATTGTTTTTGCTCACCATCCAAGCCCCCCATATAGCTGAGAATTTCCGAGCAATTGGAAGCCGCTTTCGATGACGAGGCCGATAAATTGATATTACGCGATCGTTACTGTCCATCTTTATCAGCCAACTCCCCTGTTTCCATCTTTCAGAGTCCCATAGCTTTCAACTGAGCGGCAACTAATCCGTAAGCTGTCTTCTTATGATGGGCTGCAGGAGCCTCTTGTTCTTCTCAATCTCCTGCAGCCATTCGCGTAGGGTTGTGGCATCCGTGTCCGTGTCGGCAGAGAGTTCCAGATCGTTTGAAAGAATGTTGTCTGCAATCTGGGAGTAGATTTCTTCCATTTCAGGAAAATGAACGGATAGCCGCCTTTGCCACGGTCGCCTTTCACACCGATCACGAACTTGCTCTAGAATGAAAGTGTGAATAGAATTTCATTACCTCACGCTGCTGTAGTTCGGCTTCGGGATCGGCGTGGGGAACTTACGCCGGTTCTGGCGCCAGCGGGGGCGCCTCGTGAGCCGCGTTAAAGATCCCTTGTATAAACTCAAGTAAGTCAATATAAGGCATGCCAAACACTGTGTCCTTTTCCAGTATCTATAGAATGAGCACTGTGAACTATCTGCTTCAAAAAGATAGTTTAGAAACAAGTAAAAAATAAAGAATTATAATATGTAATAAAATCAATCATTCCTGTATTCTGTACTGATATGAATTTCATTCTCTGTCGACTTACTGACTGACACTGAGTTACTTACGGATTCTTTTTATTATAAGAAATTTCAAGAAAAAAAAACAAACCACTGTGGAAGAATTTTTTTTTGGAGTCCCCAAGCAGCAACCAATCACCCGATTAATCATAAAGATCCAATCTCAAGAATCTTACTTTACTACTCTATGAAAGGGGAATCCAGCTTGTACCGATACAACTCCTACTGTCGAGAAAGCGGATTCATCGGCGGGAGGAGAGAGGCAACGAAGCTCTCCCTGCTCTAATGAATCTCTCGACCTATTAGTCCATAACCGGTGTATCAATTAGAAACTAACCCTAATCCCAAGCGCTCCCCTTCATCGCGAGTGGTGAAGCGACCCCTTTCTAAGCGAACCCTCGTTTCTGTTAGTACCGGTGTTGGTAATACGTACACGAAGAATGGTTGACTCTTCTCCCTCTCCCTATCCAACGAAGCAGGGTATTTGATTAGCCGACCTACGCTAGCTTTCTCAACCCTAGGTTTAGTGAAAAGCGCCCTTTACTCTATGGAAAAAAGCCCGTTCTTGAATGACCGGGTTGGGAATGAAATTATGGTATTGACCAATGACATGGGAAAGCAGCTCCTACTATTGGTTGGGGGCAGCACCCTGGCTTATCGGATCCTAGCTCATCTATGGAATCGTATCTATCCCGGAAGCACCTCCCTATCTTCGGTAGTGACTCTATCTAATGACTGGAAGCGCCTAACTCGTATCCTTACTAACATGTACTCTTAAAAGCCCGCCTGCCTTTAAGTAAGTGGCTCGCCTCTCGTTTCTCATCGAATGGAAAATGATCCCTGGTTCTCGCCTCGCATCCCTGCTCCGGTTCTGGCCTCGGATCCGTATAGAGCCCCCAACTATTTATGGTTTATTGATCAGTATCGCGTGTCTGATCTATCGAATGTGGACCTGATCTATTTAATGTGGAAGTAACCGGTCTTGGAGTGGACAGTGCCCTTTACTGGAATGAATGGATCGGAGAAATATGGATAAAAGCCTAGTTGTTAAAAGGTATGTAATGAGATTGAAGCCTCGGTTCTAAGCCTCCCTCCTACGAATTGTAAGCCTGGGTTCGATAGGAGCAGCATCCCCAGTAATCTTCGGCTTGGTGCCTTCTCCAAAAGTGTAAAGATGTGAAGTGGTGGAGAGATAGTGGGTTCAGGAGCGGTGATACGTAAGAGATGGGCAGGGTCCCTATTAAATGGAGTGGCTCCCTCCTATAAAATGTTTCCATTGAATCGATGCAGTGTCGCCTTGAATCAGCGGGATTTGCGTTGAGATCGTAGTGCTTGTGTGCTCGTATGCGGCACGTCCCTCGAAGCAGTGATTCTATTGGTATGAGTGGCCCCTCGGTATCAATCCCAATAGTCGCGCCCATCTATTCAATGGGACTGGTAATTTCCCCAGTCATCGGCATCTACAATCTGTTCCTCGCCCTCCATTCTTGCGAGTCTATCTACCCGGTAAATACGGGTGAATATCGGTTCCGTGTGTTTCTATTACAAATCGGCAAGACAGTCTCTCGTGTTTCCTTCTACTGTGTGTCTGTATCAACGGATCGACTGTGTATTGAAGGGAATAGGGTGTAAGATGATAGGTCTTTTCCCTATAGCAGGTATTGTGCGATCTGCATCTAGTCATTCCCTGCCATGTATTCCGGTGAATCGATGCCCGTGTTTCAACGTAGGTAATGAGATCGGGAGTGTCTCCCTGATCGTAAAGCCAGATCTATTCCATTCCGTGGGGCAATCTATTGTATTCTGTTTTTTCAATCCTCCAGTCATCGGCATCTATGATATGTTCCTCCCGGATAAGGAAGCGATCGGATCAGAGAAAGGAAGAATCGATGGATCGTGCCCTCATCTAAAGCCCAATAATGGCGGTTCCCATCATAGTAAGAGGCGAATCTTCATGGTGGAATTATCGATCGTGAGCCTAAGGGGATCAGAGAAATATAGCTCTGTTCCTGCCAATCTCTTCTGCCCAATCATCCGTTCCCCCCAATCCGTTCTCCCCTATCTGTTTTCCCCAATCAAGCGAACCCCTTGAATTAGCGGTCCGATAAAGGCGTGATTGTGTAAGGGGTGTGGGTTGAGAAAGAAGCCCATGGAGTAAAGGCGGAGTCCCTTGAGATCGAATAGAGAAGTGCTGGATTATGGATCGTAAGCGCGCTGGTTAATGGGAGAAGTAGAGGGATCGGGTAAGAGGTGATTGCCCTAGTAATTGTTTGTCCCAGTAAAGGGCAACCCGCTTATCTATGAATGGAATTGCGTCCGATGATCGGAAATCTGATCTATTGGCCGTTGTCCCCTATTAAGAATCGAGCCCCCTCTCTAAAGCCCATCGATCCTAAGGCCCTTACTAGCGGAGTGAAGGACTCGTGCTATCCGGAGAAGAGGGAATGAATGGATGCTTAGTAATGGATCGACTTGCCCTATTCAATAGTAATAGTAAAGGCCTTCAATCTAAGAGAAATCGATTTAATGAGGCCTTCTCTTCATGGCTCACCCTTCTCTTTGCTTACCCTTCTTTTCCCGATCGATCTAACTGGCTCACCCTACCCTTCTCTTCGAAGCATCGATCCAAACTGGCTGACCCTTCTCTTCGTGTAAGGCTTCTATCATTGAGTTTGGATCGACCACATCAGTAGAAGCATCGACCATCTCAGTCAAAACGGTAGGGAATGAATTGATGCATCGCGCCTCCTCTCTCTAAGTAATCGCCTCTCTAATTAATGAATCGTGCCCCTAGTAGCGGAAGGGCTAATCGAATGAATTGATGCAGAAAAGATAGGGATGCTATTACCAGCCTCTCCATAGCCTCTCTATAGATGGTATCTCTATCTACAGCCAGGGGTAAGGCGCCTTAAGGGGTGAGTGATAAATGTAGCATAAGCAATCTGGATCCGGCTACTCCCCGAAGCGCCTTTAGCTGGTTGGGGTTAAGTAAGGGGAAGAGGAGTTGAATGCCCTGGCTTTACAGAATGGCTTGTCACACCCCTCGCTGGTGACTATGAAGCCTATTATTGTCTGATGAACCCGAGCTACTGGCTTTATAGAAGGGCTTGTCACGCCGATGGCTCCACCGGTTGTTCCCTGATCCCACCCGAGCTAGAAGTGAATGGAAGGCTACACCCCTAACTATTGATCGTGTTTGTCCCAATCTATCTGTTTGAGGTTGTTATTACGTATATGAGCCTAATCCAATGAATCCGAGGAAAACAGCACATTATGGCCATGACCAGCTAAGGATCACTGCCATCCCACGAATTTGATTCGAACCATGATTGGAGAATCAAGCTACTTGCCCTTTAGTAGATCGTGGGTCTGACGTCCTCCTCATTATAGTCCTCCTAGAATCAATAGCATTTCGTCGGAATACATCCTGTCTTTTCACCTGTGTAGTCCTATGCATAGTAAGTACTATAGCCCCAATCATGGCTACTAATAAAATAGGACTAGGAACCAAAAACCAGACGGAATAGTAGGTATAAAGTAAATTGCCCAATGTTTCCAAATTAGTCCAACTTCGTACCTTTCCGGCATGAACCGTATATCTCAGAGAGGTCGTATTTCTTTGGGTTGGTAGTAATGGAATGGTTTCATTATCTAAAATGAAGAACATTTCCCACCAAAAGATCAGTCCAATAATACCACTCACTGGTAAATAGCGCAATACTTCTTCGTGAATCTCCGCTATTTGAATATGGAACATCATAACAACGAATAGGAATGAAACGGCAATAGCTCCTATATGAACTACTGGGAAGATCATAGCGGAGAAGTCGAGACCTAACAAAAGAAGTAAACCTGAAGTGTCGCGAAAGACTGGGATGGGAAACGAAACGGAATGTACCGGATTTTTAGCACGTACAACCATCAAACCAGAGACCAAAGCAGGGCTCGACGAAACAGAAAGTATCATGGTACGTCGTCCTTCCCTGAAATGGAACTTTCATGCTGGAGCAAGAACTAGCATGAAAGTCGATCTATTACGACCAGCGCGGTTGTTCGTATTTCATTTTCTTCTTCCAAGCCAAGCCCTTTTCTTAGAAAGCACTCACTGAGTTACTTACGGAATCTCAAATCTCTCTCGACCCCGAGAATTATTTATGTGTCCAGGTCGATCAGAGGTTCGGCTTGCTTCTCCCCCACCTTTTTAGCGTTCTGGGGCCCTAAAATATAGATATATAGATAAATANTCACACAGACCGGTTCATTTTCTTCAACCCGGTTTTGGTAGAGCTTCAACCAAGCAAGCATCTGGACCGTTCACTTAAAACTGTCCACATGTCATCTTCTGCAGCTAGAAAAACAAAGAAAAATAGAGGATTTTTATCAACCCAACCCACGCCCATCCCCACACAAACCCACCCCCACCGCCCAAAAAAAAAAAAAGAAGAAAAGAATCATATATTGGAGTAGAGATGATTGTCAAATAATAAGAAGAATATGCAAGTCTTGGGAAACTGCCAAGATGCATCAATGTCAGAAGACTAAGAACTCAGATATGTTGCCTATGTGTTGTTTTTCCCCTTTTTTTTGGGTTGTGGAAAGGTTGTGTGGGTCAACGTCAAAAGGGAACTTGGCCTCTACACCAAGACACAAAGGAGCAAAATAATCTCTCCGCCCACAAGAAAATTAGAAATTCCCTTACTTCTGATGTTTCATTGTGTGCTCTCATTGGTCCTCACTACGTTGCCTTTTTGGTAATCTTCTTTTTTGTTTATTATTTTCTCTCTTTTCTCCTGACCATGAGAGCCATACTGTTCCCCACGCCACCATTGGTGTAATGTGGGAAACTCCCTTTACATTGGTGGTATGGAGACCCCTCATTTTTTAACTTTCAAACACCAAAATATGGTAATTTTTTTTGTTTTCTTTCCCTAGTATGTGGGTTAAAATTGACAATTTTCTTTCATACATGGTGAAGGGATCACCCACAAATCTACCGTTATCAATACTCCCCCTTTTTGTTAGAGGTTGAAAATGCCTTTCATTGTTTACCCATCTAAGTGCAAAGACGGTCATCGGTGAAGAAATTCCTCATTCACTGTGACTTAAGGAAAATTGGTATTAAAGGTTAAATTTGGTAAAATTTTGTTTATTCCCAACTGTCAAAATCAACTTAGGTGAAATCTCAAACATACCCATACCTAGAGAGGGAGCGGCATATCAAATCAAGCATTCCATCTAACTTTATTTAATTTACATAAAGTAATGGTAATTTAATTTTACGGAGAGCAAAACAGAAGTGTAATGGGTATCTGTGTGAGACTTAGTTGCGAAGTTTGACAAATTGATTAAAGGAAATTGATGCCTAATTATGCATCAAATATAGACATTAGATGGTTAATGCAAGATTAATAATATGCATAAGTAGTTTGATCATCTCAATAATAGTTAATAGGTGACAATTGATACTATTAACCAAAAAAAAAAAAAAGGGGGGAATGGTTTTGGTTATTCAATTTGGTTTTGGTTTAGTATATTGGACAAGCAGACAAAGGAGAAACCAAAATCGTATGTTACCAAGAACCATAATGCATTTTCAAAACCAAACGGTATCGTGCCACTTCAGTTTTGATATAATTTTTAGGGAAAAGGTCTTGAAAGCTAGCAGGACACCCTGGAATCAGGTGTGCTAGCAAATGTAGACCATTGGATTAGATATAGACTACATCAATACCATTGGATATCTATTGTCTTAGGTAACTTAACTAGCCCCGACGTTGTACGGTCTTCTTCTTCTCTCTCACTTGCTCCGGCGATCTTCCATCCTTAAAGCCGTTGTCGTTGCCGCAGCTGAGGTAGAAGAAAGCTCGGAGGGAGAGAGAGAGGAACAGCAAAAATTAGAAGAAAAAAAGAAGAGAAGAGAACTGAGCTCAACCTGGACAGTGGCAACGGAAAATTTTTGACTTGTTCGGTGCTCTTTCTCTCTCTCTTTCGCTTCTCTCACCAAAGGGCCAAAGGAACGAGGATTACAGTGATGGTAGAAGGGTTGATGGAGAGGAATAGCAAAAATTAGGAAAAAAAAAACTGAGGTGACGCTGCCGTCGCTGCTGCTGTCCAGGAAGAAGAAAGCTCAGGGGTGAGAGAGAGAGAGAGAATAACAGCAAAAACAAAAACAAAAAAAAGAGAGTGCAACTACTGTCATTGGCCGTCGTCGCAACCGCAGCCGCTGTCCAGGAAGAAGAAAGCTTGGGGGGAGAGAGAGTAATAGCGAAAACCAGGAAAAAAAAAGAGTGCAGTTGCTGCTGCTGGCCGCCGCCGCTGCCGTCGCAACCGCAACCACTAATGTCGCAACCGCAGCTGTTGCAGCTGCAGCAGTCGCTGTCTAGGAAGAAGAAAGCTTGGGGGGAGAGAGAGTAATAGTAAAAACCAAAAAAAAAAAGAGAAGTGCAGCTACTGCCGCTGCTGTCTAGGAAGAAGAAAGCTCGGGGGGAAAGAGTAACAGCAAAAACTAGAAAAAAAATTGAGAGAAAGAGAGCTGCTGCCGCTGCCTAGGAAGAAAACTCTGAAAAACATAGGGTTTGAGAGAGAGAGAGAGAGAGAGGAACAGCCCAAAAAAAATAAATAAAAAAAGAGAATTGAGAGCACCGGCTGGGCAGCATTCCGGCATGGCTATTGAGGGTGATAAGGTGTGACAGGGGTGGATTGAGGCTTTGGACTTTTCCTCTCAATCTAACGGTTCTCTCAAATCCTACGGTTAAAATATCGCTGGCACACCTAATACCAAGGTGTAATTTTTATTTGGTTTGAAAATTCAAATATAGAAATACATCATAATATCATGGGAGAGGGATAGGTATACAGCCGATATCAAGTATGCAAGCGGATAGCACCAATAGGAACACAGGATGGAGTATCATTCAGGAAAGATATGAGGGTCATTTCAGAAAAAGGAAAGAGAGAGAGATTGACACAATGGGTGCTAGCATACTTGATATCGACGGCATACCCAACATTTTTCCTAATATCATATATGCATTTTTTCTTTTCTTCAGACAGAATAGAGATAGAATTAAACCGATTTTCAAAATGTCTTTTTGAATATATCTCAATGCTACCATTCATGTCAAGTGCAAGTTTTGCCCGCAGTCTTGAAAACCCTTACCTAATAAAAAGGATAAAAAAAACCTGCTAATCTAGCAAAGAAAACATTCAGACTATTGTGGGTATAAAAAGACCATGCTGCCCCTCCCCTCTAAGTGCTAAAGATGCTCCCATCACCTCACCCATTGCCCAGCGGGTTTGATGTTTCTTAATTCCTATGCGAGACCGATAAGGTTCTCTTGTGGCCTTGCCCCAATAAAAAATTAAAAGAAAAAGAAAAAATAGAGGGTTATATATGTAATTTTGAAACAGAAACCATAAACCCTGCTTCAGATCTGGGTCCAACGTGGGTCATTGCGTCGTCTCCTCTTCTCCATCTGAAATCTGAACCAGTAACGTTAAATCGATCTATGCTAAGGCTATTTGCAGGTTCTTAGTTCTGCTCAATCTAATTGGCGGGTGGGACTAAAAATCTTTATGCTTTTATTTTATTGTTCACCAACTCACCAGGCAGACGGCGAGACAATCATAGCCCCAGTTTGGGGGGTTTTGTAATCAGAGATGTGAATGAAATGGATGACCCAGTAACGGAGATTGCAGTACAAAGGAAGAACAGCAGCAGAAGAAGAAGACCCATTACCAATCTGACCTTGGAATCTTGGTTCATCCATGTTGATGAAATTTCTGAGAAGACTTGAACTCTTATGGTCTATACACTCTATACCATCTTTCTTCCGTACCAACTACCATTCCCTCCCTTACAACTACCTTTTGAATTCTTGTTCTTCTCTTACACACCTCAAGAGAATCCATGCTCGTATTCTAGCAGATGGGTACTCCCAAAACATACTTATTGTCACAAAGCTTATCACCCTGGCGTCTAATGTAGCTCCTTCCATGGCCTATGCTCGTCAACTGTTCGATGGAGTGTCTGCCAGAGATGTCTTCCTATGGAACACCTTGATCAGGGGATATACTGATTTGGGTCCATGCGAGGAAGCTTTAATTCTTTACAAAGATATGCATTCATCTGGGTTCTTGCCTGATCACTATACTTTCCCCTTTGTGATTCGATCATGTGCTGTTCTGTCTGCTCTGAAGGATGGGAAAGAAGTGCACTGCAATATAATAAAGAATGGTTTTGATTTGGATGTGTTTGTTCAGAGCTCCTTGGTTACTATGTACTCCCAAAGCGGTGAGACTTCGAATGCTGAGCTGATTTTTGACGAAATGGCTGATAGGACCATAGTTTCTTGGACTGCCATGATTGCGGGTTATGTACAGAATGGGTTTTATAAGGAGGGACTGTGTGTTTTCAGGAGAATGGTCGCTTCGGGGATTCAACCTAATGCGGTTACCTTTGTCAGTGTTCTTCCTGCTTGTGCAGGGTTGGAAACCTTATATTTAGGAAAATTGATTCACGGTTATGGGATTAAATTGGGTGTGGATTCTGATACCTCATTGGTGAATTCTTTGATTGCCTTATACGGTAAGTGTAGAAATGTCGAGATAGCTCGGTCATTGTTTGATCAGATGGTGACCCGTAATTTGGTATCATGGAATGCCATGATTGCTGCATATGAACAAAGTGATGCTGGTGGGAATGCAATTAAGCTCTTCCGCAGGATGCAAAATGAGAGGTTGGAATTTGATTACATCACATTGGTCAGTGTGATTTCAGCTTGTGCTAGTTTGGGAGCATTGAACACGGGAAGGTGGGTACATGAACTTGTCGCTAGAAAAGGACTTGAAACTAATGCTTCAATAGCAAATGCACTTATAGACATGTATGCCAAATGTGGAAGCATAGATTTAGCCAAAAATGTCTTTGGGACATTGCCACAAAGAAGTGTTGTATCTTGGACTGCTATGATTGGGGCTTGTGCAGCTCATGGGCATGGAGTATATGCATTGGAGCTCTTCCAAGAAATGCAAGAGGAGGGGGTGAAACCAAATAGCTTCACTTTCACTGCTGTCTTAACTGCTTGTAGGCATTCTGGTCTTGTAGAAGAAGGGAGAAGGCATTTTGAGAGCATGAGGAGAGACTACTCTATAGTGCCCGGTGTAGAGCATTGCGCATGTATTGTAGATCTTCTTGGTCGAGCTGGTCAGCTAGTAGAGGCCTATGAGTTCATCAAGATGATGCCCGTGGAACCAGATGTGGGTGTCTGGGGGGCTTTACTTGGTGCTTGCAGAATCCATTGGAACCTTGAACTGGCTGAGCGTGTTGCTGTGCATCTGTTCCAGTTAGATCCTCAAACTGTTACATACTATGTGCTTATGTCAAACATCTATGCAGAAGCCGGCAGATGGGAAGATGTATCAAGGATGAGACAGCTGATGAAAGAAAGAGAGTTGAAAAAGATACCTGGCTGCAGTCTTGTAGAGATAAATAGGAGGTTCCACACATTTCTGTCAGGACCAAACTCACGTACTTCATGAGGGGCTCACAACTAAGTGTAACGATCTATACAAAGTTCAACACAAAATACTTGCAACAGGACATTGTTTGATATCAAACTCATTAACTAATCAATAGAGGTCTAGAATTCTTTGCTGAGCTTGAATAACTCTAGGTGCTCTCCTGGTGGGAATTCGAGGATGGTTTTGTCAATAGAAGTCACTTCGATGTTACAATGGTAGAGACACCAGAATACCTATCAAAAATGAAGAAGACACCAGGATGGATTGTAGTACTTTTGGGGTCAGAAGAAAGAACCAGCAAAAGTGGAATATGTATAAAATGTTGAGGGACAAGATGCACATTGACAATGGAGCTTCACCTCAAGTGTAACAACTTGCAAAAGATGAATTCTTTTGCATTATGTTTCACTACCTGTAACGAGAGATGAGGAGAGTGGGATCATCAAGCTCTGGATGGACTGGCTGGAAATTCCTTCCCTGTTTTATGATCTGAATGTGCCACAAAGCAAAAAAGTGAACCCTTTCTCTTTTTGTTCTTTGGTTCCTTCTGCAGATTAAAGCTTGGTGAACGCAGAATCATAGTATGTGAAGCAGAGCTAGGCATAGATTGCAAAAGTTGCAGTTCAGTTTCCCAATGGTGCTAAAAGTTAGTATTATTACTTAGAATTATCATTCATTTAATGAGCTTGATTGGATCATGTTCATGATATGCCGTGACAGTGATGTTGTTTTGCACTGAAGGACATAATGTGGTGTCATGGTTGACCAAGTACATGTGATGAGGGCTTGTAATAAGGAAATAAAGATCAATTTGACATTGGTTGAACTATTTATTATCACCTTCTCATTTTACCATCTCAATTCTGCCATCCTATTCTGACTTCTGAGTTCTTTTTTTTTGGTAGAACTGACTTCTGAGTTTTGAGTTTCCTGAGTGTGGTAGCTTGTCTTTCAAACTTTTTTTCTCCTCCCAAACATTCACCCCTCCCCATTAAAAGACCTCCAGATTTTAGATATAAATTTTGGCCGAGTTCCCCTTCACCCATGGTAAAGAGAGAATGGTAAAGAGAGAATCTCTTAATCCACGGGATGTGACCCTTTCGTTGAACTGAGAAAAGATATTTCCAACCTTTGACAATGAGAGAGTTAATGATAACATTCACTAATCCAGGAGTACAATCAAGGCATCAAATCACTGTAGATAAAGCGGTTCTCTCTTTAGCCATTTCCTTGTTTTATCTTTTGTAAATGGGCACAGAACCACGATACTGTAAATGGGCATAGAATCACGATACTGCCCCCATGGAATGGAATCTCCAACACCAAGCTAATGGGGGCACGGGAGGGGAGATCACATGATTTATATATAGAGGGACTCACGTGTCAAGGAGGATAGAATGTGAGAGGAGCACAACGCCTGCAACATGACCATCATTTTCCCTATATGTAAAAATAGCTAACCAGTTCCTTATAGTCCGATGTCCCTTCAAGGACTCTGAAACCAAGTTCTAAAGCAAAGTTTGCTCCAGCTCAAACTGCCTGAGCTTCTACCTCCACAACTGCTCCAATGGGCTAATAGTGTGCTACTGCTAGCCAAAAAAAAACCTTTTGAAACGCTTATATAATCCAAGAAATAGTTCCAAAAATGCCGAAATTTTGCTAATTTCAAAACATACGAGACAAAACAGGAAGAAAAAACCCATAAATCAATTTCGGGTAAAAAAATACAAAGTTCCGTTGAAATTTCAATCTTTTCGTTTTGCTCATTTGGCTCATTTCTGCCATTAGCCCCCAAAATGACCAAGTTAAAAAGATGGGAAAATACCCTATTTCAACAAAATTTCACGAAAATTTCAGTTTTTCGACTGTTTCTGATTGAGCAAAACAACAAAACGAAATGAGTTTTTCAACCTGATCCAAACATGGGCTGCCTCCTGTGTCAGTAAGATAAGGACTCCCCAGCAAACGAAAAGTACAGAACCAGTGTCAGCAGGTGGCAACAATTCTTATTTCTAGTAGTTACTAGCAAACCCAGTCATCACCCATAGATAAGTCCCCCCTTGAAGTGTCAGCTTACATGTCCAAACGCAATAAGATTACAAATCAGATGATTTGATTCCAAAGGCAACCAAAAGCAGAATTTGCTTAAACAGATTCATTTGAAGAAGCCCCACCATAAAATGGGGGAAAAAAACTACTCAGCATGGATATGCAAATGCTCAACTCAACTGAGATCTTATACATTTTTTATCAAGGAAGGAAAATTTATTCAAAATTATAGAAGAATTGGATTCAATGAATCAGAGTGTCTACTGTTCACTAATGCTCAAACCTTAACAATTAAGAAATAAATTTAAAAGCTTCATCGATATACAGTACTAAAACATGTGCTTCTCTGATCTCTCACCCATTGAATCTTCCTTCTTGTAAATTTTTAACCTACTTGTGGCACACCTGATTTGCCTCTTAAACATTACTGAAGCACCAAAGGAATGAAGAGATATTACTGATGTACAACATCAAGAAGTTACGCTTGCTGTGAAAGTTCTGAAGTCCGCAGCCATAAAGGCCGGCCCACCATGGCTCTTCCATGAATTGCAAGGTAAGATGCATTTAACCTAGTAAAAATAAATAAAACATGAATAAATATTGACAGAATGGCTGAATAAGCTAATAAGACATTCGAATGCAAACTAACTTATCAACGTCTGGTGTAGCCAAAGGGTCGTAAAGCTCCTCCCTTTGTTCCACAGCTGGGACAGCACCTGCCACAGCTGCCATTTCTTGAACACCATCAGCCTGAAAACATGTAATCAACAAAGTGGATTTTCATTAACATTCTGGTCTATGAACAGAGTCTGCTAAAGAAATCCAAAACCCAAACTCCTACATGGCTACATGCTTCGACAAGATCTTCAGCATATGACCATAACGAAAAAAATCATGAACTCCAGCAAAATACAGAAACTAAGATGCACAAAAACTTGGTAACTGACTCTAAAGAACCATGGTTCTTTTACATTGATCATAATAGATTATCGATAGAATATCATTTTAACTGCAACTCTTTATACATAAAGGGAAAAAATCTAGAAAAAAAAAATAATAATAATAACAGAGGTATCATGAGCAGTATAAACAGCCCAATATTTCCATCATTCTCCCGACAAACACTTGAAGAATTTCAAACATCCAAATAATCCTGTTACACCATTCCACCCTGTTTAAATCCTGTTCACAGGGGTTAACAATCAGGGATTTAGTGCTATAAAATTCTGGACGCCCCAAAATAGCCAGAAAAGGCCAACAATCCTGTGAATGCTGCTTATCAAATAATAATAATAATAACAATAATAATAATTATTACTATTACAATACTCATTATATGGGAAAGAGAACTATGCCTGTCTGTGTTCCCACACCCAGACAAATGGGGAAGTGGAGTGATGAGCACAATAATGTGTGAAATCTTAGGGATATAAGTGTACATTTTGCCCCACTTTGGATAGTACTACTTTTATTTTTCTTGTGTTTTTTTTTAGTTTCCAAGTCTACAAGAGAAAGTGCTTAAAGTGAATCAAGAACCAGTCCAAAGGTGAGACCCACTCATTGGTACCACATCCTCTCTCCTACAAAATCTTGAAGATTATTTTCTCTCCTTGCCACCTCACAAGATCTTGAAGATTATTTTCTCTCCTTACCACCTCACAAGATCTTGAAGATGCTATGCAGAGATTCCTTTATGATTTAATCAAGATTGCAAGATATTGGTGAATATTGTAAGGAAATAATAGAATTTATTAATTTTGGAAATAGATTCTCTTTTTCCTCACACAATATCTCAGAGAATGAGGATTTTTACAAAGATTTAATTTTATTTTATTTTCTTTCTTTTCTTAAAGAAGACTTGTAGAAGGAAGGAGGCAACAAAAAAACCCTATAAAAGCCCCTTCCTCCCCCCTCCTATTTTACTATTCCCCTTAGTTTATTTTCTAATTTATGCTTAGTTTTCTTCTCTCTCTCCCTCTCTCACTCTTTAGTTTTAGTTCTTCTCTATTTTTGCTTTAATCACTTTTGTAATAGTTTTTTATGTCAATTAATGCAAGCACTCTTTTATTCTTATTCAGTCTTTTATGTTTATGATTTATGCAATTGAGTTGTAATTTTTAAAGTTATAGTTCTAGGCTTAGATCTAGGTGACAAGATCACGAGCCGTGGAGCATCTTTTTTTTTCAAGTTCAGTTTTTTTTTTTTCAAGATTTGTTTTCTCTAGTACTAAAAATTTCAGATTTGGTTTATTCCAGATCTGGTTTTTAGTACTGGTAGTATCTCAAATCACCCAAGCTTGCAAGTTCAAGGGTTGAAGTTCAAGTAAGTAGGCTCCTTCAATAATCTTCTCTCCCCCCTCTCATTCCCTTTTCTGACTACCCTTTCTTTCTTAATTTAGGATTTTAATTTCAGTCGTTACATTATTGCTATCCCTTTCCCCCAAGGTTCATGGCTAGTGTATGTGTTGGCTTTGCCCCTCCTAGCCATAGAACCATCAATTTATTGTTTTTATTTTAATTGTCTCCCTTTCCCTAAAGCCAAGTAGAGTAACCCTTGTAAGAGTGACTCTCTGGTCAAGTAGGGAAGCTCATATTATGATGCATCCCTCGGGCTAAGTAGAGAAACCTACTTGTGAGTCTCTCTCTAGCTTTCTCCCCTTTCTTTTACTTTATTTTTATTTCAGCATTTTTTTCCTTTATTTTTTTTTAATTGCGTGGGTTGTTTATTTTCACTTATTTATTTATTTAATTTTAATTGCGTGGCTTGCGTCTTTAAATTCTTAGATGACGAATGGTTAAGACGTTATTTAAGATACATATATTTAGGACGGCAATTAGAATTAGATCACAACCATTAATCGGTTCACTTTCGCATTATTAAAAGAAATAAAAAAATAAAGTGGCTGTTCTCCCTGTGTTCAACCCATAGCTACATTAATCCGTACGCTTGCGGTTACATTTTAAATCCCAACAAGTTTTTGACGCCGTTGCTGGGGAGACAGTTCCATGTTATTTTTCGCTTTCTTTTGGTAAATCGGAGTGCTTTGTTTGCTTTGTTTTGTTTTTCCTTTTCTTTTATTGAATTCCTGAGAAGAACAACTTGCAATAATAGTTGTATCGGTGGAGGTCGCCATGCCTCACAGTATGATAAAGACAGGTTTCGCCCTGTAGCAGTACCTCAGGAATTGACCTGAGCAACCCTGGATCCCTGCCGATAAGCTCCGAAAAAGCCAAAAAAATCAAAAAATCATAGAAAAAAAGTTTTGCTATCCATTCTTTTGTGCTTGTCTTACTCTAGTTGTGGGTAGTTTTCTATTGCATGAGTGTTAGGTGGGTACGTAATACTAAGAATCGGTTAGAAAGAAGAGATCCAACAAGTAGTGACCCTATACGTTTGCTCTCTTTAAAACCCTTCAATATGGGAGACCAACAGCAAAACCCTTCACCTAAATCTCTGAAAGATAGGTTCTACCCTGCTAGAACAGCCCAACCTTCCTGCATAGTTCTACCACAAGCCCAGGGCAATAATTTTGAACTCAAATCTCAATACATCACTATGTTGCCCCACTTCCATGGGTTGACATCTGAGGATGCATACCTATTTCTAAGGGAATTTGAAGAGGTATGTGTTTTAATTAAGATCCAACTGCTTTCTGATGATGTTGTTAAGCTTAGGTTTATCACTTTTGCATTGAAAGACCAAGCTAAGAAGTGGTTGTATGAGTAACCCACAAATTCCATAACCTCATGGGAACAGTTCACAGTTGTCTTCCTTAAAAAGTTTTTCCCAACTCACAAGACCAATAAGCTTAGAAGTGATATCCTTCAGTTTAGGCAAAAGCCTAGTGAGTCATTTTCCAAACTTATGGAGAGATTCAAAGATCTACTCCAAGAATGCCCTCACCATGGCCTAGACCTATGGCATTTATGTCAAATAATTTATGAGGGTATTGATTACCCAACTAAACAAATGATAGAGTATATGTGCCCTGAGGGATTCACATCCTTTACAGATGAAGGAAAGGCATGGGAATTCTTACTTGACTTAGCTGACAAAGCCCGTGAGTGGGAATCAACCCAAGAGAGTGAAAGAACCATAGGAGGAAAAGGATATTTTGTGGATGGAATAGTAGCCAAGGAAGCCCATTTGGATAGCCTAATCAAGAGAATTGAGGCTATTGTTCCTAGAGAGCCATCATCAGTCAATTTGGTTAAGATTTGTGCTTGGTGCCAGTCCCCTGGACATCTCCTAGAAGAATTTCCCAACACCTCTGGGGGCACTTCTAATGATAGTGTTAATGCATTATACCAAAATAATCCATATAGTAATACCGACAATCCAGGATGGAGAAATCACCCAAATTTCTCTTGGAATCAGGGCAACCAAGCAGGGCCTTCCAATTTTCATAATCAAGGTCAACCTAGACTCCAAAGGCCTCCCTTTCCACAACAATCTTTTTCTCAAAATACTTTTCCTAGGTCAAATGTAGGACCTCAGGCTAGTTTTCCTAGGGCCCTCTCCTATCATCTTATCAGCAACCCCCTGGGTTTACCAATACTGGAGAGGCAAGTAGAATAAGTGACTTGGAAAAAAATATGGCCCTCCTCATGACAAGCCATCAAAATCTTACGAGAGAACTCACTCAAGTTGTCTCAATTATGCGTTAGAGGGAGAAAAGAACTTTACCCAGTCAACCAGAGCCTAACCCTAGGCATCATCAGCCTGTTAGTTCACAAACATCAACTAATGCACCACTGAATATAGTACAAGGTCAGACCCAACAAGGGCTCTCTAACCAATGTAATGTTGTTTATGCCCTTAGGAGTGGTAGAGAGTACTTACAGAGGGTTCCTAAATCTTCCTCATCTATTACTCATGTTAACTCTTCTTCAGTTGAGGACACAAGTGTGCCTCTTGTTTTAGGTTCGTCTGATGAACCTAAAGATTTTTCTGAAACTAAAGATGATTTGGTTGAGGAAACCAAAAATGATTCTTCTAAACAGGGACAAATCCCTAACAGTCCTTATATTCATCCTGTCCCATTTCCTAATCGCTTAGTAAACAAAAGGAAGACTACTTTTATGGACAAAATTTTAGAAGTCTTCAAAAAGGTAGAAGTGAACATCCCCCTTTTGGATGCCATATCCCAGATCCCCACCTATGCAAAGGTACTGAAAGATTTGTGTACTCACAAACGTATCACTAGTGTGCCCAAAAAGGCGTTCTTGTCAGGTAACATTAGTTCCATAATTACTCAGCCTATAGCAACCAAGTATAAGGATCCAGGGAGCCCTACTATATCTTGTGTCATAGGCAACACCTACATTGAGCATGCCTTACTTGACCTTGGCGCAAGTGTGAATCTTTTACCTTACCATGTATACAAGCAACTTGGATTGGGAGAATTGAAAGCCACTGGAACTGCTCTTCAGTTGGCAGATAGGTCTGTTAAAATTTCTAAAGGGATGGTTGAAGATGTCTTACTAGAGGTGGGGGAATTTATTTTCCCTGTTGATTTCATTGTGTTAGATATCAAGCCCTTCTCAATCAAGGATGAGATCCCAATAATTCTAGGAAGACCATTCTTGGCTACCAATAATGCATTAATCAACTGCCGGAATGGTTTCCTAAGATTATCTTTTGGTAACCAAACTATTGAGTTTAACATATTTAGGATAGGCAAGCAACCACATATGGAAGAAGAGATTAATATGATTGAGGATTTTCTGGATTTTTCTAATGATTTAATTACCAACTTTGATATTCATTTTGATTCAGAATTCCAAGAGTGTATGGATGAGTTGGATGATGATAGTGAAAATTTCTTTTCTAAAGTCTTGAGTCTTCACACACCTGTGGAGCCCTTAGGACCCCTTTCCAATTCCATTCCCAAACCTTCCATAGTTAAGCCCCCTAAGCTAGATCTTAAGGAGTTGCCATCTAATTTAAGGTATGCTTTCCTAGGGCTTGTAATGTAGACTAGGATAGGGAGTCTAACCAAGTCTCAACTGTAGGATCTTTCTATCAAAAGAACCACTAGAATAGAACAGCAATACAAATAGATCAGAAATAATGAAGAAATCAGTTCTGGAAATTAGGCTGTCGATTCCAGAAGTGAAGGATTCTGTGACCAAAATATAATCAGATATGAAGAGACATAACAGGTACTGATATGGAGTAAGAACAGGTCATAAATCATGAATAAACACCATAGGAAACCAAGGAAATTAGAGTCAATCTATCGATTTCAAATATGGGTAGAATAGGTCACTAGAAGACAAAATTTGGGAGATTTCTAATATCTCTTGAACACTTTGAAAGAAAAGGTTCCCCTTTGGGTCGAGTTCCCCCTTAGGTAGGGCCTAACTTCGATCCAAAAATCAGCCAAAACTTATGGCTGGTTAGGTCTGGGCAGGTTCTGAAAATGGCTAACAGAGTATGCAATTTTCTGGGCAGAACTGAGAAGGAAACTGAATTTAATACCTGTAAGAACTTGAGCAGATCAGTAACACTTTGTGTAGTTGAGAGAAGAAGAAGATGAGTTAGGGAAGAGGACCTCTTGTGCTTCACACCGCTGAGAGTCAATTGGATCAAACACCAATTCCATCAGCCTTGATCAAACACAAGACAAATCTCCATGTAGAAGACAATAGCAACAACCATTAATTTTTTTTATCAAAATCATCTAGGTCTTTAAGAGCCTCCTCTTCTTTATTTATAATGTTAATGGGTGAGGGAATTACAAAATAGAAGGTTCCTCAAAAAGGAAACCAAATATTCTCCTAATACAATAGCTATTAAAAATTGAAATTAGAAACTAACTGAAATTAGAAACTAGTTGAAAAAAGAAACTATCTACTAAGGACTTGACTCAATTAATAACATGACTCATAAGGAAACAAATATAACTCAAATCAAGCCCAACTAGAAAGGAAACTAATGAAAATGGAAACTAATTAGTAATCCCGTACTCAATCTTAGAGCCCCCTTTTTAGACCCATAAAAGTGGTCTATTACACTCAAAACACATGGGGATCAAAAGCCTAATATGTATGGAACCCAACCCTAGGCTTATTCCTAATAAAACAAGCCTATTTTGGTAATTAATCTACATCAACTCTCCCGGTCTTAAAAGAACTCGACTCCGTCGAGTTAGGTCGTGCTCTCAAGATTCCCTTGTAAATCGCTCGCCGATGAGGTGGCACATATCTCGAAATAGAAGGGAGCATAACTCCAAGAGGAGGGAGAGTAGGTTGATGTGTCACCAGAGCAGGAATCAGTCGACGACGTGGCATGTCTGATAATGCATGTGGCCTCATTAAGTACATACGACCTCCTTGCTTCACCTTTATAGTGTTCCGTGCGCCATCATAGAGAATGCCTGCATGTCGCTGCCAAGGTCGCCCTAGAAGAATGTCGCAGTGTGCCAATGGGGTGACCAAACAGGTGACATGGTACTGTAACGGCCCAAACTGTAGATGTACTCGAACAACTGCAGTGGCCTCTTCTCGAGCTATGAGTCCAAAACCTCGCACGTGAATCTTCTTGAAAAGCTAATTCTGTGGAAGGTTGTGTGCTCGATCAAATTCAGCAGATATAAAATTTGCTTCTGCCCCAGTATCAACAATTGCATGAACATCAATAGGGTCGGAGCCGTGCAGGAGAGTACCCTTCTGTCTGAAGAGAGGAGCCTTATCAACTAGTCTATTCGAAAAAGATGAAAGGCTAGCTGAATGAGCTTCTACATCCTCATCTTCATCATCGATAATATCATTGTCCTCGAGGGGATAAGGATATAAATGAGATTCATCTTCACTCTTCTCTGTTGGCTGCTTCTCTGCTACGTTCACAGAACGAGTCCTGTTGGGACACTTGTTGGAATAGTGACCCTTCTCGCCACAACTATGGCATATGATATTCTTCACCCCAATACTATCCTTGTTGAACTCTGACCTTTTTTCTTCAACTCTGCGAGCTTCAGGCTTCTTTTCCTTCATACGCGGTGGAGGTCTATAAACTGAAGAGGTCTTGAGCATACCCTTCCAATAAATGGACTTCTCTTCAGCTGTCTTGGCATGAGCCGCTGCCACATCAACAGACCTGAAATCAGTGTTAGCCAACTCAAGTCGAATCTCAGTACTTAATCCACTGATATATCGCATCACCCGTTGCTGGTCTGTTTCCTGAAGCCGACACCTTGAAGACAGTTTGTGGAATTCAAGGGTGTAAGAATCCACATCTTTATTCCCTTGTTGCAAGTTAAGTAGTTTATGGAACATTACCTTTTCATAATTAAGGGGAACAAATTTTTCAGTCAGGATCTGCTTCATGACCTCCCAATTGATAACGGGTCCAAGTCTTCTGACAAACCTTGCATGTAGTACATCATCCCACCATGAACATGCATACCCAATAAACTTGGTGATGATGAGTTCACACTTCTTCACGTCTGGAAGAGACTTATATGCAAAAATCCTCTCCACTTTGGTAAGCCAGTCAAGAAATTCCTCAGGTCCCTTTTCACCACTGAATTCGGGAACCTCAACTTTGATGCCATAATCTCTGTCAGAAAATTGCAGGGTAACATCCTGAGGAACAACTGGATCAGGTTGCTGCCTCTGAGGTGTGTCTTCGATCCGTAAAGTGTTGAGCTGAGGGGGTAATGTAGAGGATCCTTCTTCAGCTCGCTTGTCGGACCTCCTCATAAAGGCAATCATCTCTTCCATAAACTTATCAAACTTGGCTTCAGTCCTCTCAAGCCTAGCATCAGTATTCTGTTGGTTCTCGGCTAACTCACGATACAATTTGTGCAACTCAGCATTGGTGATGTGACTTGCCATGGTTAGAAAATTGCAGGAAAATTTGTTGTGATACCACTTAATGTAGACTGGGATAGGGAGTCTAACCAAGTCTCAACTATAGGATCTTTCTATCAAAAGAACCACTAGAATAGAACAGCAATACAAATAGATCAGAAATAATGAAGAAATCAGTTCTGGAAATTAGGTTGTCGATTCCAGAAGTGAAGGATTTTGTGACCAAAATATAATCAGATATGAAGAGACATAAGAGGTAACAGGTACTGATATGGAGTAAGAACAGGTCATAAATCATGAATAAACACCATAGGAAACCAAGGAAAATTAGAGTCAGTCTATCGATTTCAAATATGGGTAGAATAGGTCACTAGAAGACAAAATTTGGGAGATTTCTAATATCTCTTGAACACTTTGAAAGAAAAGGTTCCCCTTTGGGTCGAGTTCCCCCTTAGGTAGGACCTAACTTCGATCCAAAAATCAGCCAAAACTGATGGCTGGTTAGGTCTGGGCAGGTTCTGAAAATTGCTAACAGAGTATGCAATTTTCTGGGCAGAACTGAGAAGGAAAACTGAATTTAATACCTGTAAGAACTTGAGCAGATCAATAACACTTTGTGTAGTTGAGAGAAGAAGAAGATGAGTTAAGGAAGAGGACCTCTTGTGCTTCACACCGCTGAGAGTCAATTGGATCAAACACCAATTCCATCAGCCTTGATCAAACACAAGACAAATCTCCATGTAGAAGACAATAGCAACAACCATTAATTTTTTTATCAAAATCATCTAGGCCTTTAGGAGCCTCCTCTTCTTTATTTATAATGTTAATGGGGGAGGGAATTACAAAATAGAAGGTTCCTCAAAAAGGAAACCAAATATTCTCCTAATACAATAGCTACTAAAAACTGAAATTAAAAACTAATTGAAAAAGGAAACTAACTACTAAGGACTTGACTCAATTAATAACTTGACTCATAAGGAAACAAATATAACTCAAATCAAGCCCAACTAGAAAGGAAACTAATGAAAATGGAAACTAACTAGTAATCCCGTACTCAATCTTAGAGCCCCCTTTTTAGACCCATAAAAGTGGTCTATTACACTCAAAACACATGGGATCAAAAGCCTAACATGTATGGAACCCAACCCTAGGCTTATTCCTAATAAAATAAGCCTATTTTGGTAATTAATCTGCATCACTATGGGGCCTGGACTCCCTTGGAATTTCATTGGAGTTCAGTTTCACACCACCCAGCGGAGAGGCTGCCGCAATTCAATTCCTCCTCTACTGACAGATTTTGTGTGATAATCTGAGATCAGTCATGATATAGGAAGACAACCGTCTTTAAATAAAGCCGCTGTGCCATCCCCTAATTGTTACCACTTCACCCTTGATTTTTGCTTAAAAAACATTTCCACATGGTAAAACTTCCATTAACTGACTTCTAGCCTCCCTTTAGTGAGTTAGCCTCGCTTTCCCTCTGAACCAGTGCTAGATCCATCGGAGAAGAAGATGACTCGACTTATATTCGACGAAGTTCAAACTCGGCATCTTTACAGGTTGATAAGGAATGAAAACTGAAGATGTAAGCAAGTGAAAGTATTCAGGAGATTGCATCCACATATTGATTTACTCCACATTTTGAGGATTTAAACTTCTAGTCATTATGTAGTAATATTATGGAGAGTCCCCCTCCTGGATTTTTCATTTTGGATGGGGTACATTTCCCCATGCTTTCTATGCATTTGAAGGAATGTGCTACCAAATATTTAGTTGGAAGAGTGGTGGACACAGTTAGTTCCTCTGTTACTATACGGAGTTGATTGATCTCAACATTCGTTTGACCTAATTACCTGGATGTGATTTTAAGGTTTCCTTTATTTATTTATTATTACTTGTTTTATTGTTGCTGTTGTTTTATATTATCTGGTTGTGCAATTAAACTGGTTTTCTAATAAATTTTGATTCATTTATCATGTTTTATCTTTTTCTGTAGCCTGCTTCCCCTACCACTTTGGGAAAGGAAATGGCAATATTTGCTGTCAGATTAAGTAGAGAAAGGCAGGCGATTTCTCAAGTTGCATTGTTGGGAAAGTTTGCTGGTGCAGTTGGGAATTACAATGCTCATCTAGCTGCATATCCTGATATTAACTGGCATAGGATTGCGGAAGATTTTGTGAAGTCTTTGGGATTAAGTTTCAATCCATATGTGACTCAGGTAAATTTACCATATATTTTTCTTTTATTTCTACATTCATTGATTCATTCTCATGATCCCAACTTCGATATTTCATACCATTCACTACTCGGACAGTATCTTGTCCCCTCCCTTATGGTGTTAGAGCATGGTTTTAAGTATCGGTGCGTATCGTGCCGTATCGGCTGATACGTATCCGTATCGGTAGGCATCGGCACGATACATACCGATACGTATCATGAAAATTTTAAAACCCTTATGTATCGATACGTATCCTATGATACACACCGATACGCATCGATACACCACCGATACTCACCGATACGTACCGATACTCTATGAAAAATTCAAAATTGAAGTGAAATATACGCTTTGGTATGTATCGATACGTATCGGTACGTATCGGTGTGTATCGGTATGTATCGACCGATACACACCGATACATACCGATACGGTCATAAAATGGCCAAAATGGGTAATTTTTTAGAAAAACATAATTTTTTGAGGTGTTTTTGTTCCAAAGTTGCTGCCAACCATTTTTCTCTCTAACTAAAGTGGAAATCAAGGTTGGGAACAAGGATTTTACATTTATGGGACAATTACAAACCTTGGATTCTTAGTGCGATACTCTCAATTTACTGTTTATGCATAATACATGTTATATATAACTTTTTTTAACTATTTTTTTATGCAAATGTGTATAAAAAAGTGTTTCATATCCATTTATGTGCGTATCTTTAGCGTATCTTAGCGTATCTCCGATACGATACGATTCCATCCGATACGTATCTTGATTTTGGCCGACCGATACGACGACCGATACCGATACTTCAATCCTTGTGTTAGAGGATGTATACAAACTTGTGTCTAAGACCTATGAACAGATAGCCTTTGTTTACCTTGGTTATAGCTGTCCACAACAGTGTTTGCATCCTTAGAGAATGATAGTTTACCTTAGAACAACTTATTTACGTTGTCAATCTCATCAGCTGATCTTCTTGGCCCCCCCCCCCCTCTCTTCACACTGAATGCCATTAGAGAAGTTGCCTTTCTTGATGATGGGATATGTAAGTGATCTTCAAGGGATTAAACATCTTGAAACATTGATCTGAAGTCCAGTTTCCTGTTTCCGGCTCTCCTATGGACACTATAAAATGCTTGATGGCTTTTACTGAATCATTCCAAGGATGCTTACAGGGGAACCATTAATGCTACAAAAGAACATTTTACTTGCTCCAGTTCTATTTCATTTTCTCTGCTCGGTACAAACCTTAATAACTGGTAGTCTGCTCCACTGCCATGAAAATATCTCCCAGTTTTTATTGGAAGTGCATTTGAGTGGTTGGAATTCATTCAGCACAACAAATTTATCTTTTATATAAATGCCTCCTTGTGATGCTTTGCATTCAAAAAGTGGATCTCTGCTTGCATTTGGTTGTAGTATACTAGTATCTATATTTTCATCAGTGCTGTAGTAGTGTAGTTTCTATCAATGTCCTGCTTGCGAGTCATCTCTCTGTCATGCACACATGTGTGCACACTGATGAAGGTAGAAAGAAGAAGAGGAAAGGGTCTGGTCCCAACCAGGCCTTGCATGCAATTGGGGTCATTTTGTAACTTTTAATTAGTTTTTATATATGAGAGTTTTAGATATAGTTAGATACGTAGGGGAGTCCTTATTTAGTTTCCTTGTTTGAGTTATCTTCCAGTTTTCTTTTTTCCTTATTAGAGTCAATGTCGGTTGGTAGCATCTATTTTTCCATTGTAATTGTTTTTCTTAGGGAATTGGATAGAATGAAAATTTGAGTTTGAGATTTCTCTCAGGGCGTGCTCTTCCCTCTACTTTGTTTCTTGTTCACCCTGGTTTGTCCCAATCTTCCTCCCTTCTTCCCAGGTGAGTTTGCTTTCTACCCTTTCTCCATTCTTCGTTCTGTCGAGGAGATTCACAGTCGCCGTGTTGGCCCCTCATCTCTCTTCCTATTTCCTTTGATATTTGGACTGGAGAAAGAGTCCTCCCCTGGGTGGCCAAACCCTTAAGAGGAACATTCCCTTAAAACCTGCTCTGTTTTGGGTTTCAGACTGAAGTTCAAAGCTGGTTCTTCCTCTACTGCCAACATTGCAGAAAATTTCCCTACCTTATTCTTCGATCTTTGGGTTTATTATTGGCTGGAATCAAGAGCGTTGGAAGCAGGGATTCTTAGCCTTAAATCCTCTGTCGATCGGAGATCATACACAAGAGTTCTCTCACAAGAATCCAATTCAGTTTTGGTTTTCTGTTCGTTATCGTGCTTGAAGAAATGGTAAAAACATATTAAATGTCACCATATCTCTGCCTTTCCTCAAATTGCCCCTGCTCTTTACTTTAATTCTGTTCTATCCCTTATTTTGTGTTAATGGCAAGCCTGTTCATGATCAATAAACACTGACACCTTTTGTGTCCCTGCCCCTTTTAGCCGACCTAACAACCCCTTAAAATTTCTGGTTGATTACAGAACCGCCATTCCCTTTTATAACTTGGAGTTTTGTTGATTGGGTGGGCCCATAAGTGATCTGAGCCACGGTTTTCGAACCCAGATTACATTACACATACACACTCTTTACTGAGACACTGGTACTTTGTTGTGCTTTGGACCATATGGCAACTAAAACCATATGCAGGTGGGAAAGTAACCCATAGGGGAGGGATTGTAGCCAATTCCTCTCAAGAAGGTGGGAAGGCTATCTTTCTTGTTCTTTTTCATTTGAGACTACCATCTTTGTCATTTTAGCTATCATTGATAATTCTGTTCCTCTCAAGAAGGTGGAAACTGGAAAGCCTATATTTCTTGTACTTTTTCATTTGAGATAACCATCTTTGTCATTTTAGCTATCATTGATAATTCCTTTGTTGTCAATAGGTTCCATTCAAGTTAATATAATCTAAACATATTCACCAACTTACCAGATTCTACCATTGCTTTAGTGGAATATATTTTTAATAAATATAGTGATGGCAATGCTCAAGATACCAATGTTATGTTAGACACAGTGCTCGACACGTTGATATCTGGTGAATTTGTGATGCAAGTTTTTTAATTATATGGTGAACTTCTTGTCATGCAAGCATATTCATTATTTGGTAACTTAGTGTCATGCAAGCATATTCTTGCACTTATCTTTAGCTTGGATTACATATCTATTTATGTTGCTGATTTTATGTGTACTGTTGAGTATTCACTTGCAGATTGAATCTCATGACTACATAGCAAGACTTTTCCATGCAGTGATCCGGTTCAACAATATCTTGATGGATTTCAACTGGGATGTATGGGGATATATATCCTTAGGTTACTTTAAGCAGGTGATCATATACATAAGATTTCCTGCCCCCCTTTTGTATGTTTGTTTGATCTTCAACCATGCTTCACAGACTTATATCCTTGGGTATGGCATTGCAGATAACCAAGGCTGGTGAGATCGGATCCTCAACTATGCCTCACAAAGTGAATCCTATTGATTTTGAAAACAGTGTGGGTAATCTAGAAGTGGCTAATGGAGTTTTGTCCTGCCTAAGCATGAAATTATCTATTTCACGCTGGCAGGTAATAACTTGCTGTCTTCCTTGTGCTTTTTTTTAATATTTTTTTTTTTTTTTTTTTTTTGCAAACCCTTCTTCATTTTCCATGATGTTGCTTGTTAACTTGAAGAGCATCTTGATTCTAGAGTATTGTCTTCATGAGCACATCAATTAAAGCTTGTGAAAGTTTAAGGACATTTCAGGAGTGCAGATAGAAAATTCCATGCCTGCGAACAATTGTTCTCCCCTTCCCCTTCCCACCCATCCCCCCCCCCCCCCCAAAAAAAAAAAAAGCCGATCATAAGGAATATCTTTGGATGGACTCTGTGAACCAAGTGCAAGGAGTGGCTTAGGCTCCTCCTTGGTTGTTGATACAGCTCCGAATTATTGTAGCATCTAACACGACAACTGACAAATGATTGCTGGAACTGCTTCTGAAACAATGGCTTGTTTTCTGTTCAATGTTGTATGCAGCGTGACCTGACTGATTCAACAGTCCTGAGAAATATGGGTGTGGGATTGGGGAATTCTCTTCTTGCCTACAAAAGTGCACTGCAGGGAATAGCAAAACTTCAGGTAGCTATGATTGCGAGATCTTATGGTGCTTTCTCCTACACTGCATCATTTCTAGTAGCTTGTTGTGGTGGTTGAAAATTCTTTACTTGCAATAGTGTTTTCATGCCAGGACCAAGCATAATGGTTCAGAGAGGCACCAAAATGTCCCTGTTGGATAAATTAATTTTTGTCCTACTTGTGGGGACTGTAATTCTGTGTGGTATTGTTCAGTTAATTTACTTCAAGAATTCAAGAGTGGCATTAACCTGTCGACATCTCCATGAAGCTGATCATGTGAGGGTCGACAGTCAAGATTTCATTCTTTGTACTTAATTGAAATTAGTCACTGAATTTGATCTGTATTTCAGGTAAATGAAGCTTGCTTAAGTAAAGACTTGGACCAGTCGTGGGAGGTGCTTGCCGAACCAATACAGACTGTAAGCGTCTAGTACTGCTTTTATTTCCAAAATATATATATTTTTTTCATGATATGCAAAAAAAAAGGGCGGATCCAGTGCACGAGGCTCCCACCACTGCGGGGTCTTTGGGGGGGGGGTTTCATAATGTAAGCAGCCTTGCCCCCGCTTTACAGAGAGGCTGTTTCCTGACTTGAACTCATTGACACTAGGTGTCAATGGAGCAACCTTCCCATTGCGCTAGGATGTGCACATTTCCTGCACACGATGTTCTAGTGTTTCTACTAGTTTTCGCATCAGTGATAGGTAGAAATGAAAGTGAGTATTATGATCTCATTCACATATGAAAGAAACAGTAAGTATTGGTACCTGCATTCAGTGTAATGCCGAGCTGTAGTGGTTATTCGCCTTGTATTCAAGTTTTTCAATTAATATGCCACTTATTGGGTCCAAATGGCCTATTCTTATATTCAGCATACTCACAGTAAGATGGCAAATTAATGATCCTGAGGCATAGCAATCCAATGCAATAGAATTTTGTAGATTGTTGCTCCTATTTTAATTAGCCAAGATGCATTTATGCCTTATATATCCTCATTGTGTAAGTTCTATGAATTATTGGATGAGTTAAACTTTAGCACATATCAGGTGCATTATTAGAATTTTACAGCTTCTCTTATTTTGTCCAATGTTTCTTGTAGAGCACAACCAATTCTCAAGTATCTAATGGTTTGTATTTCTCTTGTTTAGGTGATGCGAAGATATGGCATACCAGAGCCTTACGAGAAACTGAAGGAGCTAACCCGAGGAAGGGCAGTTAACAAAGAAAGTATACAAGAGTTCATTGAAGAGTTGGAATTGCCTGAGGAAGCAAAGTATAATCTATTGAAACTAACTCCTCATACCTATGTTGGAGCTGCAGTGGAATTGGCTAGAGCTGTGGATGTGGCTATTGATTTGGTAAATGGGAGTAAGGTCTTATAGATTGGCAAAGATGTTATGATCAGTAACTAAGAGTTTTCTGGGCCGTTTGCATATTTTGTAATGATACTCAATAATTCCTGTATCCCTTGGCAAATTGCTGAGAAGATGTTAGGAGGTTTGATGGAAGGTCATGGGAAAAGAAAGGGAAAAAAAAATGAAAAATGTACTCCGACTTGATAAAAAATGAGTTAAGTGAGAAGGATTATTATACATGCCTTTTCTGAGTAGGGGGATAGATGGATTTTGATTTTCAGAGTTATTGCATGATGGTGATGATATAGATATTTGAATCTTCTCATGATGTTATTTAGTTCTATTTATTTGGAATTTATATTTTGTAGTCTTAAATGGGTTTGTGATAATAAGGCTGTTTGACTAAAATTGGGTGTCTGGTTGGCCAAGCTCACCTAATTGACTGTTATAGAAATTGAGAATGACTGTGAACCAACTAGGTGTTCAGATTCACTGAGATCAAGCAATTGGTCTGGTCTGGTTGTAAGGATCCTGCTTCAGATGCCAATGTGCACCTCAACGCCTGCCGTTTACAGGAACAAAACATGCCAAATGCCCCAGCTTCTGTAATTGTTTTCTTTCTACAAGCTCGTCAATTGATCATGTGCCTGCCCGGTGCCAGCGGAGAATCTCAGTAGCCACTTCAAATGTGATAGAACTCTGTTTTGGAGGTATGCTTCTCTCTCTAGCTCTCCCTGGGAAAAAACTTGGTTTCACTTTCTTCATTTTTCTGTCTGTTTTCCTCTTCAATTTGGTTGTTCCTAATTTATTTCCATGTTTTCATTATGTTCAGGTCTTGGGTTCAAATCCTGCCATTGCTTTTTTCCTTTGTCCTCCAACCGCATATCTAGACCCAGCGAGGCTGTATGGTAAATCCTGGTGCGGCACTGCTAATGAATTTTGAAGATTCATTAAAGTTCATTCAACATAGCAAAATTATTTTTTTGCTCTGCTGATATGACTTTGTTGGGAGCAACCGATAATCAGATACTCCCTCTATTGGATCAAGTGTTCGAACTGTCCTCCACCCAATCTCAACCATTGATTTATGTGCTATGCGGATCAAAATACCCTTCATTTTAAACATATTCATATAGAATACATGAAAAAATAAAGAAAAATAAATAATTAGAAAAAACACAAGAAAGTGGAACCAAAAGTCAACACGATCCCTTACAAGTTTCAGAGGTTTCATTCATGTTGATTTGGGTCATTTCGGATTATAGTTAGATCTGTCTAGGGGTGTCAACGGTCCGGGTCGGTGCGGTTTCGGTCCGGTTCCACCGGTTTCGGTGTGAGTTTGGAAGTGACCGAAACCGACCCAATAAGGATTTATCGGTTTCGGTCCGGTGTCGGTTTCGGTGCGGTTTGAGTTTGGGTTGGTACTGGTTTGGATTTATTAGGTTCATTTCGGTTTGGATCGGTTTTTTAAACCGGTATGGAGCCATTAGGAAACAACCAAATGATGAATTGTTGAACTTCGATTTCTTAAATCGATTTGTAACCGGGTTGGTTTTGATTTTTTGTCTAGTTTGAATTCGATTTTCCATACAAATGTATACAAAACTATTCAAATTTTAATTTTTTTAATGAATTTTGGAGTGTTTCGGTTTTTTACCGGTTTGGTTTCGGTTTCGGTCCGGGTTTTGAGCCGGTTTCGGTTTGGTTTCGGGTTCATCCGGTTTTCGGTGCGGTTCGGTTTGGTTTTGGGGTTACAATACTCGAAACCGAACCGAACCAATAAGGCTTCAGTTCGGTTCGATCTGGGTTGTTATCGGTTCGGTCCGGCCGGTTTTACCGGTTCGGTTTAGGAATTGACACCCCTAGATCTGTCTATTCTTCGATTTGGATTCCTAGCAAATCCTTACTAGATAGTGAAATCTACCACGATAAATAGGTTTTGTTCTTGCTCGATTTTCAATCCAATTCACCAATTTGGGGAAAGACATAAGAAGCGATGTAAAAATAAAAAAAAATTATCAAAGAAAATGCCTAGTCTTCAGGAATTTGAATTTACTATTCGTATGATCACTTGATTATATATGTGAGTATCTAATACCTTTATCATGGCAAGAAATGATACAAGTGTTTGAACAACCATATGTAGGACCAGGTGATCCAACAAGCACCGGATCAAAACTCAGTCTTCGGCGCCATTTTAAAACTTCCAAGGCGATGTCTCAGCAACACGTGTCCTCCTCACATAACTACCGGATCTCCTCGGAACTGCGACACTGTGACTGAGAGTGAGTCTTCACTTCTGTACTCTTGAGAAGAGAACTTTGCTCGCGTGAGCTTTCTTTTCAAATCATTTTTTGGGTGCTTCCTTTTCGCTTAAGTTCTCTGATATTTACTTTCGTTGCCTATCAACCGTCGACGTCGTTTTCTCCAAGGGCGCCAAAAACCACTCTGTTTTGTCTGCTTTTCCTTTTAAGACTGAACACACGAACACGTTAACCCACTCATCTTCCTTCGATTCAATTATCTGTAAATATCTTCTCAAATCAATCTCATTCAGTAATGTCCATGTGCCTTCTTGATATCTCTTCCACTGAGTTTCAAATTTCGTTCATTGCTCTTTTCTTCCCCTCGTGACTGTCTTCCCTTGGATCCCGTGAGTTGACTGCCTTTCCTCAAAGAGTTTAATGTTTGTTGAGTTGAAAGCTTGAAGATCGAAGCCAGTAGATCTAAAGTTAATCTTCGAAGAAGAGGCTCTACTTGTACGTTTGATTCCATCATTTCTCTTTGGGTTTTCTGGTTGATAATTTATAAGTTCGTTTGTTGGAAACTGGATTACTTTGCTTTTCCGCTGGAATCGGTAGTTCTTTTACTCATGAAAGTTTTATTAATTAGAGTTTCTAATGTTGTACATTTTTTCTTAATTCTGATTTCTGACTAAGTCGGTTTCTTTTATACTGAAGAAAGATTGTTTCAATGTTTCTACTTATGTTTCTTCCTATCATGATTTCCTCTGTTTCAGTTTATTTCTTCTTCTTTTTTACTTTAATGAAATGATTCAGTTATTTTCACCTAAAAATGAAAAATGAGGTATTTTGGTTGAAAGGAGTTTACAATTCCTGATTTTATATTTCTCTTTTGTTCCTGCAGTTTCTTCTTTGCTAATTCACTGCATAATTTATAGACAATTAATGGGAGAATTTCTTATGCTGTTAGCAGTACCACTGAATTGCTAGGAGAACCAGAGATGGGAACTACTGGAAAAGCCAATAGTTCTGCTTCTGGAATTTCTAAAAAAATCCCGGCAGTAGCACATCCCTTGGCAGGAGAACCATCAGATATTGCTGCCAATATCAATTACCACGCACAATACAGTCCTCATTTTTCTCTTTTCAAGTTTGATCCGGAGCAAGCATACCATGCAACAGCAGAGAGTGTTCGCGACCGCCTCATACATGTGAGCCTTCTAAAATCCTAGAGAAGCTCCTTGTTTCTAGCATATAAGTTTCTGTCAGTTTGCTTCTTTCCTGTATATTTCTCAATTTTTTACATCGCGCCTCTTCTATTAGGAAGGTGATTGATGTAGTTTGATGACCCTTTTTATTCCTTTTCTGATTTATCATTGGAGAGTCCTTTGGATTCCTTGAGATGCCAAGTTAATCCTAATATAAAGTTGAAATTGTTTTGAGACAGAGTTTTCTGTTGTGAGTGATGCTGAGGCTTTTAAAGCCTGCTTAGACAGGGAGATCTTCTGACCTCAAACTCTCCAGTCCCTTCACCTTACATGTAATTTCCATTATGAATCTATGAATTTCTTGTGTTTTAAATAGATAATGCCAGGAAATGGACTCTCTTTGCCTCCTCTTGCTGAATAGCTGAGTACCAATAGATGAAACTTTCTATGTGGAAAGAGGATGGTAAGAAACCTGTGAGCTCACCTCATCTACCATGTTGCAAAACTGTGCCATAACTGGATTCAAAGGCCATTGTGTCACCTGTGAAGTTATTCAGTCTCCAACATAATCTAATATTTCAGTTTATTTATATACCCCTCAGAAGTGACAATTGCAGGTTGGAGAAATTTTTTATTATGCCTGCAGCATACGGTACTCTGATGCGGATATGATGCCATTGCAGAAAATGAAAAAATAACATGGCATAACTTGGAGCTCCACATATTAATCTTAATCCAACCTTAACCTAATTTTTTTTTTCTTATTAGGGGTCATTTATGGCATTTTTGCTTAATAACCAGAATTTGTCATGATGATATGGTTGATGTGGAAGAAGATTATAATAGTAAGTTGGGCCAATAAGAGTCCAGTATTGGATCTTTTTGAAAATCCTATTCTTTTCTGTTATTCTACTTAATATATTTATAGTTTCCATGTTTGATTATTATGCTTCAAGTATTTATGGTTTCCATGATTTTTATTCTGATAAAATAGAGACATCTTAAGTCCAATACCTGGAATATCAAGCATAATGCCTGGATATAATTAAGTCATCAAAACATCTCCAATTATTGCTTTGGTGAAGCTTGGCTGCAAAAGTACTGTCCGCATTTCTTTGTTCACTAGTAGCAGCTAGAATCTTACCAAGTGTATTTTATTGGTTTGGTTTTGGGTTCAGCCTTTTAATGGTAATGGCATCTATTCACTATTTCCTTCTGCAGCAATGGAATGAAACATACTTTCATTTTCACAAAGTTGATCCAAAACAAACTTACTACCTGTCGATGGAGTTTCTTCAAGGCCGTGCTCTAACAAATGCAATTGGAAATCTGGACATTCAAGATGCATATGCTGATGCTTTGATTAAGTTGGGACATGAGCTTGAGAACATTTCTGAACAGGTATTCTAGTATTGTTCAACTCTTTGCATGAAACAATTGCATTGCTGGAAGACTTATTTTCTAGGTTCAAATATTTGCACAGAGTTCCATTAAGCCATTAAGGAGATTTTTCTGTTTCTTCTTCATTTCATCATGTTTCTTTTTCATGAAGGATTGATCTTTTATCCAATTAGTTTGGACTAATACCCTGGAAGTATCCACGAGAGCATACTGTAAAACTAGGTTCAGGTTCTGACGGATACTACTTAAGTGATGTTATTATACTAATAGTAAAGTTTCTGTATAGACACTCCATATTAGTTTTACTGGGGTTCTATGTTTTAGGTAATCTCAGATAATACCTGTATTTGCATGGTTGCATTGCAGTGAGAATACCATTTGTAAATTCATCCACGGATAAAGATGATAATAATGTATATTGCTCTTGTTCGGACTTGTTTCTAGGAAGATTATCGATTTAATTGTTAATTTAGGTGGTTTCTCTTTTTGTAGGAGAAAGATGCGGCCCTTGGAAATGGTGGTTTAGGGAGGCTTGCATCATGCTTTCTTGACTCCATGGCTACACTAAATTTTCCTGCATGGGGTTATGGTTTACGATACAGATATGGACTGTTCAAGCAAAGGATTACCAGGGAGGGACAAGAAGAAATTGCAGAGGATTGGCTCGAGGTTTGCTTGGATGCTAGTTATATTAAGCCTTTTATTTTTGGATCATTTATACATGATATCAGTAATTGCTGATGGGAATTGTGCAGAAGTTCAGTCCATGGGAAGTTGTCAGACATGATATCATATATCCTATTAGGTTTTTTGGTCATGTGGAGGTCTCTCCTTCTGGATCGTAAGCATCACTGCCCTCATGCAATTATTGACGAAGAAGTTGATGTTTTATGCCACTATATTGTACTAATATTTTATCTAGTTTTCTCTTGAATTTTGGGATAAAAAAATGCCCATCTCCTTGTACTCATTCTTGATCTTTTTGTTTTAAATGAATGACAGTCGAAAGTGGGTTGGGGGAGAGGTTCTTCAAGCTCTCGCTTGTGATGTCCCCATTCCAGGATACAAGACCAAGAACACCATTAGTCTTCGTCTTTGGGAAGCAAAAGCTGGGGCTGGGGATTTCAATTTATTCCAATTTAACGATGGACAATATGAGTCTGCTGCACAGCTTCATTCAAGTGCTCAGCAGGTTGGTTACTGTTGCCCCACTCAAAAGGCTACTAGTACAGCCATTTGGCCCCTCTCAATTAAGGTGGTTATTTATTTTTCGGTTTATTTGCTGTGAATGGATTCCAAACTGAGGCATGTGTTGTCAAGTTGACTTACAAGATCGAACTACGCTCTACCAATTAAAAGCAAAGTGCATCATAATGCTTGTGAGAATATCTGAAAATTACGCAAGAAGAGAAAGAGAAAGAAGTGAGGAAGAAGAGGAAGCTTAAAATACTTGCAGTCGATACTCACAACAGGCACCCCACCATATGTATTTTTCTCCAGCAGTTCAACCTAGATTTCCTTCTTAGACAAGGAAAAGAATCATAGGTAAGATCATAAGATACAATATAAGATCCTTAGATAAAATAGGAAGTAATTTTATCTAACTAGGAAACTAACAAAGCAAATCTGTTAAGACTAACAGCTATGAATCATGATAGGTCACATTCTTATCAAATTTATTATGAGAACTTGTATTCTGGATTCTATAAATTCTCTGTTTAACATTAATCTAAGTTTTGAAAGCAATCCGGCATTACTTATCCGCCACACAGTCAATCACGTTCACATTTATTCATATATATCTACTTAGTTACATGTATATTATTCAGTGTTGTAATATATCAAAGTCTGGCATTGCAGATTTGTGCAGTTCTATATCCTGGAGATGCTACAGAAAATGGAAAGCTTTTACGATTGAAGCAACAATTTTTCCTTTGCAGTGCTTCACTTCAGGTATTTATAGTTTCTTTTATTGTGACCCTGCCTTTTCTAGCATAGATTCCCGATTCCTTACAGCTTCTCTCTGAAAATTTAACCAAAAATGGAAATAAAATCTCTGCAAGTAATAAAGGGCATACGCAGTGCACGACGCTCCCGCCACTGTGGGGTCTGGAGAGGGATTTTAATGGTTAATTATAGTTTGTAGAATTAATCCGGAAAATATGCCCTGTGCATTTATACTTTCTGCTTTTTTTTGATACCCAGGGTGTCCGGATCTTTGACCCGACGAATCCCTGGGTCACTGTGATACTGCTTACCCAGGACCGGGTCAGTCCGAGATGTAAACTCTTGGGCGGTGGCCCCAAGAAGTTAGGTGCAGCGGCGAAGGATTGATCACGGGACCTCGCTTCTTGAGGCGGAGTACCGTGTCCCCTCCAAGCCAACTGCACTAACCCTTTGGGGTTTATACTATCTGCTTTCAACTCTAATTTAACCGTAAATGCTGCCCCCATGATCTACCAAGGGTGTGTCTACACTGTACTCCTACCTGGGAAACATGGCACAAATTGATGGGTGCCACCAATACAAACTTCGCTTATCAAGATATGTGTGATGCAATTAACAAATGTTGAGGCAGTACATAATGGGAATCATGGTTGGAAAACCAGGTCTTGACCTAAGTAAGTCTTTAAGTGGAGTTAAAAGATTAGGCCTAACCAGGCCATGATTCAAATATTGAAGAGACTTTTTTGTGCCAAAATTTAATGTGAGTTAGACTGATTGGAGCTGAACTGTCCATGAGTTGTTGACTCGGCAAGGATTATTTTTGTCGAACATCTTTTTTTCACTTAATTATTGGTCATTAATTTTCCTCTGACATATAAAGCCAATAAACCCACGTAGAACGAGTTGTCTTGTATCACAGAAGTAAGAGCAACATGGTTCTTGGTTATTACCTAATTCTTTTTCCCCTCAATTGTTCAGTATCCTCATTTTGCTTTATAATTTTAGTACTTTTAAGCATGCTGAAAGGTTTTATTTACATTCTCATCGCTAGGGTAGCTAAGAGTAGCTTGTGTCACATGGAAGGTTTATTGTGGCAATGTAGGGAAATGGTCTGGATTGGTCAAGTGTCAAATTCCAAACTCAAATCGGTCAAATATACCCTACCATGTATTGTTTTTCACCACTAATGTAGTCCAAGCATTGGCATGCACCCTTTCCGTAATAGTGAATTTTTCATTGTCTTATTAAGCCACTGCCAACTCTATTTGGATTGTTGAGACTTGACATGTGAGCAGGGGATCCTCGGATCTACCTATCCACAAAATTTCAGGCCTATCTGACCTGCTACATAGCACAATCAGGTGGCCCATCCATATATACCCTATGGATGGGACCATCCAGAAACCATGACTTGATTTGTTTTGCCAATAAATTACAGCTTTTCGGATAGGGAAAATCAATTCAAAGGTCCAATGTTTAAGAGGGCTAACATGGATACCTGATGAAGATTTCAGAATCCAATTACTTATATATCTCAAATATTGAGGTATTCCTTACCGTGGGTTGAATTCTTTTTACCATGGCAAAATTCTGTTTTCCATTTCCAAAAGAATGAGTGTAAATAATGATGCATCTGAATGGATTTTGTAGCGAAAATAAAATTATACTATGACTTTAGGTGTTGGGCACTAATGGATAAGAATGCACAAGTCGCATGGAGCATCTCCACTAGAAACTTCCAAAACAAAAAAAAAACCTACCATTATGTTGATGCTTCAGATAGTGGTTGAGCAATGAGTTGATATGGAATTTTTCTTACGTATACAACAGGCAAAGTTAAGGGTTCAAATCTGATCAAATAAAGTTGATTACTTTTCTTAAAATTCTTGCAGGACATAATTTTCAGATTTAAGGAGAGGAGAGATGCAAATGGCTCATGGCAGTGGTCTGAGTTTCCAAGCAAAGTTGCAGTGCAACTGAATGATACACATCCTACTCTTGCAATTCCAGAATTGATGCGGCTACTAATGGACGATGAAGAGCTTGGATGGGATGAAGCCTGGGATATAACGACTAGGTGCATTGTTTAGTTCCATCTTCTTTTTGAATGTGTAGAGCACTGGTTCACACAGCTGTTTGACACTGCAATCTTGGAGTTGACTTTTAGCATGCTTGTAATATTATTGTTGATACTGCTCACTCACAATGTAATGGGTTATTTTCTTCAAACAGGACAATTGCTTATACCAATCACACAGTCCTTCCTGAAGCACTAGAGAAATGGTCACAACCTGTTATGTGGAAGCTTATCCCTCGCCACATGGAGATCATAGAAGAAATAGATAAGCAAGTATAATTCCACACCCTTTTGTTATGTATTCCATATCCATAATCTTGTGTACGCTAAGTAGAATGGTGACATTTCCTCCCTTACAGTTTGTGGCCATGATACGTTCCACCCGACCTGATCTTGAGAGTAAGCTTGATAGCATGAGAGTCCTGGACAATAATCCTCAGAAGCCAGTCGTGCGGATGGCAAATTTATGCGTGCTGTCCTCACACACGGTAAGAATCACTTGCTGATGCACCAAACGTGCAACTATTGGTGCTACTAAACTGTGATGACATTCCAAGGAAGTATAATGTACAACGATTTTTTTTTTTGAGAATCAAAGATAGTACATAAACAGGTCTGATTAACATAGATCTGATCCCAGATTCTATTCACCACTGAAGGTTTAGCTCTAGATCCCAGTTGGTGCCATATATTTGTTCCATTTCTGATCCAAAATCCAGTTGGATACTAAACATGGATTGAATGTGGTTCAGATGTGGATATTTTTATCTTACTATACTTTATATAAAAGAGACATTGGCCCGTTTCTAATCCAGGATCCCAAGTCCAAATCTGAGCCCGACTAACCAAATTCCTCAAGCAGATCTGATGCTGGGATCCAATATCTATTGGATTGAAGGAATACGGATCAGAGTGAATCCCAGGTCTGAATTACTCTGCATCACATGACATGAATTGCCCAAGTTGTTCAACATCACATGATATGAATTGATTTCATAAGGCAGTACATATTATATAAATATTGATATATACACACACATATATATGTGTGTGTGTGTGTGTATTCTCATTTTAAAAAGCATTTAGCCTCAATCCGGACTTGTTATAACCCTCTTGGAAAAACGGTCATAAAAAAAGTTAAAACCCTCTTGAGTTTTATTTCAGTTGATATGGATTTGAATATAAGATAATATTTTCAGTATATTTCTATGTAGGTAAATGGGGTGGCGGAGTTACACAGTGAGATCTTAAAATCAGAGTTGTTTGTAGATTATGTTTCTATGTGGCCTGCCAAGTTTCAGAATAAAACCAATGGCATCACTCCTCGCCGATGGCTCCGTTTTTGCAGCCCTGAATTGAGTAGCATAATCACAAAGTGGTTAAAAACTGATAAATGGGTTACCAATCTCGACCTTCTTTTGAAGCTTCGCCAGGTTCACAGTTGAAATATTTTCTTATCATTAAACTATTTTGTTTCCCTCTTAATCAAATGCTTATTGTAATTACATGTATTCACCAACCAATGTGTAACAGTTTGCTGACAATGAGGAATTGCATGCTGAATGGGCAGCTGCCAAGATGGCTAACAAACAGCGTCTGGCACAGTATGTTTTGCAAGTGACAGGTTTAAGCATCGACCCCAGCAGCCTTTTTGACATACAAGTTAAGCGTATCCATGAATATAAGAGACAGCTTCTGAACATTTTGGGTGCAATTTATAGATACAAGAAATTAAAGGTAATACCAGGCTCACTTGCCAATATAATTGTAAACTATCCATGGTTACGTAACTTTACCCCTTTTTTATGAATAAAGTTTTGTAGGATTTATTAACATCATTTATCAGTAAATTTCACGATTTGTAAAACATATGCAAGGTTCAGTAATTACTCCTCCAATGGCCCTGCAACCTAAAATGTGGAATGGATTATTAAGCCTTCAAGGATTTGGGAAGCATCAAGCTTAACTTTGATGGTGTTTATCTAAAGAATTCCCTAAATTTGGTAGTTTGGGTAGCCCTATGGCTTAGGAGACCCATGAGGTTGAAGATTTGCATTGTTGCATTAAGTCATGGTTTGGCTTCATCACATGGTTTCAGGACTTGTAAAATGGAGGGAGGTTCTGCTAGTCATTAGCCTGCTCACATCTTGGTATTTGTCTCATGATTATTTTGTCTTTAGCTTATAATAATAACTTGTAGGCTTCTTTTGAACAATTAAAATTAGTTTCTCTATAAACACTGAAATGAAGACTATATTTGCATTTTATATCACTTGAAAAATCCAGTCCATACTTTGGAAGCATCTTTCATTTGGCATATTTTGGGTGGTTATAGCTGACATGCTTACGTGGAACTGATCCTTTAAGGAGATGAGCCCAGAAGAAAGGAAAAAGACAACCCCACGCACTATCATGATTGGAGGAAAGGCATTTGCAACATATACAAATGCCAAAAGGATTGTCAAGCTGGTTAATGATGTTGGTGATGTTGTCAACACTGATCCTGAAGTCAATGACTATTTGAAGGTAGTAATAGTACATTTTGCTTTTCTATGAATTACGCATGATTTCATTTAAAAAAAAAATTCATTTCTTTCTAATTATACAAGAATGTTCTGGTGCATTGACCTCTTTTGGACACAAAGGAGGATCAATCATTTCTGTTCAGAGGTGTCGACATCTGCTCTTTTGTACTCCATACATCTGCTTTTTTGAAGTAAATCACTCGACTACCCTTCTTTCAAAATTTCTATGGATTACACTTCTTTCAAAATTTCAAAGGAATGCAGGTGGATTGCTCCAATGAAAAGAAGGGGCTGGAATTTAGTTTAGCTTATTTAACTATAAATTTCACACTTTGAGGAGGTTGGCAGTGAACCACTGAAGGATAGGTTAATAGAGCTTTTCCCTCAGTGTTAAACCCTTAATTCAATGCCTCTGAGATTAGAGGACATTCGTAAACGCGACTAAATATATATATATAGGTCAAACATTAAAATTATGGATAATATCTCAAGATATATTTTCTCCATGCAGCATTGATCATCTTTGATGTTATGCTTAATTTATCAGCATTCATCGTTCTTTAATGTTATGCTTTATTTATAGTTTCTATCCTTAGGTTGATGTTTTTCCAATCCTTATAACTTTCAGGTTGTTTTTGTTCCAAATTACAATGTGACCGTGGCAGAAATGCTAATCCCAGGAAGTGAGTTGTCACAGCACATCAGCACTGCAGGCATGGAAGCAAGTGGCACTAGCAACATGAAATTTTCCCTTAATGGCTGCCTCATAATAGGAACACTGGATGGGGCCAATGTGGAAATCAGAGAAGAAATTGGGGAAGAGAATTTCTTCCTTTTTGGTGCCAAAGCAGACGAAGTCCCAAGGTTGCGCAAGGAGCGAGAAAATGGACTGGTAATGTGCTGCATTTCCTACTCAATGACAAAGAAATTACCTATTCCTAGAATGTCAAAAAAAAAAAAATTTAGGTCTTTTTTTTGTGTTCACCCTCATTTGGATTGCACATATCACTCTTTCACCACAATCAGGTAGAGGCACAAGTTCATACATCTTAACATAACAGAAATAAAATGCATCATTCACACATTCAGGACACTTTTTTTCTCATTATCTGACTTTAGTCCTTGCCAAATGTGTAGTTCAAGCCAGATTCACGGTTTGAAGAGGCAAAACAATTTATAAGGACTGGTGCATTTGGAAGCTATGACTATAACCCACTCCTTGATTCTTTAGAGGGTAACAGTGGATATGGCCGTGGTGATTATTTTCTCGTTGGTCATGACTTCCCAAGCTATATGGAAGCTCAAGCAAAGGTGGATGAAGCTTACAAGTAAGGAAAATGTACCTTTGTTTTCGATTTTCTCATGGTGGTTACAATATTGGGTCATGTTTTGGAAATTTTGGTGCAGTTAAACCTCTTGGACTCTTCATGCGTCTTTTGTGGGGCGTTACGTAACTAAATATTGCTAGATTCAAATCTAGCCACAGGTTTGGTGAACCATTAATCCACCTTGGGTTTCAGGATGGTTGGGCCAAGATTTCTGGCATAGGTACAGGGCTGGGGCTGGCCAGAATCCCTTAGAACTGGTTGGCAATACGCCTTGTATACAACCTGCCATGCCTTCTGCTACCGGAAATCTAATTTACCCGTATACTGGAAATTGGAACACTAAATTTTTTATGATTTGGGAGGGATATATTCGATTTGTTCTTGATGCTTTCCTTGCTGTTTTTAAACAAACTGGTTCATTTTGCATATACTCTGTGTTCTTGATGCTTTCCTTGATGTTTTAACAAAAATATTCAGACTGAAATTTTGCACGTGGCAGTCGAGATTTGCTCTACATGTTTCAGAAATCACACTCGCTCCTTTTCCACCTGTTTTGTCACCACAGAGTTCTGCCATGCGGCAGAATGCTAAGAAAGAAGTGAAATACACTCTAGATTCACAGCTGATATGGCAAATGAAGTTATATGCACAGCCAATTCAGAGGGTCCCCATAAGACAGTCTGTGGATCTTGCTGAGCCAGATTGCAATGTGGATAAATTTCTGTAATTCAGGATTCAATTCCCACTTGGACGAACTTCATTCTCATTATGTTACTGAGAAAAATAACTAGAAAATTGGAAGCTGAGGTTGCTTGTGGTTATGTCAATCTTCGTATGCTGGGAAGACATAACTACAGAACCCTGTCTCACAACAGTTCAGTGCATTTGGCATATGAAGGGAGAAAATTTCCAGGTCACTAATCTTTATTCAACATGACCAACCACCTCAGTAAACTTTCTTCAAATTTTACCTATTAGGTGTTTTCTGTAGATTTCCACAAACAAATCCATTTCTAATTCTATCCTTTCTAATCTTGTCTCCCATCCATCTCAAAATCCACATCTTAGTGACAGTTACACATCATTCTGCTCCAAGTTCCAGCTGCCTTTTCTGCAACTGTAATCTACCTCCCAACACAATGTTCCCAGAGAGTGACAGCATAATCAGCATCCAACCACCAGCCATGGCAAACAACAGAAACAGTGATCCAACCTCCTTTTCATATCTGTTCTTCATGGCCTCTCCATGTCCAAAGAAATGGTTACTGCCATAGCTGGAACCAGTGATTAAATACTTGCATTAATTGGTTCAAGCCAACCATTGTGTATGATGGGTCCCAATCCTTACACACAGCTCTTCTTTACCCATCAAAGGATTAACCTGCTGCATAGGTTGTAACTACAACCGCTTCAACTCTTCTTGGTCACAGACACCCCCCCCCACCCTCCCCCAAGTTAGGTGATAGTGCTACTAGTCCATGCTTACACTACAATTTCTCTCTCAAAGCAGCATTAGAGTAGAGGTTATGGAACAACAAAAGGTGAGCAGTAGAATGATTCTGGGTTTTGCAGGGATAGTTGAGAATGCACACAGAAGGAAGAGGTGGAAGAGGAAAACTGGGTGACTAAAATGATTTTAACTTGGGGGCACATGTGCAATGTGCCAACTAGACGCATTAGACATGCCATGCACTGAAAAGTGATGAACATTAGGATATTGCTGCAATGTTTAAAAAAAAAAAAAAAAAAAAAAACACCCTTCAAAACAAAAACTTCCAGTAAAATTAGGAATTCTAAAATTCAAAGATGATTCATTGCTAGTTTATAAAGTGTTATTACTTTGTTAGATTAGCATGTGTGGTGTTAAGTGCGTGAATGAGCTATTCTATTCATATAGTTCTCTCTCTCATTTAGTATTGTTCAGAACTAAAGAAATTCTGCACTGTTTAATTTCCGGACCTGACCCTTTGCCTGGTGATTTTTATGGTGGAAGAGATCTGTGAGACTCCTTTTTTTTATTATTTTTTATTTTTATTTTTTTATGTGTTTTATATTTTATGAAATGTTTTCTTGACTTATTGATTTACCATGGAAACTACTTAGGTTCCTTTGTATCTTCTTAATCCGATCATATCTTGCAGGGATAAGAAGAAATGGATCAGAATGTCAATACTTAGCACAGCTGGAAGCGGAAAATTCAGCAGTGACCGGACAATCGTACAGTATGCGAAGGAAATCTGGAAGATAGAAGAGTGCCCCGTACCATAATGCTTAATGAGGCTCTGACGCTGCTGCACTTGCATATCATAGTTCTCAATTTTGAAAGTAATAATAATGGTGTGATTAGGTTGGACGATTCCCTATCACACTCTCAACATTTTTCTTCGAATAAGGATGTAAATGTATGGTTAAAACCAGGATTCAATTCTATTTCATATCCATTTTTGGATATTTATTTAGATAGTTGGATATTGGATATGAATTCCGACACCTTTTGGTATTTAGATGGTAGACGAACATGGATTCCAATCCTAATGTATCAACTATGATTATAATAATTAATTTTAGAATTTATGCTTTACGTAGATTCTGTCTATTCGCAAGGTAAGGGAACTGAAATCAAATTAATACTAAAACAGAAACTTTTGTAATCATCTCCTAAGAGGAGATTGTGTAATTAACTCCAAATCATTTTAAATTAACTCCATATCGGAATGAATCATTTACATTGATCGACCTGGAGTCTTCCGAACCTTAGCAACAGGGGAGGAAGAGTTGCACAACAAATGGGAAAAGAGCTGGTCAGTCCAATCGATCAGAGATTTGATTCAATGCGCATGCGTTGAGACAAAGGAATGGACGCATAGGGTGGAAGAAAGCTTAAACCCTTTTTCTCTGTTTGTTAGCTTTGGCAGCATCATTTTAATCTGGTTACAGGGTGAGAGAAGCAAAGATTAGACAGACAATGGTGATTTCCTTCAGATAAGAGTGGGTTACCACATTACAGTGACCCTCAGTTTTACCATTCTTTTATGGCCTTGATGCTTCATGAATAATGTATACGTTCACAATCCTCTCGGAACAGACTTCGATTGTCAATGAAAAAAAGTTAACAGAGACATGCTGAAACATCTTGCCAGAAACTAACGGAACAATAGCACCTCTGACCTTTCCCCAGCAAAGTTTCAGATCAACCATCCACATCTAGATTAAAGATTTTCCAACACCACAAGAAGGCAGCGTTCAACAGAGGCAACACCATTGGTAGGGGAAATATAAAATCCTCAGCATGAAAGAGTGGCTAACGACTCTCAGGCGCTCTGGATTCAGATGTAGGAAGACCTTGGAAGAAGATTATAAGATAGCAAAAATGCACCCTTGAAGCTTCTATGCTTCATTTAAGTTAGCAACTCTTTATGAACGTTACCATTATCCTTAGTTCTTTCCTTCCTTTCAACTGAAGCAAAGATTGATCTCAGTGGTGACATTCAATTGCCATGGCTATGAAAGCAAGGCAGTGGCAATGGTGTTGTAGAAGACGTGCAGAAGAGAGATAACAGTTATGATGACAGAGACAAGCAGAATTGGAGTAAAGCCGATTCCATAGATACAAAGGTACACATGGCACAAGGTGGCCACATGGTCTATTATAAATAGATGAAATGGGTATCTTACCTGGCATAGCTCTAGCTCTCAATAGGATCACACTACCACATGTGGATGTTTCTCAGTAATCTTTGTTGTAGTTGATAGATTTGCTATCTCTGGACAGGAGATGCCAGAAGTGGTAAAGAAAACTGCAAAGCAGGTGCTCCCCATAAAAGAAAGCCCTCGTGAATTCATGCACATACAGCTAAACTGGTAAACCATCCATTCTGAGAGGTCAACTAGTCATGAAAGGCTGAAGGCATGCATTATTGTAAAGCTAGTCCCATAAATTCCATGCTTCCACAAGAACAAGATAATATCATTTTTACAACTGATCCTCTCTCCTCTACTATAATAAAAAATCTACACAGATAAGAAGCTCATTTTGATACCAAACAGAAAAATTGGAAAAGCTATCTCTCAATGAAATGCGACTCACTCAAAGAGTAGCAAAGGTTAAGGCAACTCCATCACAGTTGTCAGCTCTCACTTTGCTATGATCTCCAATGCCAATCAGGACGAACCAAGTTCCGTGTGTTATTAGCTTTCACATTCTCACATATGGAACACAATATTGCTCTACTGAGTGTGGAAACCAGGATTCAGTAGGGAAGATTGCTAAATATAGCTTTGGAGTCTACTATGAGTCAAAACATTCCTCCAATGTAACACTTGGGCTCCATGACTGACCTTCAGCCAAGCACATAGATCCAATCCATGCCAAATAATACTAAATGAAACATGACATATGTTCTATGTTCTCTCACACCCACAAAGTTACGCGACTGATCTTCATCCAAGCACATAAATCTAGTCCATACCGAAGTATACCAAATGGAACCAAAAACCTATGGAAGCATCCTTCATGAAGTCAAGTCTAGGCTTCACACTCTTCTAATTACCCAACAGAAGCATTTGAAGAAGTCAAAATCTCATATAGGATTGATGTTCCTGAGAAAGTTTCAGCTTGCACAATGTGCACACTATCCATCCTTTAGGAGGAAAGAAAACATGTCTTCTTGAGAGGATGGCAAAGAATGGAATAGACGATAACATCAATCAACCAGCTGGGGTTCTTTGGGTCAAAATTTTCAAACATATCTAATGTAGACTGGGATAGGGAGTCTAACCAAGTCTCAACTGTAGGATCTTTCTATCAAAAGAACCACTAGAATAGAACAACAATACAAATAGATCAGAAATAATGAAGAAATCAGTTCTGGAAATTAGGCTGTCGATTCCAGAAGTGAAGGATTCTGTGACCAAAATATAATCAGATGTGAAGAGACATAACAGGTACTGATATGGAGTAAGAACAGGTCATAAATCATGAATAAACACCATAGGAAACCAAGGAAATTAGAGTCAGTCTATCGATTTCAAATATGGGTAGAATAGGTCACTAGAAGACAAAATTTGGGAGATTTCTAATATCTCTTGAACACTTTGAAAGAAAAGGTTCCCCTTTGGGTCGAGTTCCCCCTTAGGTAGGGCCTAACTTCGATCCAAAAATCAGCCAAAACTGATGGCTGGTTAGGTCTGGGCAGGTTCTGAAAATTGCTAACAGAGTATGCAATTTTCTGGGCAGAACTGAGAAGGAAACTGAATTTAATACCTGTAAGAACGTGAGCAGATCAGTAACACTTTGTGTAGTTGAGAGAAGAAGAAGATGAGTTAAGGAAGAGGACCTCTTGTGCTTCACACCGCTGAGAGTCAATTGGATCAAACACCAATTCCATCAGCCTTGATCAAACACAAGACAAATCTCCATGTAGAAGACAATAGCAATAACCATTAATTTTTTTATCAAAATCATCTAGGCCTTTAGGAGCATCCTCTTCTTTATTTATAATGTTAATGGGGGAGGGAATTACAAAATAGAAGGTTCCTCAAAAAGGAAACCAAATATTCTCCTAATACAATAGCTACTAAAAACTGAAATTAGAAACTAACTGAAATTAGAAACTAGTTGAAAAAGGAAACTAACTACTGAGGACTTGACTCAATTAATAACTTGACTCATAAGGAAACAAATATAACTCAAATCAAGCCCAACTAGAAAGGAAACTAATGAAAATGGAAACTAACTAGTAATCCCGTACTCAATCTTAGAGCCCCCTTTTTAGACCCATAAAAGTGGTCTATTACACTCAAAACACATGGGATCAAAAGCCTAACATGTATGGAACCCAACCCTAGGCTTATTCCTAATAAAACAAGCCTATTTTGGTAATTAATCTGCATCAATATCCCAAGTTCATGAACCAATACTCCTAATCTTGAAAAACTAGTCAACTGTTTATGTTGTCTCAAATATTTCTTGCACAACTTATCATCCCACAACCTTTATCTCATAGGGTTGCACACATCTGAGCTTGTGACACTGGCCATGGGTTAAAATACGCATGACTTGTGATGGAAATAAGGTTCATAATACATGCAGAATGGAATTCTAAAAGATCCAAGGAACATAAAATAGTTTTCAGTTCCAAAGATCATGGGACTCAAGTGCATTCAGAGAAATGACTTCTTGACATCGTAATAAGCTGAAAATGGACTCAAAAGCTTATTCAACAGATCCCATAACCATAGCAATCGTTAGCAAAGACTTGAAAGAAACAATAGCTTCTTCCAAGTCCAGGGTGTCTGGACCTGACTTTGAGAAAATTCGATAGAGACAAGAATTCAATGAAGGTCTAGACAACTGCAGATACAGTATTAACAAATCAAGTCGAACAGGCACTTCCTAAGTCTATAAACTAATTTTGCCCTAAATTTCTTTTCACCCTTTTTTTAGGGGAGCTGGGTGGGAAGCCAAGGTATACTAGTTTCCATATACCAAAAAGAAGTCTGATACACGAATTCGGATAACTTTAAAAAACTAAAAGGAGCACGTATTCTGCAACAGAGGCAGAGCATACAATTCTGAGTAAACTTTTATGGTTACAGAACCCAACCCAGAAAGAGTTGCAGTGAAAATCATTCACCATGTCTATACATTCAAGTATGCAGATAAAATTCTAAAGAAACATATACAAGATGACATTCATCTGGTCTATAAGGAGGAGGAGGAGGTGGTGGGGAAAAAATATAAAGGAAGAAAGAACACGCAACAATGTTGAGTTCCCATAGAAATAAAACCACCGCCAGATGCAGCTGCGGGTTATACCTGAAAGACTCATACAGGAACGCCCAAACCGACATATAAAGGAATCTCAGAAGACCTGCAATACTGGCCTCTTTCCAAGCCTCTTGATCTCCTTATCCATCTGCCCAGTAAGCATCAACCCAAACATCTTGATATCACAAAGAAAAGACCAAAAAGGATGCCCAAATGTAGCTGGAATGTTCCCTTCGACGAAGAAATGGCTATACCAAGCACATCCGTAACCAAATATCGGCACAAAGAACACAAACCACCACTTGAAGAAAATTGAACATACCAGAATGATAAATCCCATAAGCGAGCCTATGAAATGCCAACGCCTCGTCAATGGTTTTGAATGTTGATTGACGTAGAACGGCCAGAACTCATCGAAGCTTCTGAAATTCATATCTTCCTAAAAATATCCCAAATCAGGATTCGATTTCTGGATGTTCTTGAAAACCCTAACCAAGAAAAAAGAAAACCCCTGAAGAGTTCTTGCACAGAACTGAACTATCTCCCAAGATTTGTATTGGATTTGTAAGCCTCAGCAGGTTTTCCTAGACGAATTTCCCCATAAAACAGGAATGTAAACAAAGCCCACAAGTTCTTTCTGGGTCTACAGAGATTCTAGCTGGAAAAATTTTCAGTAACGATGAAAAACTTAGCGATCTCTTCACCAATCCCTGATGTTTCGTTGCGTCTGAAGCCTGCTAAAGGATATTTTCATATGAGAAGAATAGTTTCACTTTCAACGATCCAAATGGAGAGAAAGGATAGGTTGGTTCGATCGTAATTCTACTGTCAGGGTAGGAGTAAGAGAGGTAGGTTTATAAGTTTCTTCTTTCTGCTGCTACAGTGAGATGAATATGGTTTTTTGTCAATTTGAGACGTGTGATCAAGAGACTGGGAGGGGGAGATGGAATCTGGATGAATAAATTAAAGGATTTTAAGAATTTTTTATAAAGAGATATTAACCAGCAGTCCAGGACGCAATGGAAAATTGGAAATATGCCTTACCAGATCTGTTATGTTTTTTTGAGTGCAAAGAAGACTAAAGATATAACTGAAAGCATGAGAATTTGTTAAAAAAAAAAAAGGAAAGCATGGGGAATTGAAAATAGGGTTTAAAAATCTGGAATATCTAGATCGGTCCCAACCGGTTTCAATTCGGTTTTGAAATCTGGACTTGAGTTATAAAAAAAGAAGGAAAGCATGGGGAATTGAAAACAGGGTTTAAAAATCTGGAATATCTAGATCGGTCCAACCGATTTTAGTTCGGTTTTGAAACCTCACTTGAGTTTGGGCAACTAGGCAAGCTATGGATTCTAAGATGGTAAGAGAATCCTGTCCATTTGCGCACAGCATCAATGCAGAGGTCAATAGGAAACTACATGAAGACATTTGAATAAGGCAACATAGTTTTTTAGGCTTGCCTTAGTCTAAATGTATAGACATGCATGGAGCAAGGATTTTTTTTTTTCATTTGAAAAATATCAAATCTTTGTTTTAGCCTGACGCAATCAGCTTCTTACTTTATTGTTCTATTGTTGCATCTCTAAAAGGACATGGATAACAAGGTTATTGGGATTAGGATTATTATTGCTATTTTTTGTAAGAAGGTTATTGGGATTAAGAACCAAGAAAATTTAAGCCTTTGATTTTCTTGATATTTTTTATTGATTTCATGCATAATTTCTCACTTGGCAAAGTTGAATTGAGAAATTTTTATGTTCATTTTTCCTATTACTATATATATATATTTTTTTTATGATAAGCCCGAAAATGCAATTGCCCTAATCTTTTAAGTCTCAAAACCAAAACCCCATTAATATCAGAACAAAATTTTCATTCATCGGTGGCTATGCGATGAGACCCCCTTGTCTCCTTCTTATTGTATGGATCGCAATGGGCTCATAGTAGCCTTAGAGGAAAACTCAATATATTTCTATTTTTGACCTTAATATTGTATGGTGATGAAGAACCTCCAGTGATCCAATACCCATTGCATCCTACTACTTTTGACGATAGTTTTTACTCCGCTCAAGATATGCTTATGCCATTTACTATTAAAACTATATTATTGTTGTTTGCTCAGGAGTCAAGAAGAAAAAATCCCAAAGGGATAGTGGAGTTGGCAGGGGATCGTCGTCTCTCTTCTTATCTCCTTGGGGCTACTGACACAGTGTTTAATACTCTTCACTCTTTTCGGACATGATCCAAGAATGATTATTGACCTTGGGAATTCTTTTCTTTCCTATTGGATGATTTATTTATTTATTTTTACATTTGAAACAATTTAAGTCCTATCAAACTCTACAACAAGATAGGACTGATATACTATTTTCTAACCAACTTTGCCTAATTAAACAAATTTCATGGATCTGTATCAGAGGGGATGTTGAACTCGATGACTTATAATTCATATTTTATTTTATTTTCATAAAAAGCCCAGTCCAGCTCTAATTTATATCGAGCTAAGATTGGACCCTGGCCCTAAAATATGTGGCCCCATGTTGGCTGGGTTATTTGGCTAAATTTCCGGCGTACAGAGTGGGCCACGGTCTGAGCCAGCCCAAGTTTCTTCCCTCTGAAGAATGTAAAAGGATGGGCCCATGGATTCCCTAGTTTTAACTATAAGCGCACGCGGCGTGCGATAGATTTTTTTTTGGCCATACTACGTCTGCAAAGGCTTTGGCCGTTGGGAATATAACCAAAAAAAGTCCAAAACAAACACACTGGAGGTCCACTCCTTCTATTTTGGAGGCCTAGAGAGTAAAATCCACATATAATTGGATAATTGAAATCGTGAATGGATCAGGTTTAAGTACGAGAATATTTCTCGTACGTTCCTAGTCCGTGGATTTAGAATCTACTAAATGAAGAGAGAGAAAATTGATTCTAAATCCATGGATCAAGAACATTCTCATACATTCTCGTATGTCAACCTGATCCACTCTCATTGAAATCAGCCTTACCCACTACTGTTGCTATCTAATCTATTCAGAAAGCAACGTGGCATTAACCCAGTTCACTGCTTATCTGTTGTCCTACTTTGTTTCCAATAAAGAATAGACAGTGTTGCTACCGAAAATCTGTATGAGCTTATCCTGCACAAATACAGAATGCAGAGGCCCAGATGTTTATCCGGGGTTAGTCCTCCGACACCCAAGTTAGAGATCAGCCGCACAGTTTTTCACAAGGGTAATGGTGTGGGTTTTTCTGCTTACCTTTTTTCCTCTGCTCGGGCCCTCTCTTATAGTCTTAGGGTTTAGGGTTTTTCTTTTCCTTGAAGGAGTCCTCCTCGGGTCTGCCTCCTTTCCTCTTCGAGTCCTACTCGGATACGTCTTATCCCCTTCGTGGGGAATATTCTCTTCACACGGTTGACGTGGTCAGACTCCTTGCAGCCTCTAACAGGTGAGCGACACGTGTCATTTCCTTAGATATCACGTGTTCTTACCCTATGGGCAATCAATTTGGCCGTATCAGACAGAGACTCAGAAACACTGCTTAGCAGCAGCAAGAATCTTTCAATTAAACAACTATTACATTTTCAGCTGTTTTTCTTCATCCTATCCTAATACTGTTTGGCTAGGCTTCAAGATAGGTTTAAAGATATAAATTTGTGTTTTCAGAGTTTACTAAGTTCCATTTTTTACAATAATTATGCTTTGCCCATCTGCTCTTTGATGCTTAGGCATTGAACTACTCACACTTCTGCAAATATGCTTGCTCCAAGGATGTTCCTGAGTTGCAAGACATGGGGGGGGGGGGGACACACTGAAGGTCTTTTTAAGCCACATTCAATCAAAGTAGATCTCAAAACTAATAGAATGTCATTAGGTGCTAAGTAGATGGTTGTAACTAGCAGGGATCAAGTTGCAACAGCCATGGGGATCTATGGTCGTCGAACTACATACGTTCTGAAAGCTGGAGGTTGTAGCAGAGATGGCACTCATCTGTGCTGGACAGGATGACAGAACACAAGTTGCTTATGGATAAAAAAATGAGATTATCAGATTTGAAGAAACTTTAGATGAGTCCTCAAGGCTCAAGGCAGGTGTGCCTGTTGGTGCCGCTGTGCATAGAGCCTTAGACTGCAAACCCCTAACTTAGTCTCTTTCCTGACCAAAACTCAAGCTATGATACTTCGATGGCGAAACAGAAACACGAGATTGAAGCCTGGAGATGGATGGATAGATAAAACAAGAAGGAAGGCTTACTCTCTAATTGTTGGATTATCTGTACCCATATGCTTTTTCTGAAACACATGTTCTCAAGGATTATATCATTGGTTGGCATACGTTCTTTGATCCACATTTCCTAGAGAGCAATGCAGATTTTGCAGGGAATACCAACTTAATCAAGAGATACATATGGAGAATACTAAATTTATCAAGTTAAAAACTCCAGAAGGATTAATGAAGTAGGATTAGGCCAAATCTACAAGTCTACAAGATGCTGGAAGTGAGAGAAATGGATAAGTTGAGGTTTAGGATTCAACAGTTACTAAATTATTACATCCTTTAAAAATCAGAGTAACAACTCAAATGGTGCTTTCTCCTCCACTGAACTAAAGAAAATCCAGTTGAACTTTTACAGATTGCGACTGGCTTCTCTCTCTCTCTCTCTCTCTCTCTCTCTCTCTCTAAAAGTGGTATACAATTTGTCAAATCTAATACAGTGCATAGGAAATTCTTCAACTCTGAAAAACTCAAGAAACAGAGCAACCATTGCTGTTGTTATGAGAGAGATTGTACTGCTTGGACAAAACAGGTCTCTGCAACTGCACTTCATTCTCTTTTTTGTCCAGCCATTCTCTCTCTCATGTATTATTTCTTTTTTTGTCTTCTGATACTGCAAATTTACAGAACTGGGCATATTTTCATTCTGTCTTCTGATACTGCAAATTTACAGAACTGGGCATCATCACCTTTAGCCATTTTGCATCCCACTACAGTGACGTGGAATGCGCTTTATGGGGGGGGGGGGAAGGTGGGGGAAGGAGGCAAAGAGATGATGGAGTGCTTGAGTCCTTCCAGTCTTCCACAGTCGATATCAACTTTCAAACAATACAGTTTCATGATTTATGCTGGACTCACATTTAAGGTATCAAAGTAAACAGATAGCATAAGAAGAAAAAGATCAAAAGGAGCTAGAGAAGGATAAATGGCACAAGATGATCAAAAGCCTAGCATAGCTTTATGGGGTTGTATGTTGGGCCAAAGAAATAATACAAACTGCAGAATAAAAAATGAATGAATCTGCAGAAATTTATAGGAAAAACCAAAAGATAGTTGGATCGATATATTGCATCTTTATCTTCTGCTCCTTTGGCCTCCAAACAGGTATAAAGGACAACGCCAGGAGTGAAACCTAGGGCTGAAATGGTGGGAGACAGGAAGAATACTGATATAGCAGAAGTGCTGATCATCGATATGTTCCCTGGATAGTCACTGTCAACACAGTTTCCAATTAATGCATTGTGTTTAGAGAACCCCTACTCAACGACAGTCATCCCCATCCATATAGTGATGTAATCCATTGGGTTCCAAGCCCACTTACATCAAGCAAGCAAGCAAGCTAAGAGCTTTTGTCGAATATAGTCAGTTCATCAGAATGGTATGGCCAGTTGAGTTCAGTTGGGGCATGAGACATGGCTGACCCGCCACCCCAGAAGCAAATCTTCTCAGATATGGATAACAATGGCCAGTGGGAGTTTGACAGTTACTGGGTCCACTGTTCACATTAAAAAGAAAATGAAAAGTATTACTCTTCCTGCATAGAGGCTTATGTAGCATGCGCAGACCCCATAGGAATATAGGATCCGGTTCCATCTTGATAGCCCTATCCGATGAGAGGCAAAATGGAGGCCCCCCTCAGAATGCTCAAGATCTGCCAATCAACAATAGAGAAAAGAGAACCCATGTGGCTGCAGGCTTCTTCAAGGACTGCAACCCACCACTGTTCCCACAGTAGGTGCATTTTGCCAACAGAAAAGATATGAAAATCAAGAACACAAATCCACCGATTTTCAATTGATCATCAACCCCAACACAATTACAAAACGCCCAGGCCCTCACAGCCCAGCAAAAAAAATAAAAGAAAGGCAGATATATGAAAATTAGAGTAGTATATTTATCATTCAGGCAGATATAAGAAAACTCAAGTAATCCATTCTCCAGCCACAGATATGCACCATATTCATGAAAAACATGAAGCAACCTAAAACAGCTCTGAGAGAAGAGCAGGACCACCAAGTTCTAGGACCACAACCCCCAGAATTCAAATCTAGCCACAGATAGATGTTAGGGATATGCCCACACTTCTATAGTTGGTTTTGATGATAACAAACATATGAAGGTATGTCACAATTTTCCTTCAAGTATTGTTTTGTAGAGACTTCATATCAAAGATCGAATTTGGTGAATGAAAAGAAGAAATGAAGATTGAAGTCATCAAATGAAGAGTATCAACTAGTTGGCGTCAATGCTTGAAGAAGATATCATAAGAATTTAAGCTTTAAGATGTCAAGATATGAAGCTTAAAGACATGGAATTGCATATAAGAAGAAAAGAAGATAAAATGCCAAAGAGTGGAAGGTTCAAGTGAAGAAGAAGACCACTAGGATAGATTGGTCATTTTTAATGTAATTTGTAACTTCCACATATATATGCACTCACCACATGCATGTGCATTGCATCATACTAGAATGACCATAGAGCATACCTTGACCAAGTATGGAGAGTCTCTAAGTGGTGAGGAACATATTAGGAAAAATGTGTTCTAGTGAAATTCTGTGAAAACCAGATTAATCTGAATCAAGGGCATTTTGGGTAATCTTAAAGTCGATATCAGGAGATGAACCTCATAGAAGTTGTAGGAAATTGAGTCGCGATTCCAACACAACTAATCTCAGGTCAATCCGAGGTCGGACCGAAAAGTTATGGTCAAAACACTGACGACTGGTTAGTATGACAACATTCTGTCAAAACAGTCTGTCATGTTGGCGGTCGACCGGCTGGAAGCCCCGGTCGACCGGAACTGTCCAAGACCATAGACGGTCTACCGGTAAAAAGTCCCGATATACCGGTGACTGCTTGGAAGTGCCCCAACAGCTATATTTTACCTCAACGGCTCTTGGCAGTCGACCGGCTACTGATGGCGATCGACCGGCTACTGATGGCGGTCGACCGGTGGTCACAGAATACGACCGTTAGAACCTGATTTCCTACCTAAATTGCTCTCCTAAGCTCACCTATAAATATCTCTAATGCTACTCATTAATTAACAATTAATCCCAACTTTAGAGAAGCATTATTTGAGCATTAGAAGTGAGAATTGGTCTACACCATCTCTTGAGTTCAAGTTCTTCAGTTTACATTCAAGAGGAATTCAAGACCATCTACAAGTCTTCATTTACATATTGGCATTTACATTACAAGCATCAAGAAGACTTCAAAAGGTGCATTCATTCTATCATTATTGCATATTTCATTTGCACCACACCGGAGGTAATCCTCTTTTATTCCACTTCTCCATTTTATATTTTACATTAAGTCTAGACTATACTTAGGCTTGTGTAAGGATTCTCTCATCCTTAAGAGATTGTAAGGATCATCTTATCCTTAAAAGAGTGTAAGGTGCCTCTCTACCTTAAAGGAGATTGTAAGGTGCCTCTCTACCTAGAAAGGAGATTGTAAGGTGCCTCTCTACCTGCAAAGGAGATTGTAAAGGTGTCTCTTATCCGTGAAAAAGATTGTAAAGGTTTTCTTCTCTACCTATCGTACCGAAAATGAGAACTAATGGAATACCTTACAAGAGGATTCTTGTAGGGAGTGGACTAGACTCAGATTGAGTCGAACCACTATAAATCTTGTGTTGTGTGATTGTGTTTATTTTATTTATTCTGCATCGTTTTTAATTTGCAATCACACTTGGGACATATACATCGAAAAGAGTTAATTTCCACTAGTATAACCTATTCCCCCCCCCCCCCTCTAAGTAATTTCAATAGAGACCTCCCTATGATCACCAGTGTTCACCGCTCTGCTTTACACAGATGGCCTTCAGCAAAGTAAGAGAAAAGCTTTCAGGTTTTTGTACACTCCACTAGAGTGATGCTTCAAGGCAGCATATCTATCTGCTACCATCGAGGCATCAACAATCTCATTCAGCACATCATCTGTCTCACCAGAACAGGGGCCAGGTCTTCCACTTCATCAAGAATTATTGGATAAATATAGCTAGGGATTCTATTTGCAACTCTGTTCCATCAAGAGCATTGATATTGACCAGATCCAACTTCACATTTTAAAAGAACATCAGTTTTATCTCCTCATAAGTAGCAACCCATCCAGGTCATCAAACAGAGGTAGGGAACTAACAAGCTGATCAATGCTTCTTTTATGTCCACAAGTTGCATTTAAGCAATAGTGATAATGGTAGCTCAATGCCTACAGATGAAATACCAGATGCAATGTTGCTTCAAACTGTTATCTCCTCTGACTATGGCAACATCAGATCTTAATTTTATTCATGAGATGCTTTCCTCATCTGGAAATGCTCCATGTTTCAGCAATGAGGTTGGGGCTTGACCCCAACAAACTGAGTAATGGATCAGTTGTAGTGTTATGCAGGATAAAACCCACCAACAGAACAGCTCTTTGAGAACATATAGGATCCAACTCTGCTACCAACGCTGCAAATGAGGCATGTTATCTTCCAGAAAAGCACATGCAAGAAAATTAAATCCTAACATAGGGAAGAAGGCAAGTCACTTTGAAGACGAAACAACCCCTAATAATCAAGTAGATTACCAAATAGTTAACCCACCAAATTTGCAATGGAGCAAAAGTCCATTAGCAGTTTGTGATTCAGTAATGTGCACCTCCAAAAGATTTTAAGTGGTAGAAAACTATTCATTGAAAATGTTTCTTTCGTCCAATGTTAACTAACAACCTCCTACTCTCCTAGAAATCCATATCAACTAGCCAATCTCCAATAGTGGATGAGTCTTCGGCTTTATCTTATTCTCCATAACCACAACGGTTAAATGTAGCGTTTATATATATATATATATTGGGAGGGGGGGATACTGTAGCAAAAACACCTGGTTCAGAAGTGTATGGAAAAGACCATGCATTGGCTACAGGGGATCATTGAGCCCGTAAAATTCCATGCATTGACTACAGATGATCATTTGAGCCCATAAAAGTAAAATAGTTGTGTGAGATCCAAAAGTGGCACATCAGATGAATTATATCCATAAGAGTTCCGGAAAGAACTGATCAGCATTTGTTAAAAGGATGTCTTGACTCTTGCAAAAGCACAGCAGAGAAACCTCAAGGGAAACTGAAGTAAACTGGAAAGCCTCGTGGACGTGACAGAAACCTCAAATACATTTGATCATCTTAGCTTAATGTCACAAGAATTATCAAGAAGTGAAAGGGTTCTAACCAAAAAAAAAGAAGTGAAAGGGTAATTCAAAGAAATATTTGAAAGACTAATATAACTTTAACTTAAAGCACTCAACTAAAGCAAGTACCTCATAGCTTCAAGCCCTCAAGTCAACCAAAGGCCGAAGCTGAGGTCCCTACATGTTGGAGCTAGACCCAAAGTTGAAGTTAATTTCAGTATTTAACCATCTAATGACCTAGGTAAACTCACTTTAAAATTGTATTCTTCTCATTCAATCAGAAAATCACCACTGCTTCATTACCAGTAGTCATCTGTATCTGTATCTGTATTCTAAACCTACATGCTCCTTTTCTAATCCCTTTCTTGTTATGAATGAGCTCCCAAATATTTCAAGGTAAATTTCTGCAACAATCAACCCTGCAAGTTCCACCATTCTTCACAACCATGTAAATAAGATGTCGAAGAACCAACATTTAGTCACTGAGATGTAGAAGCTTTAACAGTTTTTTGCATTCATGATAACTACAAGACCAGGAAACCACACTGTAAAGCAAACTTAAAGTGCAAAGAACAAGAAGAGTAGAGATGAAGAAATATGGAAATTCTCATTATTTACGAGATTGACAAAAGCATGCTAAGCATGGGAGAAGGCAACATCAACATGTGCTTTTATCTATCCAACAAGAAATATATAGGATATATATTATATATGTGTTTACACAACAAAAATGGTAAATCAACACTTGATCGATGAACACCTGATGCACCTTCGAATCAGTACAATCGCAATACACTTCTGGTAATAGAATGTGAATTCTTTGATCTACTCTTCCCAGAGCCATTCCTTCGACTGCTCCTCAATGGTGTCAAGTAGAATCGCAGGAGGCCATTATCAAGATTGTTGGGACTATACCTTGCGCTCCGATTACGTTCCAACACAAAATCATCTCTCCTCTTCTTCCCATGCCCATTAGCTTCTCTGCCACTTGTCCTCAGACTGCCAAGTGAGCCACCACCGCCACCACCGATGCTAAAGGAACTCCTGGAGCTGACACTGCTATTGCTGCGGAAGACCTTCTTGTTGAAGGCCCCTCTGGCATCTCCATCGGCATCCCTCCGCAGCTCTTGCCAAGACTCAGAGAGGGAGCGCTCCACTACATTTCCCCTGCAATATCTCTCGTCCTCGTCATCATCCTTGCTGCCGTTGCGTCTGTGAATCAAAGCCCATATGTTCCATGCCTTGCTCCATCTCCGGGACTTCTTAGAACCCTTCCGTTCAAGAGCACCCACGACAGGAGCTGCATCTCTGACAGACTCAAAGCTCTCCGAGCAGTCATCTCTCAGAGAGTTAGAGTTCGATTTCAAGTTCAAATCCTTCAAATCTCTGTCTGTAACAGACAACTTCGTCCCATGGACGTAATCAATGGTCGCAGGAGACACCTTTGCATTCGAAACTGACTTAGTCTCATCAACCTCTGCCACCACAGCGGCTGCCATCTTCCTAATGGAACTGGAACGGTCGAGGCTCTTCCTTCGCGACGAGGAGGAATCGGAGTAATAGTCCCGAGTCTGAGCCGATCCACCGGGGGTGGTGTCATCCTCATTGGCGGTGGAACTTCTGGGCTGCTCCTCCACGGGGATCAGATTATCATACCTTCGAACAGGGGCGGCAGGGGCATCTTCTACCACTGAAACCATCGTAGGAAGCCGCGGGAGGGTCCTGCTGCCGATGAGATAACCATCCCAAGAAGCCCGGGGCTCGTCCCAAGAGTAGCGTGGATCGTCGAAGGACATCCGACCGGCATCCAGAGAGAACCTCGGATCAGTATCGCAAGATCTCCGTCCAAACCCATAATCGGCGATCTCCGACTGCGTCTCCCTGCAATGTTTCCCAGCAGGCTTCTGTGTCCGCATTGTCGTCGAGCCACCACCATCACCGCCACGCTTCTTTATCTTCTGCTTCCTCCATTTCTGCAATTTCTTACTGAAAACCGAAGCAGCCAACCAGAAACTCCCGGCAATCTCCTTCAAGTCCCGGCCGGGGGGTTTCTTGCTCTGGACGTCGAGATCTATATGATCCTTCATGGTCTTCACTTCCTCTTCCACCAGTTGTTCCTGCTCCTGCTCCTGCTCCTGCTCCTGCTCCACCTCCACCTCCACCTCCTGCTCCTCCTCCTCCTCCTCCTCTTCGATCTCTGGGGGTCTCTCGTCAACAACAACCACAGGATTCACAATAGGGACCGCGGGCTCCTCGGCAACCCTAATCTCCTCGTCATTCTCTTCTTCTTCTTCTTCTTCTTCTTCCTCTTCCTCTTCCCCAGACTCGAAGACGGGTCCTCCAACCCCAGAAAACCCTAAGTTTTTGGTCTCGACCTCAACTTCTCCCCGGGCCGAGGCTTCCTTCTTGTTGTTGTGGTTGTTTTCGGCCTTCCTTTCGTCGTCTAGGTTGAAGAGGGACCAGAGAGTGCTCCGACCCCGAACGTCGCAGGACTTGCGCTGAGGCTCGAAAACACCGGAGAAGCCCTCACCTTTTCCGCCGGAAAAGGACTTGCTACGACGGAGTTCGGGAAAGAAAGAGGAGGAGGGTTTATTCCGGGGATTAGGGATGCCACTATCAGCAGCAGCAGAAGAGCCCTTGAATATGGCTTTGAGAGCGGAGGCGGCTGTGGAAGTGGTAGAAGAAGAAGCGGCAGGGTTGTTGGTCTTCCCTCGGCGGGTCGCCGGGTCCAAACCTTCGAGGCGTTCGCGCAAGCATGAGGCGCAGAAGCCTGTGACGCTCTCGTCCGGGTGACGGTCGCAGGAGGTGAGGCGCTGAGCTTGGGGCTCCAGATTCATAACAAATGGCGTACAATGCACACCCTACCCGTGGTGCTTCTGCTCATGTTACTTGTAACGGTACAGATTTGCTGAGAGCAGAAATGAGGGAAGAGGGAGCTTCGATTGCAACGAAGCTTAACTTCACACTTTCACAGAGAGTGAGAGTGAGAGAGAGATAGAGATGGAAGAGACGAAGACAATTGAGGAATGAGGAGAGAAAAATAAAACAAACAAAACCCACTGAAAAACCCTTCTCTTTCTAAAAGGGTCTGTTTCTCTCTCTAATCTCTATTCGTTTTATCTTTGTTTTCTCACTCTGCAATCTGTGTAGATTGTGTAGTTCTTTGCTGTTTTGCTTCTTCTCTCTACTTCTATTTCTTTCCTCCTCTTTAGGAAAATAAAAAATCTAAAAATCTAAATAAATAAATAAACATACGCATAGATAGTCTCTCCGTCTATTTCGTCCCCGAATTTCAAAGATTCCTGTAAAGTGAAAAAGCATAAAAAAGTAGTAATCAATCTCTCACGCCCCACTACTATTAACTTTGCTTTTTGTTTCCCTTTCCTTTTTTTTATTTTCTTTCCATTCTTTTCCATTGTCTCTTTTTGTATTTTCGGTTTCCCTTTTTCCATCTTTTTGTTTTTACAGGACTGGGATGGGATTTTGCCTTGACTCATCTAAGGAAGGCCCCAGATCTAAGCTCGGTTGGGCTACTTTCATCTCCTTGATTAATCGGTCATCACCTCTTTCGATTCTATTTTATATGAGTCGTGTAGTAGTAGAAAATTAATTTATAAAAAGAAAAAGGATTTTTTATTTAAATTCAGGGTACACTAGTATATCCTATGCTCTTTTTTTTAAACCTCAACAAAGATCTACTAAATATAAGTAATTCGATTCTTCAATCATAATTCCGATCAAATTTGTGGGATAACAGATCGGCTGTCTCATCCTCTCATCAAGTTAATGTTGTTATGTAGATTGAGCTCTGATACAAGCTAAAAACATTGAAAGTCACACTAAAATACGTAAGATAATATTAGAAGTGGATGATACATATGTATAAACGGATGAATAATTAAATTTCTGATCAAATATGGTCGGACCAATAATGCTTTATGAAAACAGGATCAATCCAACCTAGTTAGAGAGAAAATTAGATAAAAAGGGAAAAGGAAAAACCTTAGCCAGCTTGGAAAGTTGAAAATATTCACATCCAAATATATCATTAGATGACCCCACTCGGAGAGGGAAATGATGGGGTTGGGGTCCAGCAAAGTTGCTATTGCTTCTTCTATATTCAAGTATGCGTCTATCAACGCAAAATGAGCTATAGGGAGATCGAGAGTAGCATCTCAGTAAACGGCTTCGCTGGCTAGGCCTTGAGAGAGAGAGAGAGAGAGAGAGAGAGAGAGAGAGAGAGAGAGAGAGAGAGAGAGAATCAAATGGGAAAATGAAAATGATTACCAGGAAAAATTTGACCTAGAAGAGGAAAGGGAGAAAAACCAGGGAAAATAAAAGGAGTTAGAAGGGTAGAAAAGGAAATGTAAACGTCCCATCCGCAACGTCGCCTTGGGGAGCCGTTACGGAACACGGAGCCCCACTCTGTCTTCTACTCTTCTGTTCCCATGAAAATAACGTCTCAAAAGCGTGGGATTTCGGTGTTATAATTACGACTGAGTGGGGCCCAGCGTATATATATACCTACTACGGATAACGGAGTTACCTATGCATGCAGTTACGACATGAGTGGGTAGTGGGTACAGAGGTAGGTGTACGTAAACTTTAATGTTCCATGCATGTACGTACGTATGTCCACGTCATCCTCCTCCTCTATCAATTCTTCACCTCCCAACGGATATAAACAAACGTGCACGCCAAACTTCGTCGGTGATCCCGTGAGCGGCAAAACTGGCAACCAAGTGGCAGATCGGATGGTTGAAAAAGAAGACATGAGTAGGCATCTTGCTGCACCTGTGGATGTACAGTATCATAATTTCTTTTTTTTTTGGGCGTGGGCGGTAGAAAATAAGAGAAAATTTTAATGATTCGGTGGAGAGAGAGAGAGAGAGGGCGAAGTCACTGATCTGTCTCAAATCTGAGTCATCCGAGGCTGGCAAAACACACGACCCCTCGGGATGTGCGCCCCACAAATGCAAAAGTAGAGAGAGAGAGAAAGAGAGAGTGCGGCGTCCATTATTGCTGCGCTTTGTCTGATAATTTTTTGGTAGTCGGACCAGAAAGAAGTCCGACCCGAAAACATCTATATGTTAAAGATGATCCGTTTTCTTCCGCTGTCAATCATCAATTAATAAAAGGATGGAATCATTAATTAGGATAGAGAATGCTGCCCTGGTGGAATGACATTCTCCACACTGATGTTGTGTTTTGGTGTCAAGAAAATTAAAAAAAAGAAAAAAAAAATTTAAAAATTTGAATTTAAAGAGAAAGATACACACATAAGACACATTAGGGGTGTCAATTCATGGCTCGAACCGATTAAATCGATCGGGACCGATCGTTTATAGACCGGCATGGCCTGAATCGTTTATTAAACGTGTCGGGCTTGAGCCAGGCCCATTTATAAACGATCGGTCTTGGTTTTGCTACTTGGACCGTCGGGTGCCCGATCAAGATCGACCGTTTAACACCCGACCGAGACAGGCCTATTGTGCACCGGCCTAGGCCGACCCTTTAATGATTGTAGAATACCTATTTTACCCCCCAAATTAAAATGTAAAAACTAAAAAGTAAAAACATGTTCACATTTTAAATAATGGTTATATTTGGTATCATTTATTAATTAATTGTCATTTTTTTGGGCTTGCATGAGTGGGTCGGAATATAAGAGCACATTTTAAAGATGGCCCGTTTAAAAACCGGTTAAAGCCCGTTTAACATTAAACATGTCCGTAGCCCGATTAAGGCCCGACTAAAGCCCGATTAAGGTGGCCCGATTATAGCCCGAGGCCGACCGACCGAATATAAAGCGTACCATGCCCTCAATAACTAAGCCCGATCAGTTAAATAGGTGTAGCCTTTGAAAGTCTTCAAGCCCGATTAAGCCCGATCGAAACCAAACCGGCCCGACCGATTGACACCCCTAAGTCACATAGAGCCTTCCTCCTATCAAGGAGTAAGGAGACTGTAAAAGGGCATAGGGCATCCCTAAGGTGATAATCATTTTCTATTATTATTAAAGAAAAATATTGATGCTTAATTGTATGGCTCCTACATTTAGCATAGGAGTGTGAAATTGCCGCCTTAACTATAGTGAAATAAAAATCCGTATTGATGCATTTACGTGCGTTCTTATTGGCTATCATCCTGATGCATAAATCACACAACTCAGGGCTAATATCTTGCTAGTGAAACAAAAAGAAGCTTGCGAAAGATACCGTAGTTGCAAAACTGGTTGAAATATCTTTATTTTTGTTGGTGGTCTCAATCTTTCCATTGCTTTCGGTGGAATATAGAAATAATAAGAAATTTGAAAAGTCACCAATAGTATGACATCCTTAAAACCCATTAAGGCATAACCTTCTTATAATTAATGAGTTTCTTCTGCTTGGCAAGAAATTAATTTTGGAAGAAACTCTTCACTGATGATTGTGAGGCCCTCTATAGCTCATACCTCATGGAATTAAAACTACTAGCTAGGGTGGAACCCGTGTGGAACCCCATCTCTGTTCCAAACTACTTTTTCGCTTTTCCTATTAGTAGTTTCCTTCCCCCATCCAATCTACAATTTTGAGTAGTAATTTGTGGACTAGTGTGGATTACACACGTGGGGATTGGGAAACATTGTCTTCGTTTCACACGTGCCAACCATATAAATGGCATCACAGTTCATCAGTGTCCACCCAAGAGGTGTAGCCTTAGGGTTGCTCACAGCTCACTAATTAGTAATCACTAATCAGAGCTATGATGATCATAGTGGTACCATACTATTCTCATCTTTTGCCTTGTTCCATGCTTAGTGGCCCCACTATATACATTATCATCAATCTTCTCTTCACTATAGAGATCCCATGGATCCCACCCCCACCCCCCCC
>NC_056564.1:8568354-8606404 GCF_013358625.1 Macadamia integrifolia | reverse complement strand
CAAAAAAAAAAAAAAGAGGTGGAGCTAATAAGGATGGTTGAATTAAAAAGGAAGGGGTTGGGGACAGCTGATGAGTCAGGAGATGTAATGGTCTTTATTGGTAGGGAATGGGATAAGGGGATTTTGTATTTGTGTGCAAGGGGTGTGAGACATAAAGTGAACATCTGTCTTCAACCTTACCTACCCTTTAGTATGTGTCTATGGGGTTTTTCTTTTAAAATTTTCTGCTTGTTGTTGAGTTCTTTACTTTCAAAAGAGAATATATATAGAAATGGAAGGGTTTGTCTCTCACAGTGATAGTGGGCATTCTATCTGTAGTCTTTAGAATTTGTCTTTCTTTATAAGGAGGATGAAGAGGAGAATAAGAGATACATCTAAAAATACTCCTTTTATGTCCAACCTGCATGAAAGACTAATATGGTGGAAACTGGATAAAGATAGGAGACATATATTCTCCATGTGGGTCCTCTCAAGTCTCAATACACCAACTCAGTCTTCCTCAGTCTTCCCCCACTTTAAACATTTAGCCATTGTTTTCAAATGTCTTTCCCTTTTGCCTTCTCTTTTCTTTCTTTTTGTAATGTTAAATGTCTCTGGAAATTACATCATCCCTTGTCCCACATCCTCTCTCTATCTCTCTCTCTCTCTCTTGATTCAATGGTACTTCATTCTTTGAATTTATGAACAAGCCAACTTGTTACTGGAATACAGGAAAATGGCCATCTTAGTTATTTCAATCATTGCATTGGGACTATGGGACTATGGGCCTATGGGCCTATGGGCCTATCTTTTTTTTTGTGTTAAATGAAAGATTTGGATTTAGTAGATTAATTCATATGTTAATGTCATTTCATATCTGCTTTCTTTCTTCTTTGCTTCATTATAATGACCAATTCTTGGTTGAATGATATCACTTGCCATGTCTAGGGTACCTAAACAAGAAATACATTGTAGACTTTTAATTTTTTTTTTTCTTCCTTTTATCCCTTCCCTGATACATGAAAGAAATACACTGGCTCTGTTTAATTTTCCAGTGGTAGATCCAAAGAATAAACAAATTAAGGAAAATATTTGGCAAAAGTTGATAGGAAACAACTTTTCGTCCATTTCATGAGTTCATATTTCTCAACAAAAAGGAATATGAGTATGCAATTTATTCTTATTAAAAAAAAAAAAGTATGCAATTTATGTTTTTAAACAACCACAAAAGGAATAGGAGTATGCAATATTTTTTAATGTATTCATCTCTTTCTTTAAATTCATTTTTTTTTTTCTTTCTTTTCTTGGCTTCCAAACATAGCCTTTAAGTAAAAAATTCTATGGATTCTTTTTTCTTCGAATTTTTTTTTTTTGGGGGGGTTTGGTTGGGGATGTGGGGGAAGGTGCGACTGTAGAATTTTCTTTTATTATTAAATACAAATATATATTTGTTTTAGGCTTCATGCCTGAGGAAAAACTAAGGATCTTGGAGGGAAACTGTATGGGATTCCCTTTCCCAAAATAGATGTGGATGAGATATATTCTTTGATTCATAGTGTCTCAAACTCACAGGCTTGTATGGAACTAAAATAATATATAAGCTCTCTCATGTTACCCCGTGCGTGTAAATCCCAAACCAATGGCTTGTGAGAGTGTCTTTGTTGTTATTGTTATTTCCTTTTATTTTTCCCTCATACAATGATGTGTAATTTTATTTTTTATTTTGGTGAAAGATGATGTGTAAAACGGAATTAAACTATTCAAGCATGCATTTACAGCTTAGAGTTCAGAGTTCGACAACTTTAGGTTTTGTCATTTTCAGGTAATATTATATTTCTTTATAAAGATTTGGTGTTCTCACATTATAAGTTTCATATCAAGCTTTACACCGATATTATATGATATTTTTTTTTGTTTTTTGTTCTTTTGTTTTTTTGTTTTTTTGTTTTTTTGTTTTTTTGTTTTTTTGTTTTTTTGTTTTTTTGATTTTTTGTTTTTTTGTTTTTTTGTTTTTTGTTTTTTGTTTTTTCTTTCTTTTGTGTGTGTGTGTGTAAAAAGATAATTTATTGAAGCCAAGGGAGAGGAAATAAGCCTGTCTACCCTACATGTTATGAATAGACTCATCCATAGTAAAATACGCGTATTATACGTGCATCCAAACGTTTAATTCAAAAGTTCGTAATTTGGCGTATTAATCTAAAAAAACTATTTAATACACGGATTTTAAAGATAACCATAATATACACGAATAATATTCATATAATACGTTATATACTCAATAAAACTTTTGAGTTCAAAAAAAAAAAATTAGACCTACCCAAATGGGCCAAATCCTGATTTCCAACCCTTGTCTTCTATCAAGAACCTTAATCGATCGAAACTATAACCCTTCTTCTTCCCTCATCTAAGTAAACCAAAAAAAAGAGGAACCGTTGCCTCAATGACCCCCTCTCCTCCATCTTCATTCTCGACGGCTAGCGACCGAGGGCAATAGGTAAGACATCAATACCCCATGCTCTCATTCTCTTCTCCATTTCTCTTCCCATTGGTAGTTGAAAATCCAATCGACGGTGATTGTATTTGCAAATAATTTTTAACGGGAAGCAAGAAATACTGAAAAGAGATGACTCACATGGACAAAGATTGCCAAGGACAAGATTCTCCAAAATGGGTTGAAATGAAAACTTTTATAAGAAATTTAACATACAATTGCCATTTGAATTGAAGCGACAATTATTTACATGCATAGTTGCAGCTGGACAATGTGAAGAATTAGAAAGAGGAAAATGACACGGGTGTTCTCCTCCCTTTGTTCTTGCAATACTGCATCTGAGAAATCAAAGGAGTTGAAGGGAGGAGGGTCTTGAGCCTTAAAATTGATTTGTGACTGGTCTTAGATGTACCCCCATGGAAATTTCAAGAAAATCCAAGCTCATCTCTGGGATGAACAATTGCAAACACTTATTCTCCATTTTCTTGAACTTTGTTTTCGTACCAAGAAGAAGAAAAGAACATGTAAAAGTTACAAGACGAAATGATGTTTGATTCTCCTCTTAGGCTATGGTTGGTAGCCAAGAGAAGAAAATAAAATAAAAGAACGGAAAAAAGAATCTAGAAAAGAAAAGGAAAATAAATGAGAATAAATGAAATGAAATGGTGAGAAAATAAAAAGATTATGTATGTTTGGTAACCAAGAGAATAAAAGAAAAAAAATTCAAAAAAATTTGAATTTTAAGAGAGAGAGAGACACATAGGAAATCATTACGTAATCATTTATATTTTGGCTTATTATCTTTTCATATTTTTTTTTGTATTTTTTATAATAAAAATTTTGGGAGAGCAAAAGAGAACTTCACAATTCTCAAGAGGAATTTTGAATTTCAAAAGGTGAATCTTCTCTTGGGTGAAGACATACCAAGTGTAAAGAAAAATTCATCATCCAACGAAAAAAGTACAAAAAGAAAAGAAAAGAAAAAAGAATCTAGAAAATAAAAGAGAAGAAAAGAAAAGATATGATGAAAAAATAAAAAGAGTATGTATGTTTGGTTACCAAGAGAAGAAAAGAAAAAAATTCAAAAAATTTTGAATTTTATGAGATAGATAGACAAATAGGAAATCATTGTGTAATCATTCATTTTTGTCTTATTATGTTTTCATATTTTCTCATGTTTTCTTGTATTTTTTGTAAGAAATTTTATTGGGAAACAAAATAAAATTTCACAATTCCCAAGAGAAAATTTTTAATTTTAAAAGGAGAATCTTTTCTTGGGTGAAGACATACCAAGTGCAAAGAAAAATTCTTAACCCAAGAAAAAAAGTACAAAAAATATATTTTTCTCTTTTATTTTATTTTATTTTATTCTCTTGACTACCAAACACAGCCTAAAAAAAACTGTGTTTGGCAGCCAAGCGAAGAAAAGAAAAAAAAGAAAAAAGTACATTTTTTGTACATTTTTCCTTGGGTTAAGATTTTTTTTTTTTTGCACTTGTCTTCACCAAAAGAAGAATTACCTTTTCAAATTCAAAATTCTTATTGGGAATTGTAAAATTTTATTGTGTTCCCCAAAATTGTTTTTATCAAAAACACAAGAAAACATGAGAAAATATGAAAACATAATAAGACAAAAAATGAATAATTACACAATAATTTCTTATGTGTCTACCTCTTTCTTAAAATTCAAAAAATTTAATTTTTTTTCTTTTCTTTTCTTCTCTTGGTAACCAAACATACATACTCTTTTTATTTTCTCATAACTTATTATCTTTTCTTTTCTGGATTCTTTTCTTTTCTTCTTTTAGCTATATTTGGTAGGCAAGAGAAGAAAAAAAAAGAAAACGAATTTAAAAAAGAAAAGAAAAGAAAAAAGAAGAAAAGAGAAGAAATGATCAGAAAATAAAAAGAGTATGTATGTTTGGTTACCAAGAGAAGAAAAGAAAAAAAATTCTAAAAATTTTGAATTTTAAGAGAGAGATAGACACATAGGAAATCATTATGTAATCATTTATATTTTGTCTTATTATCTTTTCATATTTTCTCGTGTTTTTGGCAAGAAAATTTTGGGGGGAGCAAAAAAATATTTCACAATTCTCAGGAGGAATTTTGAATTTGAAAAATGAGAATCTTCTCTTAAGTGAAGACATACCAAGTGCAAAGAAAAATTCTTAACTCAAGGGAAAAAGTACAAATATTGTACATTTTTTTTTCTTTTCTTTTTTTCTCCTAGCTACCAAACACAGCCTTAGTTCTTTCTTTTTTTGGTAGAATCCTCTTAGTTCTTTCTACCATACCCTTTTTAGGGGTTAAATTTAATTAATATTAAATGTGAAAATTCAAAAGAATAGGAAATGATTTCAAATTAGAAAATCATATTGGATTTTAGTGTTTCTAAAAACATGATAGATTAGAATTTAGTTTAAAACAATCATTTTTAGTCCTGAATTTTTGCTCCCGGATTTTTACAAAGCAACAATATTAAACACATACCGTATCATTTTTGTACGTGCTTTATTGCACCGGATTTTTTGAAACATATTATTACCGTATGATCTATTTAATTGCCGTATATATTTGTTCCCATATTATTGCCATCCCCGAACTTACTAACTATGGTCTCATCTGGATCAGAGAGTTAGCCATGTTATTAGAGTGTTTTTTGTTAATGACGCTTCTCTCCAAGAATATATATGCAAAGGTATTTATGACTTTCATAAATAGCGACGGGAGTTAAAGAAGATATTTGCTATTCCACGAGTTCAATCATAACGTCACATCACCTAAGATGAAGAGTTTACATAAGATTATTATGTAAGAATAACTTGTGAGGTAGTTAGTAGCGTCAGTAGTGTTCAGTGTTTGTGGTGTCTCTAGAAATCACCAGACAAATATGAATCATCCATTTATTCATACTATTTTTTTTAAAACCGTTTCCTGCTTAGAGTTGGGAGTAAATAATAATGACTAGAGTATTGGTACATATACATAGACATATACCGGAGGATTCAACTCCTCTTTGATTAATTGGACATCCAATTAGTGATCCAAGGGCTGGGAGGACTTCGAACATGCATCCCAATACATGGGTGCATATCCTCTCAGCCATTGGACCATTAATTGGGCTCCCAATTAATTGGAGAATATCTTTTTTTCCTATACTGAATGCATGTCAATACATAAGTTTACTTAATTGAATTAGACTACAAAATTGACACATGGCTATTCTAGATTGTGTCCTGTCTATTCAACAGTCGGAATGAACACATCATCTATCCATGTGGTAGAGTAAGTATATTATGATATTTTTGAAAAAAATTAAAAACCCTAGTAACAATAAATTTCACCTAATTTTTATATATATGGACGGTAGTCACATGGTAAACACAATCTTTCCATCTTCCCCTCTACCTATGAAGGGATTTTAGAGGGTAAAAGGATTTATCCAAAATCTAAATGATCACATCAGTCCTGAAGCGACTTCCAGTTGTAATATAAAGTTCACTAATGGCAAACCCCATAAAGGTGAGTGCATGATCAAACTTTTAACTGTAAAACTCAACTTTTCCAATCTTCTTCACTGAAAAGCTCTATTAACTACACAGTCTTACAGGTATTGAAGGTCCTAGTATCTTAACTATGTAATTGAAACTCCTAATTAGAACCAAATTATGCTATTTAGGCTCCTAATCCATTGCCCTGTATTCCCAATCTGCTTCACAGAATCAGACTTTTCTAGGGTTCATCAAGTTGATTTTGGTCGATTTTCGGCTTATTTTGGAAGAATAAAAAAAATCGATGGAGACTGATTCGATTGCCGATTCCTCTTCCTCAAACAATGTCTAAGAGAGCTAGATATAATTTTACCATTGTGATAAGAGACATGCTTCTACTATCTTTTGGATAATGGAATCTCGCAAAAACATCCTCAATGAGTGCGGTGGTGTACTGAGTATCTGATGGTCGAGAGGACTTCAGGGTGCATGCCCAAATGTTCTCAGCCACCCGATGCTCACTACACTGCCGCACTCACTGCAAAGAATAATCGCTCTAAAATCTTTGCTATGCTCACTGTTTATAAGGGAGTCTTAAGAACATATCTACTTCAAATTTATTTTGAGGGTATCCCATCATTGTATCAGAGAATAATCATAATCACTATAACTAATAATGCATCTAAATCTAGGATTCCAAAACTTTACAACCTTATTAATCATCTAGGCATATCCCCAAGATGACCAAAAGATGAAAAATAAGATCTAGGCACCTCAACTAATTAAAACTTTGGATTCTAATTATATCTGATGTTGGAAGAAAACAGTTAACACTCCAAGGAGCTAGCCCAATACATCATAGTGGTGCATAATTCATCAATTTGAAGAATAAAAAAATCTATCTAAGAGATTTTAAAAGGAATGAATAAAACAAAACAAGAACAGTAATCCTCATGATTACAAAGGTTAATGGAGGAAAAAAGTAACCCCTATAGCATGTGATGTTTGTGCCTCTGTTTCTTGATGATGGATCTTCTTTTCCCAACAACTTCAATTAAGGCCTTTCCCTCTCACCCAAAAGAATTCTAGTTTTTTTTTTTTGTTTAAACCCTAGATTGAATGAAAGCCTACTATTAAACAAACCCCAAATGCTGAACCCTAATATGTATTTCATATATTTGGCAAGCACTAAACCTTGTGTTCTATGAAAAGGACAATTATAGGATTCAGAATTGCAAAATATATTTGTACAGGAATCCCAAGAAGGAAAGTAGAGTTTGGCATGTTAGCATAGGAAGACAAAGCTATTAGAAGCATCAAATGGGGTAATTCCAAGGCACACCTTCTTAGGGATTTACAAATATTCCATTGAGATCTTGGGTACTTAAAATAGGTTTAGGGGACCAATTATTCAAGAGCATGCCTTAGAATTTTCCAAAAAGAGCCTTAATAATATGAAGAGGTAGTGTTATTTTAAACAAAGTTATTGATTAGATTGCATGAAAATCATCACTTCATAGTGGAGAAAAGCAGAGGGTAGTCTTGCTTTTCTCCTTTTCTTTTTTATTATGCTAAAGTTGCTCTACTCTAATGAGTTGTGCTGAGGAAGTACTAGAAAGGAGACTGTTCAGTGTTCACACAAGAAAGAACTTTGAGTTGAACCTCGGAGGAGTTAAGATCAGGGCTTTACAACTTTAAACCTGCAAATGCTTTCATGTCTCCTAATTTTACTCCCCAAGTGGTAAATTAGGATAGGAGTTTTACTATTGGACCATTTTGCTCTCACCTATTTCAATCCTGATACCTGAAATGATGCTTATGATATCCAATAAAAAAATACAAATAATAATAATTCTCTTGAAAATAATGGGAAAACAAACTGAGCCAATGATTTATAAATTTTCAAATTGGAAATTCTTCGACTTTTTGCAAGACATTCAATACAGTCAAACATAAATCTTATTAGAGAATGAGCTTGTAGTTCAATGGTGGTAAGGCAACCTATGGCGTAAGACCAAAGAAGTCTTATGGTCGACTCTCCGTTCTGGTTTTGTTATCCAAAGACCCAAAAAAAAAAAACAAAAAAAATATAAATCTTATTAGGTTTTCTTTTCTGTCACTATGTCTAGTGCAGTATAATGTTTCACTATCTATTACAAAGCTTAGTCCATGTGATAGAGGACTAGGGACCCTAATTATATTTGGGTTCATTCTGTATGCAAAGGCCTAGGTTGTGCCACCGTGTTGATGTTTAGTTCAATCAGTTGCTGGGGAAAGCCCAACTTACATAAAAACAGGCGGGCTAATACTAATTTGGGCCGTGGGCCATCAAATAATCCAATACTGCCTTACTGAGTTGTTCTGGTAGAGATTGACCAAAACAATCCTGCTTAATACATCAGAATAAAAGGAGTGATTATCCAACTTCATAAATTATTCTGATTTTATGAGTTGCTGGGTAAAGTTCAGCGCAGGTTGGGCTGAGGATTGATTGTTCTAATACCATTGTTATAATCTTAGAAAAATTCAACCCCATAAATCGACTTATAAGATGAGGGATTCAATATCATATTGACCCACATCAATTCCATAAGAAACTGATGTGGCATCAACCCCTATAAGTTGATATGGAATCATATCACCCTATGCAAAGGACAGAAAGCAAAAGGATTTGGACGTTCATGGAAGAAGCGGTAAAATACTTTCTCAAGGGTAGTTTGATCATTTATCAAAGTTTAACTTATTAACCCATTAACGGAATAGGCTAGTCTTATAAATGATTGATTGATACCTCTAACTAGAACTAGTGAGGGAATAAATTTTCTCTTCATCATGGGCGACTAAAAACTATCCTTATTCCTTTACCATTCATTGCCAGTCACTTCCTTAATAGAGTATGCTTCCTTTCCAAACTAGTATCATTAAGAGAAGAAGCCCCAGTAAATATGGATTTAGGGAACGATATTGGTATTGATATCAGTATGATCTGATTTTGATTCGGGTTAAATTGGATTAACATATCAATTGATTTTACCCTTGTTTTTTTTAAAGTACAGTATTTTAAAGTTTTATCCCTAAAACGATACTGATAATCAACCCGGATTGATCAAAGAATGAAGATTGATCTGATATCAATATAATATGACCGATACAATACTGATACTTGAAACCATGCCTCAACAGATTTATTTGGATAAAAACGTTCCTCTATTGCCTATAGAGATTTACTATCCGTTTTGTTTCTGGGAAATCGAAAGGTGCCCGTGTGAGTGGTAGAGCCTCGCGCCTGCAATGAACACGAACAAGAGCACGAGCACGAAGCTGAGGAGGCAGACAGGATTGAAAAATGAAATTAAACGAAACCCATTTCCCTCCTGGTCGTGTTTCCAAAACCCTATCACCAAAAGAAGTCTTGAAGCTACTCAAAGCGGAGAAAGACACTCTTTCTGCTCTCTCCCTCTTCGATTCTATATCTCAAAACCCTGGTTACTCCCACACATCCAACGTCTTCCATTATATCATCCGACGCCTTGCCGCTTCGAAACTCGTCTCTCAGGTGACCCGGCTCGTCGACCTCATCACAGCTCAGCAATGCAAGTGTTCAGAAGATGTTGCCTTGTTGGTCATCAAGGTTTACTCGCAGAATTCGATGCCGGAAAAAGCGTTGGCAATCTTCCACCGGATGGACCAGATCTTCGGGTGCCAACCGGGCATTCGATCTTACAATTCCCTCCTTAATGCTTTTGTTAGGACGAATCGTTGGGACCATGCTGAGTCAATCTTTCGGTATTTCGAAACCGCCGGGATTTCTCCCAATTTACAGACTTACAATCTCCTCATCAAGATTTTCTGCAAGAGAAATCGGTTTGACAAGGCCAAGGAACTGTTGGATTGGATAAGATCTAGGGGCTTCGAACCTGACATCTTCAGTTATGGTACTGTTATAAGTGGTCTTACTAGGTGTGGAAATTTATCAGATGCATTGGAGCTGTTCGAGGAAATGTTTGATAGGGGTATTTCCCCTGATGTTGTCTGTTATAATATTCTAATCGATGGGTACTTCAAGAGAGGGAATTTAGACAAGGCCATGGAGATTTGGGAGAGGTTATTAAGAGCGTCTCCCGCTTATCCTAGTGTTGTCACTTATAATATTATGCTTAATGGTTTGTGTAAATGTGGCAAGTTTGATGAGTGTTTAAAGATATGGCAACGTATGACGATGAATGGGCGTCACGCTGATTCCTTTACTCACAGCACTTTGATACATGGGTTATGTGAGTCTGGGGATGTCGACAGGGCTTTGAGGGTTTATAAAACTATGATTGAAGGTGGGGCAGCCGCTGATGTGGTTATATGTAATGCGCTGCTTAATGGTCTTTGTCGAGCTGGGAATATTAGTGAGTCAATTCAGTTGTGGGAATCAATGAGAAATAGGGGCTGCCTTAACATTGTTAGCTACAACATTTTGATTAGAGGTTTCTTTGAGAATCAAAAAGTGGATGATGCAATCTCAATTTGGGAATCGTTGCCTGAGAATGGTTGCATCCCAGAAGCAAAAACTTATGGGGTTTTAATTCATGGACTGTGTGAAAATGGATACTTGAACAAGGCACTGCAGGTACTGAAAGAAGCTGAAGATGGAAGGGCAGATCTTGATGTGTTTGCCTACTCCTCATTGGTTAATGGTCTATCCAGAGAAAATAGATTAGATGAAGCTATTTGTATCACTGATCGAATGGTTAAACATGGTTGCAAACTGAACTCTGAGACTTACAATGCACTGATTAATGGTTTCGCTCGAGCTTTTAGATTTACTGATGCGTTCCGGATTTTTCAGGAAATGGTTGACAATGGCTGCATTCCTACTCTCGTTACTTACAATACTCTCATATGCAGTCTGTGTAGGGTAGAAAGATTCGATGAGGTCTTTACTCTTGTGAAAGACATGCTGGCAAAAGGTTTTGAACCGGACATGGTCACATATAGCTCTTTGATGGATGGTCTCTGTCGTGACAAGAAGACCGAAGAGGCACTTGTGTTGTGGGGTGAAGTGCTTGATAAGGGCTTCAAGCCTGATGTAATTATCCACAATATTCTAATTCACGGGCTTTGTTCTGTGGGAAAAATAGAGGAAGCTCTGCAGGTCCGGTCGGAGATGAAACATAGAAAGTGCATCCCAAATCTTGTGACATATAACACACTCATGGATGGGCTGTACAAAGCAGGAGACTCTGAAAAAGCGTCAGAGATTTGGGATCAAATTTTAGAAGACGGGATGCAGCCTGATATCATCTCTTATAATATATCCCTCAATGGGCTTTGTTCTTGCAATAGAATCTGTGATGCTTTGAGGTTGTTGGATGATGCCTTGGCCCGGGGAGTACTTCCAACTAAAGTCACTTGGCACATACTTGTGAGGACAGTTTTAAGTACTGGCAATTATTCAACCTGACCTCTTAGAAAGACATGATGGAAGGCGAACCGTACTGCTGGACAGGTTGGGATTTGACTTGCCTCTCTTAGCTGAAGTGTTTCTGGTTGGTGGAATGGTGGTGGGCCTTAAAAGTACTACAAGGACAAAAAAAAGTTCTTTGAACTCGGCTAAGAAAAAGAGGAAGTCACTTCACTCAGGTTTCAACTTGTCAGAAGTGCATGTGTGCTGGGGTTGCATATACCTTTACCCATTAGATGCCTTTTGCTCTCGTAGCAACCTATACTTGGCTGAGTAAGTCATCTGGCCCTGGAGCTAAGATATGCCAGTATGGGGCCTCATCAAGGTGTACTTTAGGTGGACCATCTATTTGCATGCCCAGGGTTAAGGGATACCTTGCTTGGTGGCTATGTGCTATACTTGGTAAGGTTACATCAAGGTGTCTTGGTGCAGCAGCTTGCCTTTATTTTGTTCAATATTGTACTAAAAAATTGTGCTGTGGGCTAGTTGCCCTCCATATGGTGGACACTCGCAGGTTTATTTGGTGTGTGCTTGGCTGACTGGATGGGGGGCTTGAGGCTATTATACTTGCAAGGGTTCCTACCAAGTTGAAGGCCTTTGTTGCACAGTGATGCTATATATGGGAACCTTGTAGTTGTATGGGTGCTAGTTGTGGCCTTTCAAACTCGTGCTGGTATGAAACAAGTGAGTTACCTTATACCTTTTTGACTGTGATGGATTAGGCCAAGAATGGTCATGCATTGGGAAGAAGGTATGAAACAAGTGAGTTACCTTATACCTTCATTGGGTGTGACATTTATGAGGAAAAGTGCATATCTTACTGTAACCTTTGTCTTTTCTGCAGTTTGCCAAGGATCTGGAATTGCAGGATGCTGCTTCATTCCAAAATATTGCTTGCACATGTGCATGACAACATTGAGGATGTGACTAACAGCATTTCTGTTCAAAGGAATTGAGGTATCATTGCTAATTTCCAATAGTTCACATGCAATTTCTATTCTTACATTTTTTGTTGTTTTATTCAGAGATTCCTTTTTTGTTGTTTTATTCAGAGATTCCTTTGTCGCACGGCTAAACTAGTTTTGCCATATGCATTAATCAAATGGTCTTACCTTTAAAAGGTAAGAGAATTAAAATTTATTTTATCTTTTCCCATTTTAAATGCAAATTATATTATAGGACTGATTATCTACACAGTGCTGAGGTACTAGCCTCAATTAAATCAGAGTGTGGGATACAAAATTCAGCTGGACAGGAGGAAATACTAATCTCTTGGAGAAAGATAGGTGAGAGGACTTTTAAAAGCCAAGTGGGATAGAGTAAACATGGTGGAGATGAGTACACTTTGCCTAGGTTACCTGAGACCAGCTGTTCTCTGGGAAAGTGATTGAGCCTCGACAATTCAAGCCACAATCTGCTAGCAAACCTGCCTACTGGAAACTCCACCCTAAGAATCTCTAGTTGTTCATTTTATCTGTTGAAACATTGTCATAAGTATTAAGCAAAGGTGTGTTTTGTATGGTTTTTCAAAATTTCCGTGCATATCTTTGCTTCAGGCCCCTTAGAAAAGCATTGTCTTCATTGCTTCTTCTTTAGGTTTTGATTATTCATGACACCAATCCTGGCTTCGTTTAGTAAACTCTGTTGGTCAACCATGTCTCTGTGTGAAATGGTAAATGTTCCTTATCCTATGTATGCAAATCAGGTAGGTTGAGTAATTTTTTCCATCTTAGCAAAAAAGATTGACAACAGCTAACCTTAAAAACCTGCTTTTCTTGAACAAGTTGTAACTATATCTGGATTAGGTCACCAACTTGTCCAAGTCATGACATTTTTTTTTTAAAGGAAATAGGAGAAAATTTATAGATATTTTAGAAGGAATAAGTAACTTCTAGAATTTTTTTTAGGTTGATCACATATAATAAATGTCAATCATGGTTCCTCCAAGTTACTGATCGGCTTACAGGAGTTTTATGGCTGAGCTAGTCTGTTTGAGTCCTTATTTTCCTGGCCTCTGCACTGGTAATTTAGTATAATCTGTGGTACACATTTTTGAGTTTTAGTAGGTACTAGAAATAGTTGAATATAGTAAGGTAGGTGATGTTCAATTGTGATTAGCCATGTCTTCCTTGAAGAGGTATCTGCTTAAAATAGAAAATACCTTTTGGTTCTCTGTTTGTTTTTATTTACATTAGAAATAAAAAATAGGGACATAAGATTTTTCATTCCAGTGGGGTTCACTTTTTCATGCTCAAAACAGAGAAATAAAATAGAGGAAGGAAAAATCTTTCCCCCATTTTGTTTTGCTTATGGGCATTTTTCAATGAAGCAACAAAGCCTTTGTCTCCGTTTCTTGGGCTGAAAGAGATGAAAAATATTCATATAAGCTTTACATATATACAAGTAGTAGTATGAAAACGTACATGAATGAAAAAAGAAATGTACCTCACTTATCTCTCTTTACTTTTAAGGTCTCCTTTCTTCTTTTTTGTGTTACAGGGGAAACTATTCAGTATATACTGTACAGCATCAGATGTTATAACTTGGTTTTTGGTTGTTACATATTGCCAAAATCATATCATTAAGATGCAAAAGTGAACTGGCTTGATGTATCAGACCCAAGGAGTGAGAATTTACTTGGGTTTATTTATCATGCTATATTCAACCATGGTAGTTTCATTGTTGAAAAATGTAGAAGAAGCATCTAAAATGGATTAGTGAAATGTATTGCAATAGGAATCCTGCGTTTCTTGATCATTATTTACTTCCTTGGAATGAAACTTTTATTTAAAGGAAAATCTTATTATAACCAAAGTTTTTTATTTATTTTTTATGTATGATCAAGTTGGTGAGAAAGAAATTGTTAACTTTATTTTTTTTTGACAACTCTTGAGAATGATATAATGGGAAGTCACTTTCAAATTATTTTGAAGACTTTTTTTTACCCTTGACTTGAAGAACTTTAGGAATAAGACAAGGAGCAATAAAGATGAGGTTACAACTTATGTTCACTTTAGTTACAACAAGATTGCACCCTTTATTTAATCTAGCTCATGTTCAGCACTGCACCTTTCTACTGGAGGGGGGTTGGCTGGTTATTTTGTTGGATCCTTTTGTTTGTTAGAAATTGTGGGCTGTCGTCAAAACCACCAATTTGGACTCTGCTGATTGCTGAATTTGGCATAACTTGTCAACAAATTTGTAAGCTTATTCTTCTCTGGTTTATTTTCTCTGTCAAGTAATATCAAACTATTTCGACAGGAAAAAGGTTTCCTGAAAAAGCATTTTTTAGCTATAAAATTTTCCCCTTTTTTGTCTTGTTTCTTTTTCATGAATGCATGTGACAAGGGAGTGTACTTCAGAATGGTCAATGGAGGAAACAATCAAATCATATGGGGGCAATGTCCTCCACGTGTGGCAAGATATGACACTTCTTTTTTAAATGACAATGAAAAAAAATTTACTCGAAGTTTTTTATGGCGCATTTCAATGAAATAATTTTTAAGCTTTGTTAGCTGTTCTGTTTTTCTGTTTTGTTTTGTTTTGTTTGTTTGTTTATTTATTTATTTATTTTGGCTTTTGTGACTAACACTGTAAGACATTTCCACTGAAACAGTTAGAACCCAAGTATGTTCAGTAGGTGATTGGTTTTGTTGAATTCTTAAGCTCTCTAGGCGACTCTAACAACACTCTCCCTTCATAAGCACATAATGATGCTGATTTGATTGTTGCTGGAAACAGGGGGGGGGGGTTGGTCTCATTGTTCACAGTTGTTTAGACAGGTATATGAAGACATCTTTTTCCTATCTCAAACCCTCTCCTAAAAGATGTCTTGTAAATTCCAGTCCTCATAGCTTTGTGGATTTTATGTGAACTTCACACGTAGTTGTGGCCCCCCAAAAAAAACTGTTATTATACTCACTGCAAAGCTGGACATTCCACTGAATTAGTGTCTATGCTGTGCTGTAGTTCTAATGTTCCCAATTCATGTTTGTTTTTGTGGTATGCAGTTTTGTTCGAATTGTTTGGATTTTTGGGCCCTCCTTTGTTAATTGATGACGTCTTCTTAAGGTGGCCGGCCACCTGCTGGGGATTTTGGTTTGAAAGGTGGGAAACTGTCGCCTATGTTACTCTTTGGTATTTGATGGGTGCTTTGGATTGACAGAAACTGGAGAATAATTGATTACAATATAAGGTCGTCGCAAGGGATTTATTTGCAGGGTGATTTCATTTCTTGTCCTCCTGTGGGCAAGCATTTTGAAGGAGTTAAGATCTCTCAATGGAAGCATTTGCACAGAACCTGGATCCAATCAAATTTTGGTTAACTTTATGTTTGATTTGTATGATGGTTTATAGGCTTTGCAATAATATCTTGTTTTGTGTCCTTGTTGTGAGACAACATTCTGTTTCTTTATATGTAATGTACCTGTTTTCTCCAACTCTTCTGATTCAATGAAATTTTGGTTCCCGACTGGATTGGATATGCATCATGGGTATGTTTTGCACCAAAATAGCGTTGGTTTGGTAAGCATTAAATAATGAAATGTCTTCAGTTGCGCTGGGATGGGGTATTCTAGGGGTTTTATCGGTGAAACTTTCATGGGTTTTCCATCTGACCGCCGTTATGATTCCTCCCCTTTTAGTTGAAGCTTTGAGCTGCTTCTCCCTTGCTAGTCCAAAAACAGTTTCTCCTCGAGGAAGGGTAAAGACTGATCCTCCCCAAACCCTGCAATGGTGAGAGCCTCATGCATTAGGTAAGTTTTTTTATTTTTTTGGTGAGAGACTTCGCACATAATGCTCGAATGTTTAGCCTGTATGAACAGTGAAATTAAATGCTGCCACGGTGGTGTTCTAGTGATTTGAACGTATATTATTGATTTCAATATACTTCATACAGACAAATTCACAAACACCAAATACGCATACGCGTCCATTATCTAAAATTCTGAACAAAATTGACCACCAAATCAAGATGGAATTATTCATTCTCCTATCGAATCCATTAGCCTGGTTATCTGTCTTCTCGCTCAGATTGCAAGCTTATAAGCAACCCTATAAGTGGATCAGTGCAGAATGATGAACACTTCAACATCTAAAAGAAGATGAAAAGTTTGTGCAAAGTTAATGACAAACAGAAGTAACTCGGACACCCAAAACAGGTAGAGAAATAAGAGCTTTATAATGAATTTGCAAGGCAGAGATGATCATCATCACTCCAGGTCAAACCCTTTCTCTTGGAGCTCCGATATGACCTCGTTCCTCATCCTCAGCCATAGCTTCTGAGATTCTTGCTCGAACTTCTTTGACTGTAACTTCTTCTGGAAATTATCGGGATCCGTGTCAGACTCGATCAGTCCTTTGGGACCGATTGTGGTACCCATGGTGCCCCCACTCGCAATGAACTCCTCTACAGCCTCTTCGTCACCGGGATATGGAAACCTTCGACGCTCGTAGAGGTTGGCCATCTCTTTCTCCTCCTTTGGCCGAGGCTTAAGCGTCCACCAACCCAGTGGCGATGTCTCGTTATACAACCAAGCCACACCAAAAAGTGCGTAAGTCGAGAGCAGGGCTTTACCTATTTGCTTCCAGAAGTAGTAATCCTCCTTTCCTAGCCCTATTTTCTTCAAGAACTTCTGGGTATCCGTTAACCTCGCCATGGATAACGACCTGCAATTACAACATATTTCAGTGAGGCATTTCGTCGAACAATTTGGTTCTACGATTTACAAAAAAAAAAAAAAAATGAAATTCAACAAACACATCTCGTTAACAAAATCTAGTTGAATACCCAGACAAGGGACGGTATGGGGAGGTGGTGATGTAATTTCTACAGTAGATGAAGCGTAATCCAACTGCTAATGAAGGCGATCTTCTATTCCTCTTCGTGCGCTCGCTTCCCCGCTGCAACTATTTGGTGAACGGAGATCTCCTACACGTAGGTGACAGTGTGCCATACCTGTCCCACTCAAAGAACAAAAGGGGTATTTATGTCTTTTCATCTTCTAGTTTAATGATTTAAAACACGGATCCAAATCCATCCGGCTGATTTCTATCTGGATCGGATTGAAATTGATCAAAGATCAATGAAGAATCGATCCTAATAAACCCTAACCAATCTAAATTGGAGGATCCTGAAATTGAGATTCTCTTTCATGATGACTGTATTTGGGAGAGGGGGAAATTGAATCTACAACTTTATATAGAATCCCAAAATTAACTCTAATGAAACAATAAATTTTAAATTTTTTTATGCAAATTTAAAGGTACAAAAAGAAAAAAAAAATGTAAAAGTATCATTAAAAAAAGAAGATATGGTCTTCTAAAACCCATTTGACAAAAATGTCAATGAAGTTTAAGAGCCTAGCACAGACATGCATGGATTCCATAAGAAGATCCACTCGCCTTTCATTGTAAAGTATAACTATATAATTCATTCTCTTTAACCATGATTTAGAGTTTTTTTTTTTTGGTAAAGCCATGATTTAGAGTTGAAATATTTAGGAGGTGGGGGGTGCTCAGGATCCACAAAATGTTGAGGTTAAAAAGATATAATGACAAATATATATTAAATAAATAATGGGTCTAGATGCTTAAGGTCCTGAGTGGAAGATTAAGGCTGCGGTTGTTATGATTTCTTAGAATGCAATATCGATTTAGAATGCATTCCATTCAACCTTAATTGTAATACTTCACCTCAGTATGTCCAGATTCCTTTTTTGGTTAGTTAAAAAAAATAAGTCCAGATTCATTTCACAACATAGTTTGCGTTGGCACACATTGATATCCAAAAACATGGTCCATAAGTAGTCTCTCTTCCACCTCTATTATCGTCCTCATTAAGGAAATTTAATCAGATCCAAGTCTCTGGCCAAGGAATCAGGCTAACAGAAATCTTGAAAGAATTTTCTCTTCTGATTAAACACAAAAAAGGACAGCAAAAACCTTGAGCAGAAATGTTGTGCCTGGTACTAAAGAGGTAGAACTTCTAACAATTCTGGTTAAGAGAGAATTGATCTGTCATTTCAATCTAGACTAGAAACTGAACACTTCATTAACCTATTCACAAACAATCACATAATCTCTGAAGAGTACTGAAATGAAAACTAAGATTTCAGTAGAAACAGAACTATAATGCACTAGTACCTACTCAACTTCAGATAAGCATTACATGAACTTCATATCATATATGGCTGGGTGCAGAAATTATCAACTCGAAGACCCAGCCACCTTCTTATAGGTATACCACTTGGCAATCCACAGATATACCAGAAAGTTGACCACACTCAGCGCAGCTAAGAGCCAGTAGAAATAGTCGAGGTGACCCCTGTTCAAGTTATCTGGTATCCAACCAAGGCTACCATGCCTAGTGGTCACTTTTGTGATAATGGTTACAAGCAAAGTGCTTAGGTAGTTCCCTAGAGCAGCAGTTGTGAGTGAGAGAGCCGAACACATACTTCTCATGGCATCAGGTGCCTGATCATAGAAGAACTCCAGCTGCCCAATGAAGGTAAACACCTCTGCACATCCAATGAGGAAGTACTGTGGAATCTGCCAGAAGATTGACATGGGCAGGAACTCGAGGTCATAGTAGTTATGCTTCCTCACCATATTGAGCCTTGAAACCTCTATAATGCCTGCAGCCAACATGGCGAAAACGGAGATGACAAGGCCAATTCCCATCCTTTGAAGCTGGGTGAAGCCATTTTTGTGGCCAGTGTACCTTCTTGCCAGTTGAACGATAATTCGGTCATAGACTGGGGCCCAGAAGATGACACTGATGGTGTCGAAGATGGAAAGTGAAGCTGAAGGGATCTTGAAATTGGGACCAATGTGTGGATCCATGGTGTTTCCTTGTAATACAAACATGGTGCTCATCTGGCTATAGACGGCTGAAAAGACAATGCCGCTAGCCCATATAGGTAGTACTCGTATTATGGACTTGAGCTCCTCCACTTGGGTGACTGTGCAGAGTCTCCATGGATTCACCGAGCCTTTGTTCCGATCCTCCAGAGTCTCCACAGCAGCCTTGTTAAAGAAACTGAAGAAGACTGAAGTTAGATATAGAGGGACAAGCAGATAATTGCAACTAAATTGATGAACCATCCAGGTGAATGAAGCAATGCTCCAAATTCAAGCTCTGCTTGGTAATACAAGCAGAAGCTGCAGTAAAGGTAGAAAATTACTTTTGGAATTGAAAGAAAAACTTGAATTGGGCTATGCATTGGATTTTATATGGAATGCAAAACAAATAAACATGACATGGAACTTTATAGAGCTTTTAAAACTTATTTTTCAATTAACTTACTTCATCGCTTTAGTGTGATCAAGTTTGCGGCTTCCTTGGATAGATGACACCTGGTCTGCAGTCTCAAAAAGAAGGGACTCATCTGAAGGAATTTCTACCTGGATTTTCCTGAAGGATGCAACTATGACCTGCAAAATTCTTGTCAAGGGGCTGCCTCCAGGCCTCTGATGGCGGTACAAATGAGTTCCTGAAAAGAAACTAAAAACTGCAATAGCCATGGCAACAGCTGGGACCCCAAAACCCCATCCCCAGCCAACATTCATTTGTATCCAAACCAGCACTGAAGAAGCAATAAGAGCACCAATATTGATTGACAAGTAAAAGAAGTTGAAGAAGGAGCTCTTCTTTTTCTTCTCATCCTCGTCAGTCTCATCAAACTGATCTGCTCCAAAGGAGGAAACACACGGTTTGATTCCACCAGTCCCAAGAGCAATGAGGTAAAGTGCCAGAAAGAAAACTGAAACCTGAGGCTGTGTAGGGTGGCAAACACCATCATGATTGCAGGATGGCTTCAATCCAGGTACAGCTGCAGACAGTGTCAACAGTGACATTCCCTACAGCCAATCGATATCATGTCAGTGTTTTCAGTCAGTGATGATCAATAAGAAGAGAGGAAGGGGGATAGGGGAATCTCCAAAGACTCACTATATCAGACAATGGTGATCTATAAATTCAAACCATTAAAACTCTATCATTCATTCAAAACTTTCAACCACATTAATGGGTTCCCAGCTGACTGAAAATATCAGACAATGGTGATCTATAAATTCAAACCATTAAAACTCTATCATTCATTCAAAACTTTCAACCACATTTTTTTTGTGTTCGAAAAAATTCTTACCAAACAGTACAAAATAGAAAAAATGGCAATAGTCCAATATCTTCCCAGATAAGCATCAGCTAGAAAGGCTCCAAGCAGTGGTGTAACATAGCAGGTTCCAGACCAATTTGTGACATTATTTGATGCGGTGACATTTCCTTGATTTAGACGACTCTGAAGATAGTTTACCAGATTAGTGCTCATGCCATAGTATGCCAACCTTTCACAGCCCTCATTCCCTGTGAGAGCAGTTAGAAGTGTCAAGGATGTCAGAATAATAAGATCCAACAAAAGAACTACAGAGGATACCATGACAGCAGGTGGGCAGAAAACCATACCAAGGATGAAATAACAAGCCTTCCATCTTCCAGTTTCCTTCCTAATGGCTGGATTTTTATGTCTGTCTGTTGTTCCATCTCCTGTATAGATTTCGTCTACTGCCATTGGTTTGGTCTCTCACAGCTGATGTATCAGGTACCCTGTTTTGTGTACTTTATAGATGTTCTTTCCTGATACTACCTACAATTTTCCATGAATCTAATGATCAGTATTCAGTAGAATGACACAGGTAGTAGAAATACTAGAGAGTGCACATGCCTATCTTGCAGAAACTATATAGTATCAAGGGTTATGATCATTTACAAATTTAGTCTACCATCTTGATTTCAATCAACCACATTATAACAAAGGCCAGGCATAGAACTAGGAAAGTGAGACATCAATGACAAAGGATAAGCAACAGAGGAAAATTATTAGGAATTGCAGAGGATTTAAGTCCAAATTATTAGTTGAGATTTTTCTCTTCTTACGATCATCACGATAAAAATATTTTGGCACTCTTTGTGTTGCTTATAAATCAACAATGAGTTTCATGAGAAGCTGAACATCCAAAACTATTGTTCCTAGCAGAAGTGAGGGGGTTAACCTTGAAGATTTACCATATTACCACAAATGACTGAGCAATACTATAGGTCTAGAACTATTTATCTAAAATCATCAATACCCAAATAATCATATCAAAGACATTGGAAAGATAAAAAAGATCTTACATGGTAAGTAGATGATCTAAAGAGTTAAAAGACTACGTAAGGTTTGACTCAGAGCCAGTTTGCTATTTTATATTTAATAATACAGATTACAAAGAGAATAAAATAAGATTCGAGTTCAGAACACATGAATCTATAAAAAAAAAAAAAAAAAAACAGATACAGTAGAAACTCTGTAATACCCACAGGATATTGATTTAGTTACAACAGAGGCATAACCCAAAAGAAAGATTCCAGAGATCTATTATAAAAGATTCATCAGAAGTCCATTTAAATTTTTTTTGCTTCTCCCTTTTCTTGTTTTGATTTGTTTATAATCCAATAAGTGGAGAAAGTCATAGCAATCTAACAAACGGAGTCTGACTTCAGATATAAAATATAATTCATAGTTTCTTACTCCAACAACGGAGAAAAGTATAGGATTACAATATTGCTTCAGAAGAAACAAAAACTGGGTAGTGGGTAGCAGACCACAACCTTTCTGCTTTCTTTTTATTGTTTTATAAGTAACCAAAATAGAGACTGTGTGTGAGTGTTTAGTGTTTTTGGAGGATGGGAGAGAATACCTTATACCACCATTGGAACCTGAGAAATCCAGACGCAGCAGGTCTAATAGTAAAAGAGAAAGCTTCATTTCCCCTTAGTTATACAGAAGAGAAAGAGAGAAAGAGAGGGAGAGCGAGAGAGAGAGAGAGTCAAGCTAGGAAATGACTGTCACCTTGTTTTATTTTTGGTAATGACCGTAATATGCATTAATTCCATTCCCAGAAAACACTATCAGTACTAAACCAAATCCCTTGTTTCTATTTATATATCGCTGTGCCTGTGATGGGTTGGCATCTCTTCTCCTCTTTAGTTAACCCAACCAAGGCCAGAGAGGTAGCGGGTGTGAAAAATCAAAATGGAGCTTGTACGGAAAAATAAGATTTTAGGGTTTTTAAAAACCAATAAAAAGTGAAACCAATCAAACCGACTTATACCGATCGAATGATCCAAATCTGAAAAAACAATAAAAACCCAATAAAGATCGATTTAACTTAATTTCAAGCTCTGTTGAGCAGGATTTGTCCTTCTAAGTTCCAATTCTTAAGCGGCAGTTGTCACATATGCAGAGGATCATGACTGGCCCAGAACAATCAATCAATCTCAAATATGGGAAGTTATTGATACTAATAATAATTTATACCAATTACCAACTCATTGATTTCTTGAATCCTAAGAATCTTTACCCCCCAAAAGGCTAAGAATCTTTTAATTTGAGGAATTTGGGTTTATTTTATTGGGCTAATCTGTATTCCATCTTTGAATCGTCTGCAACAGAAGTGTTCCTCCTACACTGAAATCTGAAGAACCATTTCTTTTCACTCATACTGACTCTGGTTAAATTAAAAGTTGAACAAGCCAGCCCACTATAAGTATATAATGATGCAGATATAACAATGTCATCTTTGCTCGCTAGCCCTCTTGACTGGGGAGAGGGTGTCTCCCTGTTTGAGTTTGCGACTGCAATTATCATGAAGAAAGAAGTATAATGCTGGAGCTCTCGATATACTAAACAGTAAAAATAGGGCACCTCTATTACCATGTGGTTATCATTTCATTCAATTGATCCTTTGAGGACTATATTCTAAAGGATCAATCAAAAAGTTAATCGGTCAACTTCTATTGTGGGCTTGATCTCCGGTCGACTTGGATTTCAGATTGCAAGGGTCATGAGCACCAGAGTGTGAGCCAGAGCATCCAAAACGGCCTCAGCAGCCCACCCGACAATGTCTCGACCCTAAACTACTACCTTGGGAACACGCTACCATAACCCAAAACCATTCGTTGACTTAATAGCTCTGTAATCTTCAAATTTTAATTTGCAGGGAGGATACAGGGTTTCAGTTAATTCACACTTCTTCACGGAAGAAACTGGAAGACAAGCATACCCTTATAATTTTATATTTTGGTGTAACTGTGGAAGACAAGCATACCCTTTACAAAGCCTTGATTCTGATCATATTTGTTGATGATGAAACATTGAATCTGGTTCATTCAAGGCCCTACCCAGGAAGGAATGGGATCATCTTCCTTTCTTTGCAGGTTAAGTTCCCTTCACTATTCCCCCCACTTTCACATGCCATTTGCCATTTAACCCACTAGTCCAATCTCAATCATTAATCACTCAATACCTTGATTTCCACAATAAGTATAGTAAGGTCCACAGTTTAGAATTAACAAGATCCCCTGAAATTATTAATATGACTAACACCACCTTCAACCTGGACTACCCAAATTACTATGTCTATGAAAGAAATTCAAAACTGTTAAGAGACACCAGTGAATTGCAGTGATGAATTGTAGCTGTTTTACATTTATTTGAGAGTGCAAAGAACAAGTTCTCCATTCTTGATTCTTTGGTCTTCAAAAGCCAACATTTTTTTTTTCTAGTGCTGGCCCCTGAAAATTTTACTACTCCTTAAACTCCGACCATCAGAAACAGTAAGAACTAAAAAGTACAAAAGCACCTATAAAAATACAATCAAGACTGCTACCCTCAATACAGAAAGAGGGTACAAGTATACTTGTGAAACCTATCAATCGTTTCATTGAAGCATAAGATCATGTAACTATTTACGAAATTCCCCAACAGCCTTTTTATAGGTGAACCACCTTGCAATGAAGATATAAACTATCAAGTTCACAATACTCATGATGGCCAAGAGCAAAAAGAAGTAGTCAATGTGACCCCGGTTCAAATTGTCTGGTATCCAGCCAGGATTTCCATTCCTTTTTGTGATACTAGTAACAATGTTAACTAGTAGTGTGCTCAAGAAGTTCCCAAGGGCTATTGTTGTGAGTGAGAGAGCGGAGCACAGGCTCCGCATGGAATCAGGTGCTTGCTCATAGAAGAACTCCAACTGCCCAATGAAGGTGAACACCTCTGAACATCCAATGAGGAAGTATTGTGGGATCTGCCAAAATACTGACATTGGTATGGTATCATCAGCATCGTATAGGTTGCGCTGCCTAACCATGTGAAGTCTCTTTACCTCCAGAATTGTTGCAGCCACCATGGAAAAGATTGAGATGAAAAGGCCGATTCCCATCCGTTGGAGTTGAGTGAATCCATGTTTGTGCCCAGTGAATCTTCTGACAAATGGGACAATAAGGAAGTCATAAATTGGAACCCAGATAAGCACACTGATTGTGTCAAAGATGGAGAGAGATGCTGGGGGGATTGTAAAGTGTGGTCCCATGTGAATGTCCATGGTGTCTCCTTGCAAGACAAACATGGTGCTCATCTGAGCATATACAGTAGAAAAGATTATGCCGGTGGCCCATACAGGAAGCATTCGTATAATGCACTTGAGCTCCTCAACTTGAGTCACCGAGCAGAGTCTCCATGGATTAACTGAGCCCTTGATCTGATCTTTCTCTGTCCCAACTGCTGCTTTGTCCAAGAAACTGCAGATAACATCACATGCAAAACAATAGAAGTTTGCAATTAAATCCCAAAGTAATAAAAACACAATAAAATTAATCAAAGCTAAAGAGCTCATTCACCAACTATAGAAAGAGAGGTCAGTACGCAGTCTATACTAGAAAGAATGCATAAAAATAATCTAGGTCATCCTTTTCCCATGCATTGAAAACATTTGGTTGAGTGCCTTTAGTTTCTTTAGGCTCCATCTTTTTTCAAGTAAAGGGAAATGAAGATAAGTGATTAAAAAAGGAAAACGGAGACTTTTGTAATCAATAAATTGAAAATCTTACAAAAAATGGCAATTAAACTTTTCTAGTGGGGAAGATGAGGATCAAACCATTTCCCACATTGCCATTGGTGTGGCGGGGGAAATTTCCCCCACAATGTCGGCGTGGAGAACCCTTGCTCAAACCTAATTACTAGATTTAAAAAGTATTTCAGTTAGTTACAGAATCATTGTTAAAATATAAGAAAAGTCCATTTTATGTTTTTTTTTTTTTTAATTTCATTTTCCAATTAGACCTTGAAAACCAATAAGATTGCAAAACTTCACAAGTTGTGATAACCATTGGTTGTTTTGAAGCTTGGGTTGAGTACACTTACGTCAACGTATTTGTGTGATCAAGCTTGCGACTTCCTTTGACAACAGACTCCTCATCTGCAGTCTCATACAGAAGAGACTTATCAGCAGGTACTGTAACTTGAAATTTCTTCAAGGATGCAACGATCACCTGGCAAAGGCGTGTCAGAGGGCTACCTCCTGGTTTCTGGTTCCGAAACCTCCGTGTACCTGAGAAGAAACTCACAACTGCAATTGCCATTGCCACTGCTGGAATACCAAAACCCCATCCCCATCCCACATGCATCTGTATATACACCAAAACAGAAGCAGCAACAAGAGCACCGATGTTGATAGAAAAATAAAACCAATTGAAGAAAGAATTTTTATGTTTCCGCTCAGCCTCGTCAGCTTCATCAAACTGATCTGCACCAAAGGAGGAGACACAAGGCTTGATCCCTCCAGTCCCCAGAGCAATAATGTAAAGTGCTGCAAAGCAGATGACACTTTGTCCTATTGTTGGGTGGCAAACACCATTGCTGTCGCAGGATGATGGAACTAGTCCATGCACAGATGCTGACAACGTTAGCAATGTCAGCCCCTGCATCAAATTAAAAGATTAAATTATCTTTCCAGGGGGGAAAAACATAGCATATCACAGAAATGCATGAACTAAATATAATGCTGTTTAGGCAAACATCTGAAATGACCTAACCAACTTGTCAAGATTTAGGTTACAAGGACAAATTGGTGTTCTGACACCACACAGATGTTTCTTCTGTTGCTTGACCAAGTTGAATCTAAGAACTTAAAATTTGGAATAGAGTTATTGTTTAGGTGAATCTTACAAAAACATAGATGATCGAGAAAATGGCAATTGTCCAATATCTTCCGAGGTAGGCATCAGCTAGAAAGGCTCCAATCAATGGTGTAATGTAGCAAGTTCCAGACCAATTAGTGACATTATTAGCAGATGAAGCAGTACCCTGGCCGAGTCGTTTCAAGAGATAATTCACAAGGTTGGTGCTCATCCCATAGTATGCCAAACGTTCACAGCATTCATTACCTGTGGAGAAATCAATGTGATAAATCCCTTATGATTGAATCTCAGAAAGTACAAGAAGACTGGAAGTTATGGAAAAGCTGGACAAATACCTAGGATAAAGGGGCAAGCTTTCCAGGTTCCTGTTTCCTTCTTGATTGCTGGTCTCTTACGATAATCAACCGTTCCATCTTTAGCATAGATATCTTCTTCTGCCATGGTTGCTAGATGCTGGGGTATACTGTATTGCTTATTCTGTTGTTTTGGTAATTCACCTAGAACTTAGCAAATTCGATGTCTATATTCAGCAAAAGGCTGTACAAAGCAACAGTGTAGAGCATCTTCATGAATATATCATATGGAATTCATGAAACAGTAAAGAATGATATCACAATTTACAAAAGTTAACATCAGTTTATGCAACCAAACTAGAAAACACATACTTGTCAACTAGCCAAGCCTGGAAATGTTTTCGCTTCTGGCACAAGATGGGGGAGTCAGGACAAGGAAACCTTGAAGTACTATTCCACCGATGACCTTATCCGTTGTTTTACTTCTGTTGAATTTATATCCATTCGGAATGAGTCTAACATGAGTTTGACATTACACTGTTCAATCTAGAGTTTCCTACTGATCTCAGCATTGTTTTCTATAATTCTAACAGTTGTAGATATTACAGGATGTCATACCTCTCTCTCTCTCTCTCTCTCTCTCTCTCTCTCTCTTTAACATGAGTTTGAAATTACACTGTTCAATCTAGAGTTTCCTACTGATCTCAGCATTGTTTTCTATAATTCTAACAGTTGTAGATATTACAGGATGTCATACTCTCTCTCTCTCTCTCTCTCTCTCTCTCTCTCTCTCTCTCTCTGATAACTTTTTCTATGTTTATACATGCCAGTTTCTAGATTTCAGAAATTGCAGATCCATCTTGCCTTTACCCAAAAAGGGCTCACAAATGTTTGCTCATGGTTGGAACCTATATCAGTGTATTGTAAGCCATGATGGTGTTATTTTTACTCTCTTAAGTTATAGAAAGTTGGATAGCATGATAAAGAAGATCCCTGATGTGATATGAAACCTCTGGAAAAGGCAACCAAGAGGAAACAATCAAAAGTTCACTTCCTAGCTTATTGCAACTAAACTTAAAGCAAAACGTCATTCCAAAGTTGAAAAAATGGAAAGAGTGGTGTAGTGTATTGTGACGTAGCTGATTGACTCAGAAGGATACCAATGCATAACAAATTAAAGGTGCAGGAATTGCAATCCATTAGCAGCACAAAACATGTACTAAAAGTTGGATGTTTCAGGCTTTTAGTTTTAAATAGATTTGAGAAACCACTGCAACATCCATGACAAAGCACAACGTGAAATAAAGGAGAAATTACCCTACTTTATATGACAATTAATTCCTATCAAGATAATCAGTATGGTCTCAGTAGAAGCCTAAAAAATGCGGAGTCCTAAAACACATAATGTTAGAAATTGAAAGCCTAAAATCTGGATTTACATTACAGAATCTATGCAAAAAGAGGACAACAAAGGGGGACTAAAGTCAAACACCCAATAATTTAGGCCAAACCATTAAAAGTCTGGAAGTGAACAGACAAAATATTCCCAATTCATATCTTTTAAGCCCATAAAAAGGAGTAATCCCAAAGACCCAGAACGTTGAAATTTCAATTCCTCAAGAAGTGGAGAAATTTCAAAATCACCCATCAGATTATTCACTCCCTCCTGAGGCATGGTGAAAAAGGGCAGCAGCAGAAGCAAAATTCATGACAACTAACAAAACCCTGTAATCACTGCATCAAGCATTTATGGAGAATTCAAGCAGACCAATATACATACAAAAAAGCATGTGTATATGAAGATGTCCACAAAAATATTATGCAGAGAAGCAAGTGAATGAAGCTGAACCGTTCAAAACTGGATTGAAGCAAAATAAAAAAAGAAACTTCAAAAGGGATCAACTTTCAATCAAACAGAACCAATATTCCCACACACAGAAATAGTTCAAGAAGGAAGAGAGAGAGGGTTTCAAAAATGGCCATGGGATTTCCAAGAAACTTCACATGACTAAACACATCCATCCACCCCACACCCCTCCATCTTCCCCTCCGGCTTTCAACAATCAACTGAACAATAAGATTGAAAGAAAAAGACCAAGAATACAAGAAGTAAGAGTATTAGTAATACCTGAAACCTTAGATTCCAGCAATACCCAGAAAAGGGTATCCACCTCAAGAAGAAATGAATGAAGGCAGCAGAGCAATAAACGGAACAGAAGCAAGGCAGCAATTTATATACAACGAGGGAAGACAATCATATCAAATTAATCAAACAAGTTGCCACTTGCGAAGTAGAAAAATTTAAGTAAGACCAGGAAGAGTGCTTCTCTCTGTACTATATTAAAGCAAAACATACAAGCGACAATTACTATCATTCCCCTATTCTTAGCCTATATTTACTAAAACTCCCTTACACTAAACTCCTTTTTCTGATAACCCTTACATCTAGACATTTAAAGGGATAAAGCTAGAAAGGAGGGAGTATCAGAAAAAATGTTTAAGATATAAAAGTTTTAATAAATATAAACCAAGTGTGAACGTAGTTAAGAGAGTGATAATAAATTAATAATTGACCCAAAATAAAATAATTCAAGGGAGTATGCATTCCCAGTATAATAATATGAATAAAGACTTTAGTGGATGTAACGTTTTGCTTTAATTTTTCGTTTTTCTTCGTCAATGATTCTAATTTGTTAGGAAAAAAAAGTCAATGATTCTAAATAATGATTGGAGTGGAAAGAGAATCATGAAAAAGATTCTTAATAGTTTTTTTTGCCTTTTTCGTAGGAGAAAAGGATTCTTAATAGTTAACGTCAAGAATGAATAAGCAAGCCACCTATCACAGAGAGGAAAGGGGGAGGTACAGGGACAGATCAGAGTCATCATACACACCCCTTGGACTAAAAACTAGAAAAACTCAAAACCGTATTCAGACCCACGTTTGACACCATTACCCAGAAGAGGCTTAACAAATTCTACCTAATTATTGTTTATCTTTTCTCGCTAGCCCTCTTGATTGGGATTGCGTGTCTATCTCCCCATGAGAGTTTGTGACTGCAATTAGTGTGAGTAATGAAGAACAATGCTGGAGATCCCAACATCCTAAACAACAAGAATCACAGAAATTGAGAAAAACCCATTGTTATTATCTGATTATTATTTCATTGAATTGATCTTTTCAAGTACTATCTTCTCAAAGATCAATCAAAAGTTAATCGATTTAACTCCTATTGTAGGCTTGATCACAGGGTCGAGGGAGGATCCAAAACTACCACTTTGGGACAATCTCAGGTGACTTTTTCTCAGTTTTTGCATCTCCCTACAATAACCCAAAACCATTCGTTGACTTGATAGCTCTGTAATCTTCAAACTCTAATTTGCAGGGACGATACAGGGTTTCAGTTAATTCACACTTCTTCACGGAAGAAACTGGAAGACAAGCATACCCCTATTATTGTATATTTTGGTGGAACTGTGGAAGACAAGCATACCCTTTACAAAGCCTTGATTCTGATCGTATTTGTTGATGATGAACCATTGAATCTGTTTCATTCAAGGCCCTACCCAGGAAGAAATGGGATCATCTTCTCTTCTTTGCAGGTTAGTTCCCTTCACTATTCCCCCCACTTTCACATGCCATTTGCCATCTAACTCACTAGTCCAATCTCAATCATTAACAACTCAATACCTTGATTTCCACTATAAGTATAGCAAGGTTCACAGCTTATGCTTCAACTGATTGGGAAACTACAAACTGAATCAGCAGTGCACAATTTTTTTTTTCTGAGAAACCATGTGAAAATCGAACCCAGTTTTCAGCTAGTGCCATGAAGACACCAAACCCATCAAAATTAAATACCTGGTTTATAAGATCATATGACCCAGTTGTCCTTCAACCTCTTTAGTTCCATTTGAAAAATCAGGGAAAACCCACTGCCAAGTAATTAAGAAGTTCCACATTGCTCTCATAGCTTAATCTCTAGTATGAGAAACACCTTAAAAAACATTCTGCCATTTCTTGTTTCCTTCAGACATATCAACGCTAAGCTTTATTATCTTGGGGAATCATGCTCCTCACACTCTGTCCTTCCTGCTAAAAAGACTGAATCTCCAACAATGAAGATGAGTCTTGAAAGATCCTGGAAAGGACCAATGTAAATCTACCTTCATCAACAATACAAGGTAGATGTGAGGGGTGCATCATGATGAGATGAAGGGATTCTGACTCCTCAGGCCACAGAATGCATCTGTTAGCAAAACTCCGCTCTCCTTGACTGAAAGTAATCGGTAAACAATTTACTCTTTGATGTAATCCGGGGTGGGGTGTCCATGCTACTTACCCAAGCTGGGTGGTGGGTCCTTAATAATCCAGCTCTTCCAACAAGAGCATAAGAATTGCAAAGCCAAAATGTTGCTGATTGACTTGATGATGCAAGTAGCCTGGCCTTGTATTTTAAAACCTATTTATCTTGGAAGTACAACAGTATGCCTGATGAGATTTCCAAGTTTACAACTGATCAGAACGCATGAATTTAAACTTGGCAATCCCAGACTAGGATGGTCTTTGGTGTTTTTCAGCCAGGCTGTTGTGAGTATGTCCATAGCACTGGGGAGAGACTCTGTTCTTTCATCTATAAATCTGTGGCCCCAACTTTCACCACTCATTAATGCATTGTATTGCATTTCATTCATTTCAAAGCCTGTGAGACTAGCGCTCTCCTGACTATAACATATCCTAGCCTTGCAGCCTTTGCGGGAAATAGGAAGTGGGAAGCTGATCAATTAGTATGTTTTTTTTTTAGCTCTCCTGACTATGACATATCCTGGTGCCTTACTTCATGGGTACAAACTCCCCAAGCTGAAGATTTGAATTAACAGATATCCTGAAATTGCTAATATGATTAAGACCACCTTCAACCTGGACTAAACCCAAATTACAATGTCCGTGAAAGAAACTCAAAATTGTTAAGAGACTCCAGTGAATTGCAGTGATCAATTGTAACTGTATTACATTTATTTGAGAGTGTAAAGAACACGTTCTCCATTCCTGATTCTTTGGTCTTTAAAAGCCAACATTTTTTTCTGGTGCTGGACCCTGAAAGTGTTACGACTCCTTAAACTCCAACCATCAGAATCAGTGAGAACTAGAAAGTATAGAAGCACCAATACAAATACAATTAAGACTGCTAACCTCAATAAAGAAAGAGAGTACAAGTTTTTTTTTTTGAGTACACGTATACTGATGAAACCTATCAATCTTTTCATTGTAGCATAAGATTATGTAACTATTTACGAAATTCCCCAACAGCCTTCTTATAGGTGAACCACCTTGCAATGAAGATATAAACTATCAAGTTCAAAATACTCAGGATGGCCAAGAACCAAAAGAAGTAGTCAATGTGACCCCTGTTCAAATTGGCTGGTATCCAGCCAGGATTTCCATTCTTTGTTGTGATACTAGTAACAATGTTAACTAGTACTGTGCTTAAGTAGTTCCCTAGGGCCACTGTTAAGAGTGAGAGAGCAGAGCACAGGCTGCGCATGGAATCAGGTGCTTGCTCATAGAAGAACTCCAACTGCCCAATGAAGGTGAACACTTCTGAACATCCAATGAGAAAGTATTGTGGGATCTGCCAAAATACTGACATTGGTAGGGGCTTAGTAGGATCGTAATAGTTGTGCTGCCTAATCATGCGAAGTCTCATCACCTCCAGAATTGCTGCAGCCACCATGGAAAATATTGAGATGAAAAGGCCGATTCCCATCCGTTGGAGTTGAGTGAATCCATGTTTGTGCCCAGTGAATCTTCTGACAAATGGGATAATAAGGCGGTCATAAATTGGAACCCAGATAAGTACACTGATGGTGTCAAAGATGGAGAGAGATGCTGGGGGGATTTCAAAGTTCGGGCCCATGTGAATGTCCATGGTGTCGCCTTGCAAGACAAACATGGTGCTCATCTGAGCATATACGGCAGAAAAGATTATGCCAGTGGCCCATACAGGAAGCATTCGTATAATGCACTTGAGCTCTTCGACTTGAGTCACCGAGCAGAGTCTCCATGGATCAATTGAGCCCTTGATGTGATCTTTCTCTGTCTCAACTGCTGCTTTGTCTAAGAAACTGCAGAAAACATCACATGCAAAACAATAGAAGTTTGCAATTGAATCCCAGAGTTTCGAAACACACAGCATAAAATTAATCAAAGCTAAAGAGCTCATTCATCATTGTTAAATATAAGAAAAGTTTCTACCAAAAAAAAAATATAAGAAAAGTCCATTTTACGTTTGTTTTAATTTCATTTCCCTTTCCCTTACTTCACTTCCAATTAGACCTTGGTAACTTATAAGATCGCAGAACTCCACAAAGTTATGATAACCATTGGCTGTTTCGAAGCTTTGGTTGAGTACACTTACGTCAACGTATCTGTGTAATCAAGCTTGCGACTTCCTTTGACAACAGACTCCTCATCTGCAGTCTCATACAGAAGAGACTTGTCAGTAGGTACCGTAACTCGAAATTTCTTCAAGGATGCAATGACCACCTGGCAAAGGCGTGTCAGAGGGCTGCCTCCTGGTTTCTGGTTCCGGAATTTCCGTGTACCTGAGAAGAAACTTACAACTGCAATTGCCATGGCCACTGCTGGAATACCAAAACCCCATCCCCAACCCACAAACATCTGTATCCAGACCAGAACAGATGCAGCAACAAGAGCACCAATGTTGATAGAAAAATAGAACCAATTGAAAAAAGAATTTTTATGTTTCCGCTCAGCCTCGTCAGCTTCATCAAACTGATCTGCGCCATAGGAAGAGACACAAGGTTTAATCCCTCCAGTCCCCAAAGCAACAAGGTAAAGTGCTGCAAAGCAGGCGACACTTTGTCCTGTTGTTGCGTGGCAAACACCATTGCTGTCGCAGGATGATGGAATTAGTGCAGGCACAGATGCTGACAATGTTAGCAATGCCATCCCCTGCATCCAATTGAAAGATCAAATTATCTTTCAAGGGGAAAAAGCATAGCATATCACAGAAAAGCATGGCGTAAAAATTCAAACAACTCATATGATCTACCCAACTTGTCATTATTTAGGTTAAAAGGACAACTTGGTGTTTTGACAGCACACAGATGTTTCTTCCGTTGCTTGACCAAGTTGAATCAAAGAACCTAAAACTTGGAATAGAGTTATTGTTTAGGTGATTCTTACAAAAACATAGATGATCGAGAAAACGGCAATTGTCCAAAATCTTCCGAGGTAGGCATCAGCTAGAAAGGCTCCAATCAATGGTGTAATGTAGCAAGTTCCAGACCAATTGGTGACATTATTAACCGCTGAAGCATTAACCTGGCCGAGTCGTGTTGCGAGATAATTCACTATGTTGGTGCCCATCCCATAGTATGCCAAACGTTCACAGCATTCATTACCTGTGGAGAACTCCATGTGATAAATCCCTTATGATCGAATCTCGGAAAGTACAAAAACATTGGAAGTTATGATGCAAATGGACAAATACCTAGGATATAGGGGCATGTTTTCCAGGTTCCTGTTTCCTTCTTGATAGCCGGTCTGTTACGATAATCTACCGTTCCATCTTTAGTATAGATACCTTCTTCTTCCATGGTTGCTAGGTGCTGGGAGATACCGTATTGCTTATTCTGTTGTTTTGGTAATTCACCTAGAACTCGGCAAATTCAATGTCTATATTCAGCAAAAAGGCTGTAAAAAGCAACAGCATAGAGCATCTTCAGGAATAAATTATATGGAATCCATGAAACAGTAGAGAATGATATTACAATTTTACAAAATTGACATCAGTTTATGCGACCAAAATAGATAACACATACTTGTCAACTGGCCAAGCCTGCAAATGTTTCTGCTTCTGACATTAGATGGGGGAGTCGGGACATGGAAACCTTGAAGTACTATTCCACCGATAACTTATCTGTTGTTTTACTTCTGTTGAATTTATATCCATTTGAACGAGACTAACATGGGTTTGGGGCTGTGATTTGTTTAACATTTCATATTGAAATTACACTGTTCAATCTCGAGTTTCCTACTGATCTCAGCATTGTTTTCTATAATTCTAACTGTATTTCTCTGATAACTTTTTCTATGTTTATAAATGCCAGTTTCTAGATTTCAGAAATTGCAGATCCATCTTGCCTTTACCCAATAGAGGGCTTACAAATGTTTGCTCATGGTCGGAACCTATTTCAGTATATTGTAAGCCATGATGGTGTTATTAACTCTCTTAAGTTATATGAATTTGGATAGCATGAAAAAGAATGTTCATGTTATGACGAGGAATCTCTGGAAAAGACAACCAAGAGAAAACACATAAAAGTTCACTTCCTAGCTTATGACAACTAAACAAATGTCATTCAAAATTGAAAAAAAGGAAAGAACCATGTATTCTATTGTGACATTGATGATTGACTCAGAAAGATACCAATGCAGAACAAATGAAAGGTGCACGAGTAACAATCCATCAGCAGCACAAAACATATACTAAAAGTTGGATGTTTTGTTTGGGCTTTGTAGTTTTACAAAGATTTGAAAATCCTATTGATCCATTACATGCATACTATGAAGATTATGTCGCCCATACACTCAGTAGATAGCACCAACTAACTAGGGTAATGAATGTACTGTCATAGAAGGCTCCCGGTTCAAGATTCAGATACCAAATGTATAAATTTAGCTTAGAGAGTATATTACTGCAACATCCATGAGAAGGCACAGGATGAAAAAGGGGCGAAGATTACTTTTTATGACAATTAATTCTTATCACGATAGTCAATATGGTCTTACTAGAAGCCTAAAAAATGTGGAGTTCTAAAATGCATACTGTTGGAACTTGAAAGCTTAACATCTGGATTTACATTACAGAATATATGCAAAAGAGGACAACAAAGGGGACTAAAATCAAGCACCCAATAATTTAGGCCAAACCATTAAAAATCTGCAATTGACCATGTTTCTTTTGAGTACAAAATATTTGCATTCCTGAATCCCAAATTCCCAATTCATAACTTTAAGCCCATAAAAGGAGTATTCCCAAAGACCCAGAACATTGAAATTTCATATCATCAAGAAGTGGAGAAAATTCAAACTCACCCATCAGATTATTACCACCGACGCATGGTGAAAAAGGGCAGCAACAAAAGCAAAATTCATGACAATTAACAAAACCCTGTAATCACTGCATCAACCATTTATGGAGAATTCAAGCAGATCCCTAAACATACAAAAAAGTAAAGCGTTTATGAAGATGTCCACAAAAACATTATACAGAGAAGCAAGTGAATGAAGCTGAACCAGTTCCTAAAGAAGTGTTGAACTGAACAGAAGCAAAAAAGAGAAAGAACTCCAAAAGGGATCAACTTTCAATCAAACAGAACCAATATTCACACACACAGAATATATATATATATATATATATAGAGAGAGAGAGAGAGAGAGAGAGAGAGAGAGAAAGACACTTCACATGACTGAACACATTTACCCCACCCCCTCCATCTTCCCCTCCAGCTTTCAACAAATCAACTGAACAATAAGATTGAAAGAAAAAGACCAAGAATAAGAGAAGTAAAGAGTATTAGCAATACCTGAAATCTTTGATTCCAGCAATACCCAGACAAGGGTATCCACCTCAAGAATGTATGAATGAGCCCAGCAGAGCAATAAACGGAACAGATGCAAGGCAGCAATTTATATACAACGAGGGAAGACAATCTTATCAAACTAATCAAACAAGTTGCCACTTGCAAAGTAGAAAAGTTACAAGTAAGACCATAAAGAGAAAACATCTATTTGTTTAAATTAAAAATAATTATAATTATAATAATTTCAAGGGAGTACGCATAATATAATAATATAAAACTGGAATAATACTTTATTGGATGTAAAATCATGAAAAAGATTCATAAATTCAAGTAAGAATAAGCAAGCAACTGAGCACAGAGAGGCAAGATTCAGGATACAGAGGGGAAAGAAGAGGGACAGGGACATATTAGACCCACCATTTGCTTGCCTGCCGGACCGCCCCTAAACAAATATCTAAACCCAAATGTCAAAATACACATTTTTATTTGGGTTTCTCCATTGTCTCCATTATTTTTTTTATTTTTTTATTTTTTTAAAGGAGAGAGACAAAACCAATCCAGAGTTTGGAAAACAGGTTTTGGGTAAGAAGATAAGGTTAGGGTTTCTGCAGGTACTTTTAGTGGTTGCTGCAATTATGGTTTCTGGGTTCTCACATAGTTCTGGGATTCTTCTTAAATCTTCTTTCCAGAACCACAGTTTCAGCCTCCAAAGTGCCAACTACACTTTGCAGTCACTGCCAACTGTTTCATGTTGGAGGGGTGGTGAAAATTTTTAAAATCGAAGTCAAACAGTACCCAGATTCCCAGAAAAGTCGTCAAACTTTTGGTTTTTCGTTTGATTCATTCATGCAATCCAATCATGCCTAGCATCCTTTGTTGGTTCTATTTTGTGGGTTATACTTAGGTGATGATTATTTGTATTTGGGATCATGGTTTTAGAGCGTGGTATTGGGATGGGTATAGTTCGTTAGTAACGGATAGAAATATTTTTATTTATTTAGAAAAAATGTGTATTTTTTTATTTTTGATTTATATTATTTAATTTATACAATATGAGTTAAGTATCGAAATTTGACACTTGCTAAACCGATAAAATACCGATATTTAGAACCATACCTGGGATGGATTCAACCAGTAATCTAAAGTGACCTATGATCCATATTGTTCAATTGATACGGTGTAAATCAGGTATCGGAATTAAACACTTGCTAAATCGATAAAATGCTGATACTTAGAAAAAATGTGTATTTTTTTATTTTTGATTTATATTATTTAATTTATACAATATGAGTTAAGTATCGAAATTTGACACTTGCTAAATCGATAAAATGCTGATACTTAGAACCATATTGGGGATGGACTCAACCAGTTAGGGGTGTCAATCGGTTGGGTCGGGCTGGTCTCAGTACGGCATAGTTGGGCTTGGCAAGCCTATATTCTCAGACCATGGCCTACCTATTTGAGGAATGAGTCAGTCTTGGTCGGTGTCCTGTCAGGCTCAGTTGGGTTCCAGGCTTTAATTAGACTTCTCCTAATCGGGCTAATCGGGTCTTAAATGAGGTAATGTACCAATAAAGCCTTAAACGATCTTTAATTTTCATAGATTTAAGATACTTTAATTTATTTTTTTAAATCATCAATAATTTTGAAAAGATATTACACTTAACTACAGTCAATAATTGATAAAATATCAATATATATCTTATTCTATAA
>NC_056564.1:8557580-8561891 GCF_013358625.1 Macadamia integrifolia | reverse complement strand
CCAAGAAAAGTCTGCTACCAAAAAAAAAGAAGTCAAAGATTTAGAAATTAAATTCATTAAGAATGTATAACTAACTACATCAATTCAGATTAATTATATCTATGTGAGTTTTTTAATGATATTATTTACAAAAATTCACTTGAGGAGGATTACTTTGCTCATAGGCCTGAGCATGAAGACCAATATAGACACAAAATTATGAATATTCGAAAAAATAGGAACTTCGCTCTAAGGCCACGATGTAGTACTATCAAGAAGTGCGTGATATCGAAACTGGTTTCTTGAGATTTTGCAACTGGGCATAAGAAAAGTAAAAATTGAGGAGAAATTGAAATCAAACACAGATATTGAAATCAAAATGAAAACAACGTTCCAATGGCTCACGGTTGGCATGGCAATTCCAAGTCCAAAATCCAAAGTGTTTCCTCAACACCGGACCACTTGCTGGATGAAATTTTATTGCTTCCCAGGTTGCAGGAACTTTCCTCCAACCAGGACCTGCTGCCAAATAAATGAAAAGACAAAAATCTAAGAAGTTATTTGTGAACCCAAATGGGAAGTGAATTATTCCATTTCTTTGGCTGTGAACATTCCTAACATTTTCCACATTTTAATGACATTTTAATAGGTGTGTTTAGAACTTGACACCTCACTTTTCATTTCCATAGGTGGAATGCGGACAATGCTACTTACCCAAGTTGGGTGGTGGGTGCTTATTAATCCAGCTCTTCCTACAAGAGCGTAAGAACTGTAAAGCCAAAATGTTACTGACTGAGTTGATGATGCAAGTAGCCTGGTCTTGTATTTTAAAATGTATTTATACAGTATTCCTGATAAGAGTTCAAGTTTACAACTGGTCAGAAAGCATGAATTTAAACTCAGCAATTCCAGAATAGGATGGTCTTTGTTGTTTATCCTTAACCAGGCTGTTCTGAGTATGTCCATATAGCAATGGGAAGAGAACCTGCCTGTGCTTTCATCTAAAATTCTGCAGTCTCTCCTTTCACCATTCATAAATGCATTGTGTCGCACTTCATTCATTTCGAAGCCTGTGAGACTTTATCTCTTCTGACTGTGAGCATATCCTAGCGTTGCAGGCTTTGGGGGAAGTGGGAAGCTGATCAAGTTACTATGACTTTCATGTAGTGATGAAGATTGTTTTGACCATAAACTGAGTAGGTAGCACCAACTAACTAAAGAAATGAATGTACTGTCATAGAAGGCTCGTGGTTCAAGATTCAGATAACAAATGTATAAATTTAGCTTAGAATATGTTACTGCAACATCCATGAGAAAGCACGGGGCGAAAAAAAGGAGAAATTTACTTTATATGACAATTAATTCCTGTCACAATAGTTAGTATGGTCTTACTAGAAACCTAAAAAATGTGGAGTCCTAAACGCATACTGTTATAACTTGAAAGCCTAACATCTGGATTTACATTACAGAATCTACGCAAAAAGAGGACAACAAAGGAGACTAAAAGTGCGGAAGTGAACAGTTTTTTTTAGAGTACAAAATATTTTCATTTCTGAATCCCAAATTCCCAGTTCATGTCCATGTTGGTGTATGATGTCTTGTATTCCATCGCAGTTTAATCCAGAGAGTACTGGTGCAGCACCTAGACAAGCCGGACGGCGGTCCCGCTAGCCGATTAGCGGGCCGTGGGGGTTGCAAGGGGGCAGGAGGCCCCCCTGCATAGCAGGGGGTATAGGGGGGCGCAGCCCCCCGCTCGAATTTTTTATTTGAGGGCAATTGTAGTCTAATCCGGATTAGGGTGGCAATTGTAGTTTAATCCGGATTAGGGTTTTTTCGCTATATATTTGTAGCGAGGGTTTCTTTCTCTGTAATGCAAGTAATACTGAGAGGTGTTGAGGACGAGCGTTGTAACCCTATTCTCCATTGATAGTGAAGCAGGATCTCATTTCACCGGGGACGTAGGCAACCTTGCCGAACCTCGTAAAATTTGTGTGCATTGTTTGTTTTGTTTTTCCATTATCTTCTGCATCGTTTTAGGGTTGCGTTTCTACAGTCCATACATGGAGTATTCACAAAAACCCTCAACGTTCAAATTTCAAATCCTAAAGAAGTGGAGGTATTTCAAAAACACCCATCCTGAAGCATGATATTAAAAGGGAAGCAACAAAAGCAAAATTCATGACAATTAACAAACCCTGTGATCACTACATAGAGCATTTATAGAGAATTCAAGCAGACTCCTACACATACAAAAAGGCAAAGTGCATATGAAATGTCCACAAAACCCTTATACAGAGAAGCAAGGGAATGAAGCTAAACCAATTCCTAAAGAAGTGTTCAAGACTGAATTGAAGCAAAAAAAAAAAAAAAAATGAACTCCAAAAGGGGTCAACTTTCAATCAAACAGAACCAATATTCCAACACACAATTTTTTCAAGAAAGGGGGATAGAGAGAGAGAATTTGGAATCAGAGTTTCGAAAATGGCTATGGGCTTTCCAAGAAAATTCCCATGACTGAACTCATCCACCCCAGACCCTCCATCCTCCCCTCCGACTTTCAACAAATCAAGTAAAATATGATTGAAAGAAAAAGACCAAGAATACGAGAAGTAAGAGTCTTGGTAATACCTGAAATCTTGGATTCCAGCAATACCCAGAGAAGGGTAATGAGGGCAGTAGAGCAATAAAAAGGAACAGATGCATGGCAGCAATTTATATACAACGAGGGCTTCCAAAGTAGAAAAATACACGTTCTTTTATATGGGTTTCTCCATTTAATTATCTCAAACACCTCATTCCCCAGTTCCCACTGGTACACACCTTCTGAGAATCTGAGTTCAGACATTGACTACTAATTTTATAATAGGAGAAAGGAGAGAAGACAAAACTGGTTACGGAAGAACTTAATGGGCTATGAGAAGGGATAGAGGGATTGAAATTAGGAAAACCAATCCAGAAGTTTGGAAAATTAGGTCTTGGGTAAGAAGAAAATGTTAGGGTTTCCGCCGGTAATTTTAGTGTTTGCTGTAATTTTCTGGTTTCTCTCTCTTAGTTTTCTAATTCTTCCAAGACAACTCTTTTTAGTACCCAACACTAGCTGTCAACTTTTTCATGCTTTAACCCAAAGAAAAAGTCAACTGTTTCATGCTGGAGGATGTCATAAACAAAAAGTCAACCTGAGTCACAAATGTTCCCTAACATTTAGACACAACGGGCATGCAGGCCAATGGAAAGATTTGCATGAGCATCGATCATTTAAAAGATCGCTCTACCCTTGCATGGTTGATGCTCCCATGCGTCCTCCCCTCAAAGTTATTAGATCATTAGGTTGCATTAGACTCGAGCGAATCTCTCCTCGTTTTGTTAACCTGCAAGTAATCAATCAAATGGTATTTTTCTTAAAAAAAAAAGAGGAAATTATAAAATTTTTACACAGACAATGAAAGTGGCGTAGATATATTCCCATGCAGAGACAATTTGTTGTGTCACTCACATGGACAAATGATTTGATCATACTAACCATCAGATGGATAAAGAGTTTCTTGCATAAGTTATATTATATGTCAAATTTGATAGTCCAACCCAATTGTACCGCCACAGTATAATCCTTTTTTTTTCCCTCATCGATCCTCATGTTTCATGCATATAATTTTTGAAATATATTTGTAAAAACAATTATTTTAAAATGTGGAATGGATTTAAATTGATTTGAAATTCAATACATGATTAATCAATGACATGGATAACATTTTCACAGAATTAGGTTCCACAAGAACTTCTTGTTTGTGTATGATGTCTTGTATTCCATCGCAGTTTAATCCAGAAAGTACTGGTGCAGCACCTAAACAGGTAGGACGACGGTCCCACTAGCCGGTTAGCGGGCCGTGGGGGTTGTAAGGGGGGCAGGAGGCCCCCCTGCATAGCAGGGGGTGTAGGGGGGCGCAGCCCCCGCTCGAATTTTTGATTTGAGGGCAATTGTGTACTTTCCGGATTAGGGTTTTTTCGCTATATATTTGTAGCGAGGGTTTCTTTCTCAGTAATGCAAGTAATACTGAGAGGTGTGAGGACGAGCGCTGTAACCCTATTCTCCATTGATAGTGAAGCAGGATCTCATCTCACCGGGGACGTAGGCAACCTTGCCGAACCTCGTAAAATCCGTGTGCATTGTTTGTTTTGTTTTTCCATTATCTTTTGCATCATTTGAGGGTTGCGTTTCTACACTTCTATGTTACAAAAATAACAAAAATGAACTTTAGCATCCAAAGATATTTTTTGTTTCAACGGATGAAAGTTGAATAGAGTTGGGATACTTGTCTTTCTTCATTTTGTATT
>NC_056564.1:8536997-8554479 GCF_013358625.1 Macadamia integrifolia | reverse complement strand
AATTGAAATAGGATTGTCAAATGGTGGTGGGGGTGGGTTGTTGCACGAGTCTCTCCGAGGTGTCAGACACCTTAGTTAACGAAAATGAAAAAAAAGATGGTGGGGTGAGGGAGATCCACCATCGAGGTGGGCGTGCAATGGTTTGTAAATAGGGGGCAAGAAGGAGAAAAAGTATCTGGAAGAGAGAGAGAGAGAGAGAGAATATTATAGATTATCAAGTTTACGGATGTTCAAAGCAAAAGATGCTAAGCAATCAATGGCTGCATTGCCTTCCCTGAAAATGTGTTTAAAAGACACCCAATCAAAATGAGATGTAAGAAACAATCGAGAACATACAGGTGTGATTCTTTATTCAAAATGGTTGGAATTCCGATTAAGAATATCAATAAATTATCGAATTATCCCCTTCAATAAGCATAATCAATATATCACCAAATGTTCTACAAAAGAGAAATCTGTATATCGTCAAAAGTTTGGCGAACTACTAAGGCTTAACCACAATTCATTTTCATATATGTAGATTTTTTTAAAAAGATCATTTCTTCAATTGCATGGAGTTTTCCTTCATACATGAGGAGAAGAGAATCTCTTCACCCATGAGGAGAAGATAACACTCTTCACCCACCACCTTTTTTCTTTTTTCTTTTTTCTTTTTTTTTTGGTACAACTTCACCCACCACCTTATTGTAGTTAGATGGGACTCTTAGAACACTCAACAATATTTAAGCTAAGGGGACTTTCAGAGAATCATTTCACCATGTGTGAAGTGATACTTTATCTTTTTTTCTATTTCTTATCTGGTAGTGGCCAGAAACTATGATGAGATGAATGCTATTATATATTTTACCAAAAAAAAGAATGCTATTATATATTCTCATTATCCATGTAGATAGTTCAATTCCGTATCAATCCACCAATTCCAATCTGATCTGATCCAAGTGATTCTGCCAATATAAGTTACTGGGGGCCCAGGCCCAGTCTCAGGAATGTTCCCCTAGTCTCAGGGAGAGAAGATAGATTAATGAAGAAGCGATATGCTTTCTGGGATGCTTTGTGAGACAGTGATAGAAGCATCAACGGATTCCATACTTTCACAGTTTGTGTCTGCTCAGTTATGTGGGCCAGGTGCTGGGTCCTATATTCCGGTCGAAAATGGATTTGAGGTAGATGGGCTACCTTCGAATGGACCCTGTTCTGAACTTATCTCTCTATGCCTAGAATATATGGCTTAATTTCAAACATATATGCATCACCTGTTTTTGTCTTATTCAATGCCTTACACTACAGTTCTAAATTTGACTCTGGTCATTAGGGGAAGCACTCTTCTCCTAATTCTCAAGATAGCAACAACTTCAATGGTTGAAGCTCTTAATCAAGGATCAAGATTTTGGTTTTCTGACATAATTTCTATCAGACCCAAAATTATGTCATCAGATCTCGTTTCGAGGTTTCAACATTGGGTTTCAACCATAGATTTTGATTATAGGTTTCATTTCGATCAATTCTGAAACAGAGACAATTCGGAGATTTCAATCAATTTCGACCTAGATTTAGTTTCATGATGAAGGTATTGGAGAGAAGAGAGGTAGGAAGGAGGATTAGCTGTTGAAAGATGTGATAAATGAGCTACTAATGCCCACACCCTCTTAATCTTAGCTTTCAAACAAGATTAAACAAAAATAAATAAATAAATCAAATCCCCATCCCATGAAAAGTATTTCACAACCAAATGTTTTTAGGTGGTTAACATCCAATGTCTTGTACCTTTTCAATCACCCACCAATTAAATACCCCTTTGGTCGATCTTCTGGATGGCTACCCATCTATCTATAAGGCTTCAACCAAAATATATCCCATCATCATCATGATGGTGAAAGGTTTGGCTAGTCCTAGCTAGACTGAATTGCATAATTAGTAAATATTTAAATTCACCAGGTATTAATTATTTAATGAAGTATTGTTTCTTATGTGCATTCATGCATTTGTGTTCTCTGTAATGAGGATCTACATGCATGTGTATGCGTGTGCATTGTTGGCACCATGGGCTATTTTTTTTAAAAATCCCAGTACTTTGATGAATAGTCTATCGGGGTTCGTGATGAGCTTCTAGTTCTGTAGTCGGCAACTATGTGATTGAGCTCTAGCGTAAATTCAGGGAAGATTATTGGTTTGGCTCCTCTTACCCCACATATTCTTGAAATATAATAGTAATTTAGTAGTTAGTAATAAATGTGATCAATGAATCTCTTATAAACCCCTTATGGGTCTCTATTTGGTTTCTATGCGAGTTTTGCATGACAAAATTTCATTAGGGTATATTCTAGTAGCCACCAAATTTATTATAGTGCTCGTATATGCTTAATTTGATCAATTCTGACTTTATTACATGTGCAAAAGATGAAGTTGTAGTTATGTGGGGTTAAAGTTTATAGGGTATCAGTATTGATGGAGACGGATACTAATATGGATTGGCCAGTATTGAACAATTTTGTTCCCATTTTCTTAAAAATAAAAAATTAAAAAATTAATTAATTAAAAAAATAAAAAATAACAATAATAGTTATTGTTAGACTATTTACCCTTATCACGGACCATTACACAGATACAATATCAGTCTTGTTTCAGTATCAGTCTCTAAGTGCTCAATTGATATTGATACTCATCATCTAATACAACAGATCCGATAACAATATTTGAAACCATGATCTTTAGGGAAAACTTTAGATAGACCACAAAGTGAGGTGAAAAGTGATGCAAAGTTTTTTCTGTGAATAAGAAAATTCTCTAGTGACATTCACAACAAACCACATTGAATTCCTTGTGTTTTTGTGTGTGAATAATTTGCATATTTTCTTTCTTGTGTTTGCGCATTTTTTTCTATAGGTAAGAAAGAGAAGTAAATAACAGCCAAGAGGCTCACACTCAAGACCTCCAAGTGAGTGTGAGATTTTTGCGCATCACAACTCACCCATTGTACTAGACACTTATTATTGGATTTGCGCATTAACTTTCCTTGGATTTCTTATAACTTATACATTTGTAATATACAATGAAGTTTTTTTTTTTCTATTGCATGATAGATGCTAATACATTCATGTGGATGCACACACACAAACACACATTTATATATATATATATATATATATATATCTTTGTTTCTGGTCTAAGAAATCCTGTAATTGGAGAACTCAATTTTTGGTTCTTACTAATATTTGAAATGAACAAGTGAATTAGAAGCAAGAGGTTTTTGGTTACTTTCATGAAAAAAAATATGAAGCATGCATGGTTAGTAGCTAGAGACTCTGTATGAAAGTTCAAATTGTCTTCTTTCTCCTACTCTAGGTGTAACTAATAACTCATTTCACTTATTTTTTTCCCTAAGTCATAGATGTTGAGAGAGAATAATTTAATATATTTTTAGCCTTATATTTCAATGCCACCAAACCCAATTTCTAGTTAGGGCCAGCTCTCTAATCCAGTAAACTTTGAATTAAGATGGTACCAGGAGCATATTAGCTCACCTTAATTGAATTATTTAAGTAGAAGAAGAAGGTCACAGGGAATAAAACTACTTTATGTAATATGCAAGAAAACCGGTCAATGATCAAATTCCCTTCTAGCATCTACAAAAAAATCTTGACACTGAAGTATCTCTCACCCACCTAACTAGGAAAAACGACTTGGCAGCAAAAAACCCAACTCTTTATAAGCTTGCGTTGGTCAGTCATTCATGAAAACACCAAAAGGAGCCATATAGAGAAATACAAATATAAGTAAGAGAGAGAGAGAGAGAGACAGAGAGAGAAGCTGAAAGTGGAGGAGATGGAGCCTTGGGTTCGTGTGTTGGTGCTGGTGGCTTGCTTGTTTCCTGCCATGGTTGAGTGTAGAGTTCGGAATTACAAGTTCAATGTAAGTAAAAGCCATTTCTAGTTTCATCAAGACTATGATTGTGTTTGGCATGTATTTTAAGTGGATGATGCATTCTTAGATAATAGAACATCACCAATATCATCTCAGAATGCATTATTGACGTAGAATATATTCCAAAAGTGTGTACCAAATGCAGCGTAGCTAGGAATGCATGTGAATTGTTTCTAGGCTATGTAGTTGCAATAAGATTATATCGTAGTTTGTGAATAATACCTTCTACGGTTGTACGTTACACTGTGAAAAGTTGTTATCCACAAATTTGTTGTATATGTGGTGAAATGGTGCCATATATTTTAGACTTAGAAAAAAAAAATTACTTCTATAGTTCTAGGGCCTAAATGTCATGGTTTAGTCTATTTAAGTATTCTAAGTATTAGATAGATAAGAAACACAATGGCCACCATTGTTAAATATCATAGGCCATCTCAAATGCATGACTTGGTATACAAAAAATTAAAAATAGAAATTGTAACTTAAAATTTACATTGCTATTCTCATTATGTGAATTGTGCCCGTAATGTATTTAATATTTCTATTTCTTGATTTTTTGGTGAGATCTTGGCATTGCTTTGGCGTTCAAGCGCCTTGGTTGCATAGACAGACATGTGCCTTCAACGTCTTAGTTAGTCACCATTTGGTGTCATTTTGTGTCCAGACCCCCTCTGATGCCTTGTATCGTCAAGACGTTGTGGCAACTATAATTTAGATTAGAATGTAAGCAACAAGTTAGGCTCCAAAAAATATTACAAAATTGCTTATTTTTTTATTTCTTTTCTGAATGGGGGGAGATGGTGAGCAAAATGCTTAGCGTGTGTGCCAATGTGAGTTTTAATAAATTACGCAGGTGGTGACGAGAAACACCACAAGGCTATGTTCGAGCAAGCCCATTGTCACCGTTAACGGTCGTTTCCCGGGGCAGACATTGTACGCGAGGGAAGACGATACCGTCATCGTCAAGGTCGTCAACCATGTCCAGTACAACGTTACAATTCACTGGTGAGTGAAATGATTTTTACCCCGTCCTTCCAGTAAAATTCTTTCTTATATATTTGGGATTAACGAATAACGAGGGCTTTAATGGTGGTAGGCATGGGATCCGACAGCTTAGAACGGGTTGGTACGATGGTCCAGGATACATTACACAATGCCCGATCCAGCCGGGTCAAAGCTACACCTACAACTTCACCATCACTGGCCAAAGAGGTACACTTCTATGGCATGCGCACATCCTCTGGTTAAGGGCGACAGTTCACGGCGGCATCGTCATCTTGCCGAAGCGGGGCGTTCCTTACCCGTTCCCCAAACCCGATAATGAAGTCGTCGTCATATTAGGTGAGCTCATGCATGCATGCTCCATTCACAATTACGCACTAGTAAGTGCTAAGCTTATCCCTTAATGAGTTTCTAATTCAGTGGCCAAGTGGCCAACAGTTGGACATTTAGATCTAGCGTAAGTCTAAGAAAAGTTGAAGATTTGACATTTCTAACTCTTTTTTTTTTCTTTTTTTTGACTTAATAGTAAGTAAATTATTAATTAATAAATATTTAATTTGATTCTTGGAATTTTAGGTGAATGGTGGAAATCGGATACTGAAGCAGTGATCAGCCAAGCCATGAAGTCCGGTGTGGCACCAAATGTCTCTGATGCACACACGATTAATGGTCACCCAGGACCACTCTCTCCTTGCTCTTCACAAGGTATTCATTTATTTGATATGCGATCAAATATTGGTATCTGGAAAAAAAAAAAAGTTACAAAATTTTCCTTTTTGATATTTTAGAGTTTCTATTCAATAAACTGGAGGTCTTTCTGTAAAACTTAAATTTTAACCATATATAATAGAATTTTCATATTGTCCGATTATAATCTAATCCTAATCCATCACGTGTGCTGAGATTGTGATGATACATCACTATGTTTATTATTTCTTTAAAATCATAATTTTTTATGTTGAATGATGAATTGATGATGGGGGTACAGGAGGAGGCTTCAAGTTACAAGTAGAGAGTGGCAAGACATACATGCTACGCATCATCAACGCTGCACTCAATGAGGAACTCTTCTTCAAGGTCGCCGGACATAATTTAACGGTGGTCGAAGTCGACGCCACTTACACCAAGCCCTTCACCACAGACACCTTACTCATCACCCCTGGTCAAACCACAAATGCCCTTCTCACCGCCAATCTCGGTGCCGGAAAGTACTTAGTTACAGCCTCTCCTTTCATGGACTCACCAGTTGCAGTTGACAACGTGACTGCAACAGCCACAGTCCACTACTCTGGCACTCTATCTTCTTCTGCAACCACCATTACCCAACCTCCCCCACAGAATGCAACCCCAGTTGCAAACAAGTTCATCAACTCTCTCCGTAGCTTAAATTCCAAAACATATCCAGCTAAGGTTCCATTAACTGTGGATCATAATCTTCTATTCACAGTTGGACTTGGTGTTAATCCTTGTGCCACTTGTGTTAATGGGAGCAAAGTAGTTGCAGCTATGAATAATGTCAGCTTTATCATGCCAACCTTTGCACTGCTTCAAGCACATTACTTCAACATTAGTGGAGTATTCACTACTGATTTCCCTGCCAACCCACCAATCACTTTCAATTATACCGGTAATCCACCGGGTACCTCGCCGGCAAACATGGCAACCATGAATGGTACAAGGCTTTATAGGCTACCTTATAATGCAACAGTAGAGCTTGTATTACAAGACACAGGCATCATAGCTCCAGAGAACCATCCTGTCCATCTTCATGGGTACAATTTCTTCCAAGTTGGAAGAGGACTTGGGAATTTCAATTCTAAAAATGATTCCAAAAAATTTAATCTTGTTGACCCAGTTGAAAGAAACACGATTGGAATTCCTTCAGGTGGTTGGGCTGCTATAAGATTTACAGCAGATAATCCAGGTAAAAAAAAAAAAACTCTCATTGTTCATCATTTACAGAACTGAAGATTGAGCTTGGATTGTGTTAATGGCTTTTTCTTGATGTGTTTATAGGTGTTTGGTTCTTGCATTGTCATCTAGAAGTGCACACGACATGGGGACTTAAAATGGCGTTTGTTGTGGATAATGGTAATGGCCCCAATGAATCACTCATACCACCACCAAGTGATCTTCCTACTTGTTAAAGCAGAGCCAAAGGCTCCAATCACATGATTTTTGAGTGGATTGTTGCATAAGAAGAAGAAGAAGAAGAAGAGCAAGAAAGATGAACATGAAGATTGATCCATAAGAACAAAAGCTAAGGCACAAATTAATAAACAAGCGAGGGTTTTCAGTTTGCTTCTGGAGGAAACAGGGGAAGGTGCTGAAGCAGAGTTCAATAAAGAACACTAATCAACAAAAAGAAAAAAAAAATCCCTTTTCTTTACGTACCGATTTTCATTTCCCCCTTTTCTCATTATATATTTGGATTGTTAGTGTTCTAGACTTCTAGTGCTAATTAAATTTCCAAAGGATCTTTGCAACCATTTCATGTCTGATATTGAGATCATTTACAAATTAAGTGCAAGAATTGGTTAAGTTAATCTAATCCTCAAGAAATCTCAACTATTTCAAGATGGCAATTCACACCACTTTCACTGTGTTAGGAATCAGTATTGATGATCGATTAATCATTTAATGTGGGCGAAAGAAAACTTTTCATAAAAAGGAATGATAATAACAATAAAGGAAAAAGATTGCTAAGCACAAGGGGGTGGCTAAAAGATCACTCTGTCCTTGGTTGGATGTTTGTGTGTCTCCCTTAGTGCAATGATTATCTAAGCAAGTTTCGATCTTTAGCCCTAAAAATAATTTTTCCGCTTCTAAAGTAATATAGTTCATGCGCATGCTTGTATATAGATTTTCTAAAAGGAATTAGTTTCCCTTCTCTCATGGTGAAAAGAGGGAATATCTTATTCCATGGGATTTGACTATGAATAAACTATAATTCGATACTAAGGGTAGGAGTTAACAATGATATTAACAATTTATGGAATTTAATCTTTTTTTTTTTGGTAAGATTCCAAAGTATAATCTAAACACCAAATCACCATAATTAAGTGAAGAAAAGTTTTTTGTCTTCATTATTAAATATGAGGAAAAAGAACAATACCTGCTTGCATTCTCCACGTCCAACACATTGAGAAATGAGGGGAAGACAGAGAAAAGATACTCCAACCCTAGCCTCCACTTCTCCATGTGACCATATGTTCGAGTGTGAGAACTTATGTAATTTTTTGCACAAATATTTAAATGCCCGGCTTAATCAAACCTTCTCCTTAAATTTTAGGCCCAAGTCATAAAATAATACCTGGTTGCATGGCCTCTATACATCAGCAAAGCCAAGGGTGGGGAGGGGTGGGTTGGGGTTTTTTTTGGGGGGACGTAGGGGTACCTCTCTTCTCTCCTTTAATGTTTGATAAAATAAACGGTGAACCATGATATCTTACGACCTAAAATTTTGTAATCAATTTGGAAATCTTTCCTACATCCAACGGTTAGGATTGATCCTAGACCCCACTCCTTGACTATCAGATATTCAGATGCAAGACAAAGATCAAAATTATCCATGCGTGGGTTTAGGGTTTTCGAACCGTTTGCCTGAAGTTTGCAGATTAGGGTTTGGATTGTTCGTCACTGGTCTCTGAAGATGGGGTTGAACTTATTCGATGGGAGTGCTTCAGATGACGATGACAACAATTCGAAGATCGAAATCAACGAAGAATTCGCTCATCGTTTTGAGCACAATAAGGAAAGAGAGGAATTGCAGAGATTGGAAGAGCTGAAGAAGAAAGGGCTTGCTGGAGACTCCGGGGACAGCTCTTCAGAATCCGAAGAAGACGAGGATGGTTTGATCGTTTCAGGTAAAAAAGATTTAGAGTTCCTAAATGCCCTCATTAAGGTTAAGAATAGGGACCCGATTCTCAAGCAGAAAGACGCCAAGCTCTTCGAACATGAAGACGATGACGACGAAGAAGAAGAGGAGGAGGATGGGGAGGAGAAGAAGCCCAAATCGACAAAAGATAAGCCTATGTATCTGAAGGACGTTGTCGCGAAACAACTGATTGAAGAGGGACCCGAGTTTGAAGAACATAACACAGAATCGCGTGTGAAGAGCTATTCAGAAGCACAGGAGGAGCTTCGACAGGCTCTCTTGACTGCCGCCGAAGAGGCTTCGGATGGTGATGACGGAGATCTCTTCATGGAAAAGAAGGGAAACCAGGGTGAGGATGGGGGAGATGCGGAAGATAGGAGTGGTGATGAAATCCAGAAGAGGCTCGATGAATATTTCGGCAAGGACGAGAATTTGGATGAGAAACAGATGTTTTTGAAGAATTTTTTCATGAACAAGATGTGGGTTGACAAGGATGATAAAGGCTTGAAGCCTTCTGGTACAGATTTACATGGAGTCTCCGAAGATGAGGAAGAAATTGAGAAGCAAGAGAAATACGAGGCAGAGTACAACTTCCGTTATGAGGAGGGTGCCGGGGACCGTGTGTTGGGTCACTCGCGAATCACAGAGGGTTCAGTTCGGAAAAAGGAGAATGCACGGAAGCTGCACAGGAAGAGCAAGAAGGAGAGGATGGCTCAAGCGGAATTTGAGAGGAAAGAAGAACTGAAACACTTAAAGAATCTGAAGAAGAAGGAAATCATGGAGAAGCTCGGAAAAATACGGTCTATTGCAGGAATATCCGAAGGTGGGGCATGTGAATTGGATGAAGATGATCTAGAGGAGGACTTTGATCCTGAGGAGTTTGATCGGAAGATGAAGCAAATGTTTGATGAGGATTATTATGAGGCGGAGGACGTGGACCCTGATTTTTGCAGTGACCAGGATGAAGATGATGATGATCTTAGGAAGCCCAATTTTGAGAAAGAAGATGAGTTGCTTGGGCTTCCAAAAGGTTGGGATTCATCCGGTTCTGCTGAGGGTTTCTTAGCAGCTAGGGAGAAGGCCTTAAAATGCAAACCTGACACCACAGATGATGAAAGCTCGGATGACCAGGACCAAAAGGAGGAGGAGTTGCATGAAGGAGGTAAGCGCAAGAGGAAACGCAAAATCTCTCTTCAGGATAAAGCATGGGATGAGTACTATAATTTAGACTATGAAGATACAATAGGGGACATAAAGACACGATTCAAGTATACTTCAGTTCCATCTAAGAGATATGGGTTGAGTGCTACTGAGATTTTATTGATGGAGGACAAGGAATTGAATCAGTATGTTTCTTTGAAAAAGATTGCTCCTTACCAAGAAAGTGAATGGAAAATACCTAGGATCAAGAGATATGAGCAGAAAATGAAGAATAAATTGCTTCTCCAAGGAGAAAATGTGAATGTTCAAAAGGCTGGCATGAAGCACAGGTCAAAGGTTGGTGATCTCGCAACAACTTCAACAACAGGTTCCAAGGAGAAAGAGGAAGCAGTGCAATTGAATGGTGAAGTGGGTACATCCAGGGGAATCAGGAGAAGGCGCCGTCTTGCTGAACTTAAACTATCCCATTCAAGGCTTATGGCATATGGAAAGATCCAACCAAAATCTAAAAATAAGAAAAAACATTGATAATGGCAGCAATTTGCCAGAAAGGAGGTAAATCCAGAAGTGAACTCGTTCTTCTTCTTTTTAAGATATCGATTAATTTTGTAATTCTAGCTGTGTACTTTTTGAGTGAGACCTTTGCTTCAAAGTTTATTTCTGATAAGGCTTTATTATATATGCAGGTCTATGACCAATTTTGAGGAGCTTTTGAACAGCTGACGTGCTGATTTCTTGTCTAGTCATTCTTTTTGTACAAGTAGGTATTTATCTAGCTATGCCTAGTAATCGAGATTCAAGGAACAAGATGTTTTTTATTTGGTTGTAGGATCTTTCTCAATTTCTTTCCCTTGTAGATGCATTCCATTGTCACAATATGGGCTTGTTCTGGCATCTGGACTAGTTGTTGGAACTTTTTCAGTTAATGATGGTTCCTTTCTGATATAACTGAACCTAAGATTACATAAATTAATGTGGTTATTCTTGGATTTTGAATTTTTACATGTCTGTCTTAACTAGTAAATTAGACAATATTAATGACTTATGCAACTAGATGCGAACCAGTGAGGAATAAAGTTAGTGGTAATATGATACATAATTGTTCATCCCATTGCACAAACCTTTATTCTATGGAATGGCTACATTTCTTGGGTTCTTTTGTGTGAAACCTGTCAGTCATTGGAACCTTTCTGTTATGAATCCATATTGGGAAATGGAAGGCTTTCTTTTAACTTGTGGTAATGCCCTATTTTGAGTCTATTTCCCTGTATTTGATGTGCAGATTACTTTTGGACCTTAATCACTATTAGTTAAGAGAAACTAGTTGTACTTTGTCTAGGAATTGTTGGACTAGCTGATCATATTATACATGGGGTTTCCTTTTATGTTACTAAAGCATTGGCATTTCCCAAAATAATTGAAGTACTACTGCTAAAAACAAATAGGTTAGATAATGCTAAAGAATTTTAATCCCCCTTTGGTGCCCGAATAATTATTCTCATTAAATCTGTGCTTTCAAATTACTGGATTTACCATCTCTATTTTTCAAGGTTCCTGGTGGGAATGCTTAGAGGCTAGTGAGAATATGAGAATAATTTCCTATGGGAGGATGTTGGGCAGTATCATTTTTCTAGGTTGAAATTAAAAAGAGACCTGAGGAGCATCCCACTCCCTTCTTTTTTAAAAAATGAAGAAAGAACTTTTATGTTCTGGTTTTCTCGTGGGAGAAATTATGTCAAGATCTGATCATGTATAAGAAGTTGACTTGGGAAAAAAAAATCTGTCAAGGAAATGTAATTAGTTCTAGAACGAGTGTGGGAGAGGACTGATTTTGCATTGGTTAGAGTTGATTATGCAGATATTGGTCCTATTATATACATTGGGGTTTAAACAAGGTCCTTGTTGCTCCATCAACTCACTTGTATCAAAACCCCACCTATAGCAACCATCTGTCAAGTTTTGGTGCAGGTCCTATGTTGTTTGTAAGGTAGTCAATGGGTACCTGGTTATTCCTTAGTTAAATACCACCTGTAGCAACCGATAGCCTGTAAGGTGGCTTGCTATCACTTATTATTCTAATTTTCAGTTTAGGCAGTGTTAGTCATGAGCTTGGTGGGTAGATTGTGGATTTAGTGGTTTAAGTTTGGAATCAAGGGTAGCCTCCTAGGCCCGCTTTGCTTGGACTGTGAACATTATTTGGATTTAATATATGGTTGAGGTCTGAGCATACTTGAGTAATTTTAACACGTGAAGGGGTGTTCTAGAATCAAAGGTCAAAATATAAGCTAGTCTGGACTCTGGATTGGGATACATCAAAGTGTAGATTTAATAAGAAGAGAAGAAGTCTGGAGGGAATAATTAAAAGAAATGAACTAGAGATGCTATGTGTATTTTGTTATCATTGTTCATCATTCTAAGGAGGGAGAAATGGAATAGAACGCTATCCAGAGATTAGAGCAAGTCGAGTCATACTTAGTAAATATGCATACCATACTGTATTTTTATGTATATATCCATAGATATGGAGAAAAACGCGTCTTGTATAAATATCCGTATAAAAAATGTTTAATTTGTGTTTCGGTATAAATCGTTTAATCGTTTAAAAGCGTTGCTTTATTTGAATTAAATAAATAAAAAAATATTCATATATTTGTGGGCAGCCCAAATCCCTTTCTCTTCCCTCTTCTTGGTCTTTGATGAAACCCTCAAAACCCTTGTGAGTTGCCATCCCCTTCCCATATCCCAGCTTGCTACTTGCCGCAAACGTCAGCTACTCTTCACTGCCTTCACTGAATGGAGGAGGCGTATTAGTCATGGCAGACAGACTCAGATAAGTACAAAGTCTGTTTATAAATACACATATAATACTGAGCTTGCTTGTATAGTGGGTTTTTTGTTTGGTCTTTTGGTTTTCTAGTATTGCATGTATACTGCTTGTATTTTCAGATATATTGCTTGTATGCTAAGATGTTGTTTGGCTTATGGATTTTTAGAGTATTTCTTGTATACTGAGATAGTTTGATTCTTCCAGACCTTTTTAATACTTCTTGTTGGTTTTATTTGTAGAGCTTAGGTGATGAAATTTTTTTATGGGACTGCCCAAAATGTAAATTGGACGAGTAAAATGAATTTGTTCTTGTGTTCTGCATTGTGGTTTTTATCTTGCAATTTTTGAGCCTGTTTCATTTATTACTAAACACGTATATGGCGAATTTTGCTCCCGGATTTTCAGAGGGAATCATATTAAACACGTATGTATTATTGCTGCCGTTGTTTTTATATGGCAAATTTTTACTCCCCATATTAAAGTCTAGCTTCATTTAATACCCGTATATATCCGTACAAATTTTTTTTTTTTTTGCCATATCTTAACTTACAATGGTTTGAGTGAAGTTTCAGGGTTCTTATAAAGTGTTCTGTTTCAAATGAATACCAAAATGATGTAGGACCTAAAGGTTCTACAAGGAGGTTGTCTTTAAGGAGTGGGTTCAAGTCTCTACTAGCCATAGGTGTGTTAATAGAAGAAAAGGAAAGTTTGCTGTTTCAGGGCTTAAAACCACTGTAACAGAACTAAAAAGTAGAAAAAAGAAGAGGAATAAAAAAAGAGAGGAGGGGTATTAGAGATAGCGTACATAGGAATCCACTTTCAAGAGATTTCTGAGTCTACAAAGGCAGTAGCTCAATGGCTAATGGGAAACTCGCACTCGTGATATTCAATCTTCAATAGGAGATTAGATCTTCATATAGTAAATGAGTTGATTGCTCAAGAAGCTAGAAGGAGCTCTGATGCAGTTTGACGTAGGGCTAATTGAGATTTAAGTTATTTTTTTTTTTTTATTCATCTAATTTTTAGATTCGTTGATAGCAAGTAGAATTGAGTCCAAAGTTTATTTGCGTTATCTAGTCCAAGATAGAGTCAAAACTCTTTTTCAGTTTCAAGATAGGATTAGAAGTTGTTTTTCCTTTATATATATTTGATTGTACCCAATGATTGAATTTTAGATTTTGGAATGAAAATATTATGAATGGATTATGTTACCAGAATGGTATGAACCAGGCTATGTGACCTCTCCCCTCTCTCCTGTCTCCTCTCCCATTCTGATACTCTTCCTCATCTCAGGTACTCTCTCTATCCTTCTTCCTCTAATGTTATTTCAGTTACCTTAGTTTACATTGATTACTCTGTTTCTGGGCTGTAGAATCAAGTTCACGTTATTGGGTTGATCTCCTTCGTGCTTTGTCGCTCTCCCTCCTGAATTTCGGTTCCTTGATACTTATCCCTGGAGTGATTCTGCAGATGATTTTTGGGTAGTGGGGTATTACATGGTCTGTATGAATCAAAATCTGCAAATGAGGTGGTTACAAAACCATCGCCAGGCTTGATTTCAGGAATTTTTTTAGTTAAACTGTAGTTACTGATCCTTGCGTTTGTTGCTTGTATTCAAGAGGGATATGGGTTATCTTTGCCCAAAGTTTCAGTTGAATCAGTAACCACATGAAAGAGATCTCTCATTTTAAGGCTAATGATTGTGGACCCAAGCCACCACATGCACACATTCTTGTTTTGCCTTTTTACTATGTAAAGCTATAGATGCTCTTAAAACCCAATGTGGATATTGTAGTAAAAATGTTAAATAAAGTGGGAGAGCCTACGAAATACCTATGGGGTCTAACTCAAATCCTTAAAGCATTAAGTGGAAATGATCCATAGATTTATTTAGATACATCTAAGGTCCTAGATAACCGATGTAAAACTATACTTCTACACCTCCCAATGTCTCGACAAATATGAGAAAAACATATGAACCCTAGAAAAACATATGCAATCTTGGTCAGCAAGAACATGAATCGGTGGAAGATCTTAATTTTCATATAAACTAGGTAACCAAGCATTCAGGGTTTTGCATTGGCTTGAATTTGGTAGTGGTGAAATCTTGTGGTAACTAACCAGTGACTCAACTTTGGGAGAAGGCCATGGAGACTGATTAGTGGACTACACGTATCCAATGAAAGATGCGATCAAAGCAAAACGATGCTCTAAAATCGAGGACCACCTCTTGCCCATATAAGTAAATAAATAAATAAAATGGAGGACAGCCCATGCTAAAGAAAGGAATCTCTCCAATTAAAAAAAACAAAAAAAAAAATAGAGCTACTAAAATCCTTTTTTTTTGTTCTAATTTTTCCTACCGGTGAAAAAAAGTAGGGTCCTGATGTGACCTCTCTCTTTCCCATATCTCTTCCTCTATCGTATGGTGTTGATGGGTCACAGCGAATAGGCATCCATTCAGTGTGGCATTAGGAGAATTTAGTAAAAAAAAAATGTGACATCAAAACGATTTCATTTTTTAAAGTTGTATCTCTATTTTCATCAATTTTATTCCCTGTTTATCATGCCATATACTGGTCGTGCATGCTTGAAGTATACCCTTCATAAAACTAGTCTCTCATCCGTCCCACTCTTGTTACCAAAAAAAATAAATCCTTCCCACTCACATTGTCTTTACATATTCACTGCCGACCAGGGTTTTAAAAATAGGATTCAATTTGGTGTACATCGGCCTGAAATCAATATGAATCGACCATTTGATATGAAAATTCACCAATTCAAGGGAATATTCTTTATCAAACAGACAGAAGTTAGGAATGACTTTAAATAAAATATGCATGGTGGTCATTTTGGGTCCCTTGTGTGTATGACTGACGCATGGGCCTCTCGAAGACAGAAAGCTTTTATCCCTTAAATATGGTAGTTGGTATGCACCTAGTGATACATATCTATCAAGGTGCTTCTATCACAAACTTGAGAGTTAAGTCCCAGGAAAAGAAGAAGAAATTAAAGCCCCCAAAGAGATCGAGTCAGTATCAGATAGATGGAGGAAACAAAGAGGAGAGGAGTTAGGTTGGTGCTGTTTCCATTCCCATTGCAAGGTCACATAAACCCAATGCTTCAACTAGCTTCCATTCTCTACTCCAAAGGCTTCTCCATCACCATCATCCACACTCACTTCAACTCTCCCAACTCCTCCAATTACCCTAACTTCACCTTCGTTCCCATACCCGATGGCCTATCGGACGTTCAAGACTCCATTACAGATGGCTTTTCCCTTCTCCCTCTTCTCAACCTCACCTGTAAAGTTCCATTTCGTGATTGCCTGGTTCAGTTGTTATCTAATGCAGAAACAGAAGAAGAGCATATTGCTTGTCTCATCTCAGATCCTGTGATGCCCTTCACACAAGGTGTAGCCGATAGTCTTAAACTTCCAAGGCTTGTGTTACTCACTAGTAGCGTCCAATCCTTTCTTGCCTTTGCTGCCTATCAAGTTTTGAGACAGAAGGGTTACCTCCCCATTTCAGGTCTGTGTTTTTAGCTTCTCTCATTTTTCCAATTCTTTTATTTATTTTGATAAGGTAAAAAGATGGCTTTAATTTTCTAGACTTGTATATGTAATTTTTTTTTTTAACTCTTTTAATATAACATTTATAGTTTTTTAATAAGGTAAATTTCTATCATGTCATACATTAATTTGAAAAACAAGTAAAATAACAAATAAAGAAACGGGTTTCCCTATTCAAGCCACATGGAACATACAAAAAATAAAAACTCTTGAAAAGATTGACCTTCTCCCATGTGGTCGATGCCTCCACCAGCTAGCATCTTTTTGCCTATATGTTTTTCACACTTGACTTAAAAAAAATATTTTAGATATAAAAAAAAAATTATTAAAATTTCACCACTTTGGTGGTGACAGGAAGAAACACTATTATTTGCCAAAAGAAGAAGAAACATTATTATTTGCCAAAAAAGAAGAAACACCATTTTCCTGAACCAACAAGAGAGAGAGTACCCATTTTTTTGGGAATTTCCGAATCATAGTAAGAAAATAGGAAATGGACCAACCCACGGTCATATGCTCCTTGGTTGATTAATCATATACTACCCTTACCCTCCAAACGTACTTTCTTTCTTCTTTGTTTTTTTTGGATTTCTTGGGTGCCAACTGCCAAGAAAAATAAAATCGTAAGATTCCAATAGATATGGGTGCAATAATGTAGATGATCATACTTCAGAATAATGAGAAAGTACCTGAGAGTCTATGTTACCTATCCTAGGCATAGGACGGTGTGAAAGTACCACATTGCCTCCCATCTCCTGCATTGAAGATGCTCTTATACGCTTTTTCATTGACCTTGCACCTTGTTGTTGCTTCCAAATTGGTAGGATTCTTTCTCTATTTAGAAAAAAATTAAAACCAAAACATAAAATTGGGTAAATAAGGTATCTTCTCCCAACTAGGGAGTCAATTACCCTGGATGGACACTAGCTTGTGCCCAGAGGAGAAGGTTGTGGGATCAAATCCTTTCATATTTTGGTGTGTGAATGTAGGAGTGGGTGACCTTTGATCCTACTAATGCTCGAAGCATCTCACCTTGCCAGGGTCAAGGTAGATCAAACATCAACACCCTCAGTGATCTCTAATTGACCAATTTCCTGCCATTTCCCCTTTTTTTTTTTTTTTT
>NC_056564.1:8421624-8536953 GCF_013358625.1 Macadamia integrifolia | reverse complement strand
AATATTCTTTTTTTTTTTTTTTAATAATAAGATTCTCAATTGGAGACACCAGTACCGGAGCTCCCACCTCTGAGAGTGAAGGATCTGCCTGCGATCGAGACGCAAAATCTAGAGATCCTGTACCAATTTGTGGACAGCATGGTCAATCAATTGAAGGCCTCATCTGGACTCACTGGGAACACCTTCAAACTCCTTGAACAATCGGCCTTGGCAACATTTACTCAAGAATTCCCAATCCCAATATTCACATTAGGCCCTTTCCATAAACTCTACCCAGCTTTATCCAGTAGCTTACTGTCTCAAGACCGCAGCTGCATCGCTTGGCTAGATACACAACCACCTAGATCTGTAATCTATGTCAGCTTCGGCAGCCTAGCTAGCATGGATGAGGATGAATTTGTGGAGATGGCTTGGGGATTAGCCAATAGCAAGTGCCCCTTCTTATGGGTGGTTCGGTCTGGCTCGGTCCATGGCTTAGAACAGGTTGAACCAGTGTGGCCTGATGGATTCCTAGAAATGATTAGTGAAAAGGGTTGTATTATCAAATGGGCCCCACAACAGGAAGTGTTGGCTCATCCTGCAGTGGGAGGGTTTTGGACCCACAATGGTTGGAACTCAACACTGGAGAGTATATGCGAAGGGGTGCCAATGCTGTGTCGGCCTAGTTTTGGAGACCAGAAGGTGAATGCGAGGTTGGTGAGCCATGTGTGGAGGGTGGGGTTGCATATGGAGGAGAACAGGTTGGAGAGAGGGGAGATTGAGAGAAGCATAAGAAGAGTAATGGTTGAGAAAGAAGGGGAGGAGATGAGGGAGAGGGCTAAGTCTTTGAAGGAGAAGGTAGAAGTTTGCGTCAGGAAAGGAGGTTCTTCCCATCAGTCTCTAGAGGACTTGATAGCTCACATCTTGTCGTTTTGATTACTTTTGTTATCCACCTAATTGGTTCTTCATTGCCTTACATTGTTCATAAACCCATCAATAAACAGGTCCACATCAAAACTAGTAATTTCTTATTCGTGGGAGGGTGTGATGAAGATGATGAGTATCTCTTTAGGACCGAGGGATGTTATATTTTCATGGCCCTTAGCTTGCGCACGCCAAGCATCCAAAAAGGAGGAGGGGGGGTCGTTTCACAACACTATGTCATGTCGGGCATAGGAGCCCAGGATTGGGTAGTATTCTTTTCTCTAGTAAAAAGAAAAATAATGTTTCCAAAGAAGAACGCGACCTGGTCACATGGACCCTATCCCCACATACAGGAAAGTGAAATTATTACCACCCCACACGCCCTTGTCAAATCACGAAACTCCATCCTTGTTGATGCCCCTGTGCATGTTCTGAATGGTCACTGTGCTGATACAAGTGCTTCATGACCTGCGGGCAATCTCTTGCCCCTTATCTTTTTTTGGCAACCCATTAATGAAACTAGTAAAGGAAGCATATACAATTGGTAACTAAGATAACACAAGAAAAGGCTTGAGGCAATGGTCCTTCAAGAAATCTTAACTTTTACAATTTCAAACTAATACAGCCAAAGTTTTGCTTGCCTATTGAAAATTCCATGACCATATGTGGAATGCACCATGGCCAAAAAGAGTGGGAATTGTAACAAAACAAACAATGTAACTGGAACACCAGCAAGGAAAGTGATGAGAATGGCAACCAACCTATATTGTCTACCAAGGATAAGAAAAAGGGTTGCACAAAAGGCCACCATCATAGTTGCCATGGAGATGAATAGCGTGGATAGACCAATTATCAATCTCTTTGGTAACGATTTAAGAAAATCTTCTTCGGCATAACGGGACGTGAGGATGGACAAGAACATCAACACTGAAGTTGCAGAAGAGAAGAGTGATGAAGCATCAGAGATTATAAAAATCAAGAATAATTTCTTTCTCAAGAAGATGGGAAAGCCATCTTGATAACTTCCTCCTGGAATAGTAAAGACTGCTGCAAATGTAAAAGTTGCAATTAGTGCTGCCACTACCATGCATGAATTTGCAGTATCCTTCATCCATGTTTCCCCTTCTTTGAGTAATTCTTTGTGCTCCCTTTTAAACAGCTCTCGAGGTTTCAAGCCACTCGAATTTTGCTGATCTCTATATGGTGGTCGTGTTATCATATCCACCTCCTGTTGATAGTGAACAAAAGGCAGAATTAATAATCCTACATCGGATGTGAGTAGCCCAATGTAGAGACTTATAGGTACTTGGGCACCCTCTCAAGTCTATCTATCTTCGTTATCCAATATAAAAAAACAACTACAAGTAGAGGATGAATTCAGTTACCTGAAACCATTGCAACTCCCGTTGCATTTGCAAAGCAGCACCCGAGACCCTATATAGTTGAGATTGAGGTGATACCATTCCAGCAAAGTGTAAAATGTTGTTACCATCATTATCAACACCCCCTGCAAGATCATTTTTCAGTGCACCAATACCATATATAAGATTGAAGATCTTTTCTTGTCGATACAGAACTGCAATCTGAAATATTCTCCGCCCGTCTGCAGGCTCACACCAAACAAAATTAGGATTCTTTTTAATGAGCTCAACAATTATCTCAACAATCCCAGACTTTGTAGCTTGGAAGATGGCTGAATACACTCCCACTGCTTTAACTTTAGCTTCATCTAGAATTGAAATTTGAGAACAAACACATTTGAGTAATTTAAGGGCTTGGATATGCATTCGTTTCGTTCTGTGTATGCTTCTGACTCCTGGGACTATGCAGAACCACAGAAAGAAGTTGATTAAGACTAAAAGATAGTGAATGGAAAGGCAAAAAATAAATAAGGAAAGATATAATTTTCATCATATTTGCTTTTGTATACCTACCCAATACATTAAGGGCACACCAAAATACTCCATACAACCAGCAACTAACTGCAATATAAAAAATTTCATTAGAAAAAATATGTGATCTTATCTTACCTTTTATGTGTGTGTGTGTGTGTGTGTGTGTGTGTGTGTGAGAGAGAGAGAGAGAGAGAGAGAGAGAGAGAGACCTTTGGTAATGTGATTTTGATCTTTAGAACTCTCATCAAGATAGTCTGTGTCTCTTCCTTTGTAGATTGGGGCATCTATGAATTGAATTATCATTGTCAATTATTTTACTTTCATTTCAAACAAAAACAAATATATATTTGAAATTGTATGAGGGAAAGAATCCAATCAAATGACTGTCATTTAGAGGCAATTTTATCAAATTATGGAGCTGAGAAGAGAAGAGTGCAATTAACTAACATGAGTAAATCCATCGTTGCCATATGTTGTGTGGTCGTCCACTTCGAAATGCATAGGGCTTTTGTGCCAACGATTCGATGGCCGTCATACCACCACTACTTGAACTAACTGCTAATATTGGGTAGCACCTAAGAAGATCCAGAGCAATATCTACATATAGATTCACAACCAAAATGAAGATATACTAGCAGTAGGTTAGTATGATGAGATAACTGACTGTTTGCAATTCAAATTTCTAAGCAATTAGGGGTCGCAGATGGGCATCAACAGGGGGTAGGTTTTTTAGGTTTCACAGAGGCCGGGTTATCATTTCATCACCCTCTGTGTCTAGGGGCAAGGGCTGTGCAACCAACAAGTGTTCTCTTCCCCTATATATATATATATATATATAGATAGATAGATAGAACACTACCTGGTTGCGTGTTTACTGCAAGCCCCTGGCTAGTGGAAGTGCACACACAGGTATCCAACCTGGGGGCAGGGGTGTCTTTCATTGCACTCTGCATCTGGGCATAGAAATGTCCATGTTGTACTACGTACCGTACATATCAAAATCAATAGCAGTAGTAAGAAGTGTAGCACCATTCTTGCATTCTCCAGAAACTAGTGCATCCTTGGAAGTGAGTGAATAAAGATAGCGTACCATATCCTTGTTGCCATTGATACCAGCTATAGAAACTGGGATTAAACCATATAAATTCGGTATATGTACCAAATCTCCATTCTTTCTCACCAGTACCTCTGCAATCTTAGTAATTCCACCGATGGCAGCGTAGATAAGGACTGTGGCTCCACCATAGTTGGACTTTATTTCTAAGGCTTCTGGGTCCATCAATTTCACCATTTCTTCTACAATCTCTAAATGTCCAGCTATAGCTGCAAGTTGAAGAGCTGTCATCCCATGTACTGAAATCCTTGCAGTCATCGCTTCAGGATTTTCTTCCAAGAAATTTTTGGTTCTTTGCCAGTCACCACTAAACACAATTTGATATAGTGGGAGGTACCTTGCTCCATCTTCATGATCTACAATTGCCAACCGACCAGTTTTAATTTTATCAAAAGGAATAAGCCATAGAAAGTTTTCCTTCACCACGTAGTAAAGGTTCACAAACCCCTATAAGGTTTCAGTGTAAGTCTCAAAACACCCCCTTCCTATACCATCTTGCACCCATCCTTCAGCCCGCAGTGAATGAATTCCCAGTCACCGTGGTTTAAGGAAAACTAGCTCCTTCAATAAATATAGATAAATTTTACACTATGTTATATTAAAGAGTTGGCTTACTAGATCAAGGATAACAATTTCGATTTTGAGGCAGGTTTCAACCCCAACTCGAAACCAAGATATGGATACAAACCTGCCAGATACTTTTGATGCAAAATTCAATGTCATGGGCTGGTCAAAATTGGTCGAAACTATTGAAAATTGAAATATACAAAATATCGCCGAATTCAATAACATTTTCAATTTGACCCATGGTGAAAACTGTGAAATTTCAAGTTTCGACCAAGATTTAGAACTATGCAGTGGATAAGATCAATCTATATCTAAGCCACTATATTAAGGAGTTGGCTTACTAGATAAGATGATAGAAATGACAAGAACTAAACACCCCCATGTGAGTGGCCCAAGAGGTAAGAGGAATCGAACTCAGAACTACAAGCTTCTTAGGCGAATTCCCTTACCAACTCAGCTACCCCTTGGGGTTAAGATACTTCAAATTCCATATACTAGTATTAGGTTGGGAAGTGCTATGAACTTTGATAGAGCAATGTACCTCCGACTGTTGAGTACGTCCCTGCTTGTGCAGGCAAATTCTTTTGGTCAATTTTTTCCTGATGCTTAAAGGCCAAATGATCCCAAGCTGCTTTGGCTGAATCAATGTCCTTGATAAGGGTTACCATTTCCTGTCCACATGAAATTTGAATTGCATGTAGAGCTTTTCCATTTCCCTGTTTCCAAGAATTGAATCCAATATCACTGGGTTCAGGAGTGTGACAAGTTCCCTCCACTATGCGCCAGAGTTCTTCACCTAACAGATAGCTTTTCATATACATCTTCCAGAATTCATAATTATCTTCTGTAAGAACTTCAGGAACCATCACATTTGAAGCAATAATCTGTGCTGATCCCATTCTTCCCCTCTGTGTTGATTCCATCCTTGCCCTATCATATATGAAAAGGTAAATATTTGTAATACTAAATCATAAAAATATAAAGAAAGTAGAGAAGCAGAAGAAAAGGTTTGGACTTGGATCTGTTTGTAATCACAGAATTTATAATCGGACTTCATATGTCCTTCAGAATAACTGGTTTTAGTTTAGCTATAAGGGTAAATGATGTAATTTCACAAGCAATAATGTCAAGTTAGACTGTTTTTGGAAGGCAAGAAAAAAAAAATCGTAGAGATTCCTGTACGGTTTTCTCGTCCTTTTCCTCTTGTCGTCTGGTGATCCCTATTACTGAAATCTCTCCTGAATTGAGAAAGACCAGAAATGGTGGCTTGGTGGCCTCCACTTTTGCTTGTTTTGAAGGCTCCCAGGTGAGAGAAGCAAACAACAAAGAAGTAACCCAAAAGTGTTGGTATCTGAAGCTGTTGTTACAGGAGGAAGGAACCAAAACCTGCAAAAAAGAAGAGAGTGAAGCAGGGGAGGCAAAAGGGATTTCTGATAAAAACCCTATATGCAGGAGCATTGGTTCAAAACATGGCCAGTTTTCTGATATAGGGATTTTTGGTAGGTGCGGAGCTGTGTTCGACAAGGGTGTGGAAAGTTTGATGGGTTTGACTTTTCTTGGGTTTTCTCACAGAGGGCTCTGTACTCGGTCTTTGTTTCTTTTAGATGGCCTACCTTTTGGAGATGCAAAGATGGGTATCTTATCGTTTTCTCTATGAATGAGCTATGAACTGGTGTAATCAAAATCGGAGGGAAGCGGGAGAATGAGAGAAAGAAGCAGAGAAGCCTCTACCTCCACCTTGAATTCTGGAAGAAGGAGATGCACGATTTGCGGCTGGAATTCTGGAAACTGGAGCTTTTTCTCTCTTTACCGGAGTCGGAGATCTTGAGTTACAAGCTACTTAAAGTCGAGAATTTCCTGCATTGGAAGTTCAAGATCAGTGTAGCTTGCTTTTTTCCTCTTCTCTGCCTTTGTTTTCTAGTGGAAATGGTGGTTTCTTCTCTTTTTGCAGCTTATGTGGTTTGACGACATGAAGATTGAGTGGAAAAGTGGATGATTGGTGATAGGAGACAAGAAGTGGTGGGGTTGGGTTGGTGAGTAATAATTAGCGTGTCAGAGGACTTTCAGACCCTTTCCCGAACCGACGAGACCGGTTTGAACGTAACGGAATTTACTTTAGAAAATAGGATTCAAACCAATATAACTCAATAACACTGAAATTTATAAAAAAAAAAATTGGATAATTACTTGGACACCCATATGCTGTGCCCTGGTTGCTTGATATTCCAAACTTTTGAACATCATACTTGAGGCCCATGAAATTTGACAATGTTGTCTGCTCTTAATGGTTAAAATGAAAAACCTTATTACCGTATATGTCTTAATTTTTTATATTGTTTTATGAAGGAATCGAATTGGAAGATGAGGGGTGAAAGGAAATCTTTTTGCCCACAAATTAAATCGATTTAGGTTTTGTAAAGTTAATGCATTTAAAGGGTAAGATAATCATTTTAACTTCACAAGTTTCAGTTGAATAGCTCATAAGGATAAAATGGTATTTTCCACTTTAACCACTAACGGACTGACACCTTTAGATTTGATGGGGCTTCAAGTAATATGTTCAATAATTTGGATGTCAAGCAAACCATTGTATAGAGGGTGTCCAAATAACTATCCCTATTTTTCTTTTAATTATGAATATATTGATATACTATAAATCAAATTGAACCCAAAACATGGTTCTAAAACTTGAATCGGATTAGTTAGTATTGACTGGATTGATATCGATCCTGAACAATACGGATAAGGGTAAAATGATAATTAAAAATTGATTTTTCTCTTATGTCCGCTTATACCACCAATATTTGCCACCTCATCAATAGATTTGTTGAGCTAGAATGGGTTAGACTTGGAGGTTGGGGTGTCCATGGGCCAGATTAGGTTGGGTTTTTTAAAACCCAAGCCCAGCCCAGCCCTAGGTCGGGCTGGGATATCTCAGCCCAAGCCCAACCATGTCTTAGCCCAGTCCTGATGGACCTTGATTGGGCTGTGGTTAGCCCATTCCAACCCAGGCCTGTACTCTTGGGTACTTGGTTGCTTGATCTTGATACATTAATGTAGAGTCCAAAGACTAAGATTTTCTTATATATGTAGATTGTGGAGGTCAAAGACTAAGATTTTCTTATATATGTAGATCGCAAAGGCCAAAGACATACGTTTTCTTACATATGTAGATTGTGAAAAACAAGAGACTTTGTACAAATCTTGTTCTATTAGTATCCATTTTTAATTATTAACATATTTATATTATTATATACTTAATATACAAGGTTGTTTGGCTTGGGTTGGATAGGGTTGAGGCTTCCACCCAGGTCCATTCCAACCCGACCTCAGGCCTGAAATTCTCAACACTAGCACACCCTATGGGTTGAAATTTCAGCTTTGGCCCTATTCGGACTCAGAACAGGCTAGGATGGGTTCGGGCTGATCGGATTTTTTGACACCCATATTGGGAGGGTTTATGATGAACTAAGTTGGGCTGGGCTAAGCTGCTAAGGTATGAAGGAAATGATTTAGGTGGCTTTGGTCCAACTGTAGAGTAGTGAGAAGAGGGGGGATATGATGGATTGAAAAAGGTTGAGACAATAAAGACTGGGTAAGGGTTGCTTGAGATAAACAAGGCTGTGTCGGGGTTTAGGTGGGTTGGGTCGAATTGAGATTATAAAAGCTGGGTTGGGCTCAGGTGGATTGGGCTTAGTTCTTTTGCCCAATATGTCACACCTGATTCAATCCATTTCCGTGGGATGTCAAGTCTCCTAATCTCACAGGGATTAGTAGCTATTGTGGAAATGTTTCCTCATTTCTATGGCATCCACCGGCTGTGGAGTCTCGGGAGGTTCATATTGTATACAGTCTTCTCCTGACTATGCAGAGAGAGTTTTCTGACTCGAATCCATGATCACTAAATCGCAATAAAACTACCTTACTATTGCACCAAGACCCACCTTTTTTCTATGGCATTCTATCTTCTAGTTTTTCTCATTACTTTGAACCGAAATTTCACCAACATTATACTCGTACTGGGTTGAAAATAGCGTATGCCCAGTGCCCACAGCCCACAGCCCACAGCCCACAGGATTCTCTATAACCATGGCATATGGGCTTTGATTGCTTGATGTTAACCCATTATCACTAGATTAAAAACCCTGTTGATGAAAAGATGAAACCAGCAACCATTGTGATCTTCCAACTTACTTATCCTTGTTTCAAGTAGTTGGTATAAAGACAAAAACAGCTAGATTTCCTTCTCCTCAAGCCCCAAGGAAACTCTCTCTCTCACAGATCCCATTACAACAGAGCTTGAATAATTCGAATTGAAATGGGCTATGAGTGTTCAATAATGAAGACAAAAGAAGAGGAAGAGTTGGTTCAATGACTTCAATCATTCAAAATTCTCTTTCTGAGTGCACCAGCTGGCCCAGCATCTTTCTTTACACAATGGAAAGAGTGAGAACTCACATGATATGATTCAATGTTTAAAGCTCTCTTTATTTAAACATAATCAGTTACCCACCTCTCCAAAGTTAAAACCCATAAAGATTCACCTCCCACCCTTCTCTGTTGCTAGTCCACACTAGATTTTGGTGGAAGATTCAAGTATATACTCTATTTTGTTACTTTGGGAATATCTCAAACTTACTGAACCTTTTCACAATCATTTTAAGGCTAATAATTGGTGACCCATGCCATCACATGCACACAGTCCTCTCTCTCTCTCTCTCTCTCTCTCTCTCTCTCTTGTGAAGGACCCACCATTTGTTCATTGTTTGGTGCTTGAATCTGTAGTTGATTGTGTGGCAATATATCATGACTCAGTGCTTCCTTATAGAATATGGGTAGCCTTATTCAGAAAGCTTTCTAAGGAGGGAGAAGCTTTATATATTCCAACTTTACTTGGGGTTGGTATATCATTCCTGCTTTGTAATTCCACTATTTGAAGCCATTGTTGCTCTTGGCACCTAATGAGATAGTCCACGAAATATCATTTGAGGTCCAATCCAAAATCTTGAGACATAACGTGGAGATAATTTATTGATATATTAAAATACATGATCTAAAATCCCAAATAATCGATATAAGACTATACCTCTATAACTTCCAACATCTCAACAATAGGGGATAACAAATGAACCCCATGAAAACAAAATAACATCTGTCAGTGAAATATCTTTTCAAATTAATCAGGAAACCAAGCATTCAGTAGGGGTGAATCCTTATGGTAACTCACCAGTGACCCACAGAATTTTGAGAGGCAGCCATGGAGACTGATTAGTGACTCCACATATCCTAGGAAGGTAGGATAAGTGGAAGCTATCAACCTTTTTGGTCCGCAAAGCAAGCTCTCATCAATCCCATTCCATCAATCGCCATCTTCTCTCTACAGTGGTAAAAAGGAAAGATAAAGGCAGAAAGGGAGGAATCCCCATGTCCATGGACCATATTCAATTCAAGTCCCAACAAAAATGATCCTCTCAATTTGAGGACCGTCCATGATAAAGAAAGAAATCTCTCCAACTTAATTAAGGGAAGATTTAAGAGAGAGATACCAAAAGAATCTTTTCTTTGTTCTAATTTTTGTTCTAATTTTTTCCTCCCCTTCTTTTCTATTGGGTTGGATTTTTATGGAAGTGTTTCACCAATGCTATTCGTTGATTGATAAGGTTCAACTAAGCCTAATGTGTGATATTCAAAATCATATCTTTTCCACTTTAAAAGTGAAAGAATTTAAAATATCTTGCCAGCTAAGGAAGGAACCTATGACTTTTTTTTTTTTTATTGTTGAAAAAAGTCTTGGTCTATCCATTGAACTACAAGGGCTTGTCTCTTTAACCACTGACTGATCTTTTTAAAGATAAAGATTCTAACTGTTTCAGTTTATTTGGCATAAGAGACTCCACCAACATGGATTTTCATATGATTTCGAAATTGGATTATTTCACCATAATCAAATCTCCTCCTTTCATTCTAATAAAATCTAAGAACCACCAAAAACAATCCACTACTAGTAGAATAATTCTTTTTATCTTTCTTATGTATAAAGAAAAAGAATCTCCAACATTCCATGGCATACACATTCTTCTTGTTTGAATTGACCCCATAAGAGAATATTTTTCGTCGTCAAAATTACCAAGATACCCATTCCCATAAAGGGTCATTCATAGTCAAAACACTTCATGCTTGGATGGTTTTATTTTTATTTATTTATTATTATTATTATAAATGGCATTGTCCGGCCAAAAAATGCTTTCATATATAGAGGGGTAGTGATAATAAAAAATTCTACCCAAAATAAAAAAGTGATAATAAACAAAGCTACCAATAGGCACTTTGATGCATAGAAATTAAAAACTATGAGAATAACTTATGAAAAGATTTATTAAAAAGATTAAAATTTTTTTTAAATAAATGTATTCATTATAACATGCAACTACTAGAAAATGGATTGTCGGAAAGGAGGAGGGTTTATTTTCTTAATCAGAAGTATTTTATAATATTTTATTCCGAATTCTAATAAATAAAACACCCAATTATGGACTGGTATTCAATATCTTTGAATAATTAATTAATAAAGTGAGAATAAAGGAGTGTGGGAAACACCACTTTGTCAAAATACAAGAGTATATCACTCTTCAAAAGGGATAAAAATAAATATATATATATATATATATATATCAAATATATTACGTCAATTAAGCTTCAATCGGATTATTTTTAAGTCTTTTAAAATTTAGTACAAAAATCATATTCATTCGGTTTGATTAAGATTAAGCGATAGTGTCTTTTAAGTTTCAACCAGATGTATATCCCTTAGAAGGTTACGATAATTTCATCTAATAAATAGTGGTCTTCCATTCTTCCATACATTTTGAATTTTTGTACAATCTTCGATTAAAAATCATTGAATAAATTACTTTTATTTGATTTAACAAAAGAATTGATTAGAACTCTCTACTTTATAATAATTAATTATGAATCCTCAGAAAAACAAAATGTTCACCGACAATTTCTCTTTCCACGCAATATGATATTACATTAGAGGAGGAGAAAGAGCTATATGTAACTTGTAAGCGTCAAAATTCTTTCTTTCTTTGTTTATTTTTTTTAACCGGGTTTGGGGGGGGTTTATATTCACTTTAGGGTCATAATTAAATTGAGACTAAAGAACATTTAATCAATTATTTTCTACTAAATGATATAAATATAATTCAAACCTAGCTAGCCCTCCCCAAAAAGGAGTCTTATTTGTGATTATGTCTCCATCATATATGTTTAAATTTAAAATAAATATTATCAAAAACAGTTTGATCCTTTGTCTCCTATCCAAACAAAGAATCCACCAAAAAAACAAAGATATTCTAATTCCATCCCAAGGAGGTGAACAAACTGCTTAGCCATCTTTTCGTCCACATTGTCCTTCTTGTGGCACATAGCCCTCCCAGTAAAGTGTAAGGCCTCCAGGGAGTGGTCACAACCCTAGGGCCTAGTCCTAGTTGGCTTGGTTCCTAAACATCATTTTTCTCATTCTTTCTTCCATTTCCCCCTCTTTCTTTCCGAGTTTTCTTATAAGGCTATAAGGGTATGTTTGATGTACAAGAAAAAAGACCACAAAATGGTGAAAGGAATGGATTTCATTTTGGACTATAGTATAACTTCGCAAAAGATCAACTATGATAATGATGGGAAAGGAATGGAATTCCTTTTGGATTATTGTGCAACTTGGGTGTTAAACTCTTTTTTCAATCTCACTTTGTTTTAAGAAACCTACATGTCCCTTATAGTAATTCTCTTCCATGCACTTACTTTTAATTGCCAATTGATTAGTATTTGGTACAAATACCTAAATTTAATGATCATATTTTGCACATCATTATCACTTAATACAATAACAACAACAACTAAGTCTTTTCCCAACTTAATCATATGCAAAATTTTATATTATTCTGATTTTAAAGATGCTACTATTGTAGTTTCAAAAAATTGTTTAAGAAAGTCAAATTCTTTAAAAAACTATTTGAATAGTAATGATGTTGGGAATTTCATTCCCACAAAATAGAGAGAGAGAGCGAGAGAGAGATTGACCAGGCCTCATGCATGGGGAGTTATTTTGTTGAAATATGCCACTAAATTTAACATGTAGTTTATCCAAGATCAATATGTCAAATTATATTATCCGTATGACTAAAAAAAAAAAAAATTATTACAATAGACATGTAAAAACCTTTTTCATAATAAACAACATTTCAAAAGAATGCAACTATGATGCCATGCAGTTGTCTACGTTAAGATTAGAATCCATCTCACATCTATACCATTTTTTTTGAACTTACATAGCCTTATTTTATTTTTTTGTTACGTGCTCATGAATTTTTTATTCATCTCCAAAGGGTAAAAGATATTTATAAAGGGTAAGAAATGATGAAATGATGACTTCAAAATAACAATATTCCCCTTCTCTCCCAAGACCCACAAAAGCATCATACTTGGACCCACAAAAGCATCATACTTGATACAAGAGAAGATCCCTTAGGGTTGAGTGCATCTTCCATATTTGTATTTACATATATAAACATCTTTGCAATTACATATTGTGCCAGTGCACCACCTCCATCCATCATCACTATCATAATCGTCGGTCCACCACCACCCATATTTGGCTTGCATTCTCATTTTGGGGTAGAAATGGTGAGAATGAGATTATTAGTGCTACTGTGTATATTATCATACAAGATAACCTAAGATCTGCCAGAATTAACTATAATAATAATAATTACTATTATTTTTTACAAGACCCACATGGGGTCAGCAATTCACCGGGTCATGTGGTGAAAGTGACAGATTTAAAATTAACAGGTAAAAGAATCTTTCTATTTCCATAAAGTATAAAAGGAATCTTTCTATTTTTGCAAACAAAGACAGCCCCACTGCCCGGCCCTTGGCAATTGCCAAAAGCCAACCCTCCTTTTTTTTTTTTTTTTTTTTTTTTTTTTTTAATATGTAAGTCACCATCTTTTCCAAAGACACGATCCCACCTCATTGGGGCGGGCCCCATCAACCTTTGTTTGGGTAATGGGTAAATAGTGATGCACTTTCACTAAAAGGTCGAAAAAACAAATTAAAAAAGAAAAAAGGGTTATGTCAGAACCACATGAAATGAACGCATGATCATCAAAAAGAATTAAAACCCAAAAAAATAACTATTTTTATAACTTTAATAATAATTGAACTAATAGATTAAATAAAATTAGCAACCTCTCAAACACCCAAAAGACAAACAAGAATTAAAAAAGTTTTTATTGGGTAGGTTCTTGTGTTTGGTTTTTTATTTTAAAAAATTATTTATAAATAAAGACAATCACTAGCTGGGGTGGATTTGCTGGTACAGGTACATCCAATCATATTTTTCCTTAGCTTTTTAGTGTTTATTTTTAACAACTACAAAAAAAATATTATTAAATGTTTTAATTAAAAATTGTAAATATTAATAGAGTAACTTGAGCGTATGAGACAAAAAAACAAAAATTATAGAATAGAATAAATTAATCTTTTAAAAAATAAACAAATAACGTGTCCTAAATGCACTACTAACCTTAACCTTATGATCTCAATGTTGTTTTACACGTGGCATATGTTAATCATGATTAAAAACTCTTATAATACACATTCTACACTAATCGATCTCTCTCAAGTGTAATGGAGAACTTTTTTTGTCGTTTCGAAAAATAAGTCAATTAGAAGAAACAAAAATTAAATATTAAGTATTGATTACTCTAATCAGTTAACCTATCTTTCACCATTTTTTTCACTAGAAGTACTTCACTTTTAATTGAAAGTTCGTTTTGTTGGTAAAGTTCATCATTTTAGGTTTTTATCATTAAATATGTATATGTTTCAAACGAATTTGGGGTTCATTACATGCAAATGAATAAAATTATAATCGTGTGACAATTAGGATTTTAGGGTTTACTATATATATTGTTTCTGTGGGGAAAATCATAAACACGATCATGAGAGATCACAATATGAGCTAAAGGAATAGTGTAGAGTTTTTTTTTTCCTAACTTAATGAAAATTTCTAGAATTCATGCCAAGCCATGTTAAATCCATATACTCTTATGTGATTATCTTATTGATTTATTCTTTATATTTACATGTATTAGCAATAAATTATTCTATCCATCAATCACATGTAAAATTTCATAGATCAACAAAACCACAAGACAATAGACGTTGTATTAAACTTTTACAACAATTTTTGAATCTTCTCTCTCCTCCACTCAAAATTTGACTTTTGCTTCCTTTACTTGGGCTCCAAACAAAGCATCTCTCTCTTTCCCTCTCGTGTCCTCATGCCCTTCACCTGCCAGCGGAGAGGGGTTAACGGGTCAAACCCGTAGACTCGCCCAAATCAAATACTTTTTTGCATCTATTAACTTGACCATACGGGTACTCTGAACTAGACTCGTTTTTAATGGTCTTTCAGTGCCAGCATGAAACCCGAGGTGGACCCATTCAACTCATAGGGCGCTCCCACCGTGTTAGAAGAATCATAATTTTTTTTCCCCTCTATTTTTTCACAAGTGAAAAAAAGTAAATATCTCTCCTTGTTTGGAGTTCTGGAAACTTATCACGTAATAGGATGGCTTTGAATACGCAAGCACTAGTTTAACATAGTGGTAACGTATCTGTTTGAAAATCGATACCCAAGAAAAGAGGTTATAAATCGAATCCTATCATATGTAAGTGTTGAATAGATAATATTTAACCGGCAACTCTCAATAGAATTTGTAGTGGATTTTATCAGTTTTTTTTTTTTTCTCATAAGAGTGGATTTTATGAGTTGAATATGGAAAGGGCGACACTTATATACTTTTAAAATTTTTTATTAAATTTGATTTTAAAATTTGACAAGTAATTAATCTAGAACATGTTCTTTTTATCAAACAATCGAAATTAATACATAATCAAGCTACGTTATGGTTATAAGTAATAGAATAAATGCCTTGTGATATTTGAAAAGGTCACACATCATGTAAATATAATAATTTATTTTAAAAAATATCATAAATTGGGTAATTATATTGTACAACTTGATCAAACTCCAACCCACTAGTTGATGCCCTTGTGGCTTGTGACACTTCTAGCTCAAGTCTGATCTCATTACTCGGTCCACTTGGGTTTGGATGAGTGGATAACCTATCCCTCAAATGGGCCCTACCACCTAACCTTTTTTTTCAAATTTATTTTCAATCTCTCACGAGTTTGGGCTGCTGGGGTTTTAGTAAAAAATGGGCATGGTCGGCTGTTCAAAGTCCAAACAGAAAAAATAAAAGTAAAAACTTCTACATCAATCAGACGGTCAGGATCCATCCATCTCTCATGCATGCTCATCTTTTGTCTTTTAACTCTTTATTAGTAAGGGAAAGAATCTCTCCGTGGGACCCATGTCAGGTTGTCGGTTGCCATCCTAACCCCATTTTCATTTTGTTCTTTTCTTTCCCTATCGATTGATAATTCATTTTCAATAGATTATGTCTATAGGGAAGCTAGAAGACAAGAGAGGAGCTCTATCATCCATCTCTATGTCTCTATCAGTCAAACAATTTATGAACTGAGTGCCCATTGGCCTATGATTATGGTTAGAGCATCTGGAATTTGACATGGGATTGGTGTCCATTGATTTTGAGCCATTTTATTTATATAAAAATGGATTAAAATTTATGTGGGTCCTATCGCAAAGGAGATCAGACACGACACGAGTCCTACAATGATCATGGATATAGAAAAAATCAAGTAGTATGCGGGTCTAACTATAATAGGGATTAAATATTACATGTGTGGATTTAATATTTATTTTTATTAGAAAGTGATTTTTTTTTTCTTTTACAGGTTAAGTTTCTAGTCTCACTTTATATATTTTCGATGACACATTAAGTGTAAAATGATAAAATCTTAAAATTTCGTAAAAGAAAAGAGGGTAGACAAGATTAATAATCAATGTTGATAGTAGAGTGCAAAGATTGATGCCTATATTTGTTTTCATACTCATTAATTGAGTTTTGTTTAATTTTCATGTTTTATTTTTGTGTATATATATATATTTTTTTATTTAAATTGCATGATTAACAAGAAAAAAAAAATCCTTTCTATGAGTGATGAGGTGTAATAAACATTCGACATGCATGCCCAAGTCCTTCCAATAACTCACCGTTGACTGCAAAGTTTCAGACTTGTGATTCACCCAATCCGATCTGATCCAATTACTTGAAAGGGGTTCATGCCAACATCATCATCTTCATCATCATACCCTCATCAACATTGGAAAATTTTCAATAAATTTTAAATTTATTTTAAAAAATTATATATTAAATTCGATGTAGGAGGTTTGCCTGAATTAAAACCTTTTAAACAATTATTTGGGGAGGAAAATTGGTCAAAAATAAGCATCTGTCCAAAATAAAGACCACGATTGGCTTGGCTTCTTCATCTACCGTATGATAGAATGAGAATGAGGAAAGACGTTGTGTATCATAAAGGTGGGATAGTACAGTATGTGTGGCCGTACATATCCTGATACTGTTCAGGATAGCAACCCCTGCTGAGGAGTAACAAGAGAAACAGGGAAACGATCTTATTATTGTCAGGAAAACCGACGGCGGAGATTCCGTACCAACGAAATGGCGTCGTTTGCTCACGTGCTGCTTGCAGCACTCACACTTCTCTTTTGGCCTCAGCTAATATTAAAACTCCATTTTAAAAATATTAAAAAAAAGAGGGAAGCTTTCCTTTTGAGCTCTCAGCAAGTGCCCACATACACCATTACCCACCAATCACAACTCGACACCGTTGACTGGTCCACTTCTATATTCTCTCTCTTCTCTCTCTCTCTCTAACCTGTGCTGATTGCTGTGCTGTGTTTGTTGTGTTGTGTTTGTATTGGTCTCTTTCTCTGCTCTCTCTCTTTCTATCTCTGTCTCTGGTTCACTCCAATTGTGAGTGAAAAGCAGTTCTGTAGAATTTAGATTCATTTCTTCGCGGCTGATTGTTTGCTTTCTTTTGCCCTTTTCCTTTGTTGCTCTTGGGCCTCAAGGAAGAGGAAAAAAAGGAACAACTGGTCTTTCACGCTTTTATGTTTTATTTAAGCTTGCTTCGGATTCGTCGGATTCTCTCTGTTTTCTACAAATATTTCACTTGGGTTTTTTAGTTTATTTGGATTTTTTGAATTCCGATTTGCCTTTGCGGTTTTTGATTTCTGGGTTTTCCTTTTCTCCACCTTTTTTCTTCTCTATGGGTTCCTCTTTCTCTATTCGTCTGCCCCTTTTATAGATAGCTTGGGCCTTGGGGAGTTGCCCATACAAGTCCTAATTATTTCTACCCTTCTCCTTTGCTTTCTCTCCTGTTGCTGCTCAAATATTTCATCCCAAAATTATTGCTTTTAGTTTGAGTTACTGTAGATCTGACAAGCAATCTTGGGTTTATACTTGACCAGAAAAAATCGTTTTTTTTTTCTTCTGAGTTTAATTATTTTTTAGTTTGACATTTAAGATTTTAATCGAATTTGGGAAGTGGGTCTTTTCTAGATTCTTCAGTTTATGCTTATGTGAAAAGGTATTCGGATTCCTTCCAAATGCCTATTGATTTAATGCCTCTAGTCTCCTCTTAAAATCTCCACTTCTCTGCATTTCCTCTTGGGGTTTTCCTTCCCCTGTTTTCTGTTCCTTCTGTGTATCAAACAACTTTGGCGAAATTCATGGCTTCCCCGTTTGAAAGAACGGGAAGTTGAAAGTAGAAAGAGTGAGTTGCCCACCAATTGTGAAGTTATCTCTTCCCATCGCAGTGTTCTGTGGTTAGAAATGATGAAGTGTGAGATGGAAATTCTTTCTCCACAGTCCTATTGTACCAACTCAAATTACTCAAATTACTCAAATTGGCTGCTTCAACAGAGCAAGAGCAGCGTTTGGACCAACGAAGAGAACAAGATATTTGAGAATGCCCTCGCAGTGTATGATAAGGACACCCCTGATCGATGGCATAAAGTAGCAGAAATGATCCCAGGGAAAACTGTGCTGGACGTGATGAAGCAGTACAAGGAATTGGAAGATGATGTCTGTGAGATTGAAGCTGGTCGGATACCGATTCCTGGTTATCGTACCTCTTCTTTCACATTGGAGTGGGTGAACGATAGTGGTTTTGATGGGTTAAAACAAGGCTATGGTCCTGGTGGGAGAAGGTCTTCTTCCACAGGTCGTCCTGATCAGGAAAGGAAGAAGGGAGTGCCATGGACAGAAGAAGAGCACAGGTAATCTCTTTCATCCTGCGCTTTAAGAATTCGGTTATCTTCTCAAATTTTTTTTTTAACTTGTGAGTGCTAAAATTAACATTAGATAGATGGACAATAAGATTCCTAAAACTCAAGTCATTTTAGTGTTTGGTGACTCTGTTCTACTATTTTACTAGGAAAAAAAAAGAGACTTTGTTCCACTCTATTGAGTTTTAGTCTTTCAAAGTGATTTTTCCCTTCTGTGCACAAGCTCAAAACATTTTAATGTTAAGTATTCTTTTCATCCCTGGTTCTTCGTGTTGAGTGATTTTGTCTTGAGCGAGGGTCAAATTCTGCCACTGTTGAGCAAGTTTATTTTTCTATAACAAATACAACCTACCAGGAACAAGTGATTTTCTTATGTTCCATAAATGAAATTTCATTGGGTTAACCAATTTCTTCTTTTGGTGTCATTGGAAGTGGTTTCACAACTCTACAATCTAAATCTCATCTTCAAATTCTTGGACTATAAGTTAATAATATGAACTTGTTAATATTGATTTGGTTAAATGGGTGACATTTTTGCTTTTGGGATGGGTTGGATATTTTGTGCTTAAATTTGGTAATTATCTAGTTTTTTAAGCTTTCTGTAAGCTGATTATCATTATTATTGGGTCATACAGGTTGTTCCTTATGGGTCTCAAAAAATATGGCAAAGGAGACTGGAGAAATATTTCCAGGAATTTTGTGGTTTCAAGGACCCCAACCCAAGTGGCTAGCCACGCTCAGAAGTACTATATAAGGCAAGTTTCTGGAGGGAAGGATAAGAGAAGATCCAGCATACATGACATCACAACTGTTAATATCACAGAATCTAGGCCAACTTCACCAGAAAACAAACATCAATCTGGAGATCAGACTAGTGTACGTTCTCAGCAGTCCAATGTGGTTAGCACCACACCCAAAACATTATTTGATTGGAACCAACCCAGCAATGGATCACCAGGCATGATTTTCAACTCACATGGCAACATGATCATGCATTCTCCTTATGGTATGACACCTTATGGGATTAAGCTACAAGGTCAAAATCAACGCAGAGAGGCTGGATCTCACAACATGGTGTTTCAAATGCAGTCCTCAAGATTCCATCCTCATGGATAGGGTAGAGTTGTTTTGGGTTTGGAAATGACAAATGTCATTTTGTTCAGTATAGGAGTGTTCTTTCTGTGTTTTTGTTGTCGTTTTTATGTGAATATTGGGACTCGAAGTAGTAGTTTATAGTATGTGATCTTCAGTAAATAGGATTTATATTGTGCATCTATTTGAAATTGTGAACTTTGGAATGGAAGAGAAGATTCCCAAACTTGGGTTCTGTTTGCATTGAAAGCCTAAAACCGGATTCTGGTGTGAAAGTCCACGGATTTTTGTTTATTTATTTATAGATAAAATCCTTTTTTATATGCTCGAATTTGGAGAGAAATAGTGAAAATATGTAGCAGCAGTGTCACATGGCTTGGTGTTGTACATTTAATAAGAATGGCCATTTTAAAGGTATGAATGACTCGAACCTCTTATGCATGATGGATTGTGATTATCCAATCTTATTAAAGAATTGAGATGGTTACCTGTATTCACCCTAAAAGAAGGAAAACCAGTTAACTTGAAAGTTATATAGACAGTATGTGCAATTCTAGGACATTGAATCCAACACTGGATCAGTGACAGTGAGATCAAGAAGTCAATATCATTACTTAAGTTGTCTAATTCTAAACTAGTGATCCAATCTCTTTGATGGAACTAAACTTTTTTTTTTCTTTGGGTGCAGATGGAACTAAACCATTTAAGCAAAAAGGTACTAACCTCTTCCAACTCTACATTTATGAATTAACACTGATAGCAACTACAAGTAACAATCCCAAACCTTTTTTCCTGAGAAGCTAAACTAAAAGAAACAAGTTTACCGAGAATCCACTTGCAGGGTTATGGTGGCAAATGTACATTTCGGTAGGTATGACTCAAAGCTTTCGGCACAAAGAATCTGCATTTGGGCATATGGCTGAAATCAAAACTTGGAATCAGTCCGAACACTTGACACGTATTCGATTAGGCCAAAGTGGAACCGCATTTCACTGGACGCTTGGACCAAGTTGGCCTAGTCACAGACCACACTCTCTTTTGATTACCTTGGAAGTTTTCAATTGTTTTAGTTTTCTTTGTAGACCTTTCTGTAAATTCAAGATTTATACCCTCCAATATGGCCTAGTTGACTGAACTTGACACACCAAACCTTAGTAGAAGCTGAGTCTATGTTCCACTAACTTAAGCATCTTATGCTTTGAATCCCTTCTTTTGTCCTCGTTTCATTTTTTTCATGCTGGGTTTGATGATAATAAACTAATAACCATAAACTTTAACAAGTCATATAGAACACATAAAGATCCAAGTCAGATCACTAGTCTATTTAAAATAACCTTTTGTATTAAATTTCTCTTTGATCATTTTTGCTTAACTTATGGTTCTCTCTTTTCCTTCCCAATCAGGATGTTTAACTACTGTTGCCATTACTCAGGACCATCTTCAAACTAAACAAAAAAAAGGTATCATTGTTTCTTCATATCTTCTTCAGATTCAAGGTTTTCTATTTACGTTGGTAAATCTCTTGTGATCCTAAAAATTTTCTTTCACTGCTTTCAGTGGAAGAACCTTTCTTCCCAATGAAAGTGCTAGGCATCGAACCAATGATTTGATTATCTGATAAGACTAAAGGATCAAATGATTAACACGCAGTTTCTCGAAGACTAATATAAACATTCATGCACACACCCACCACCAACCAATCATCACAGGAAGACTAACAAACACATATATGCACACGAACACAACTGTCCTTCTCACTATGTTGCTTTCATTGTAAATCACCCAATTCACTTGGTTCTAGTCATGGCCTCTTAGATGCAAATATGCAATTACAATGGTTGCTGTTCCAGTTAGCATTATAGTTTGGCTAGCCCATTTTACTTAATTGCGTTAATTAGAATTACTTCAGTGCCGATTGCTGTTTGTTCTTGTCATTCTGTTTTTTCATATATTGTTCTATTTTTTAAGGAAAAAGTTTTTCGTGACCCAGAGTGAAGAGAATCTCTTCATTCAAGGTGATTTGATGCTATAATCAACTCTCATCCCCTATTAACGAAAATTTGAAATGCCTATTTTTTTTGGTTTTAGTGGGAAGGTCGAATCCCGTGGATTAAGATATTCTCCCATCACCATAGGTGAAAGAGATTCATATTTTAATTCCTTAGTTGTCCCTTTTTCTTGCTTTCATAATTTTCAATCTCCTTTTTTTTCTTCTCTTTTTGTACTTGTACAGGCTATTACAATTTACAGCCATTGCTGTCTTCCGGCAACTATGGTGAAAAGCCTAAGCCTAGTGCCACCCATGTCACTTTCTTTTTTATTTCTGGGCCCACCCAAGGTGCAAAGAATTCAAGACAGCATGAGCAATATGATCACTCCAATAAGCTTTTTTTGGTAAATGACAAAATTACCCAATTTCTTTTTGAAAGGAGCAGCCTTTTTGCAAGTTGCATTGGAAAGCACTTATACCACTTTATTCTAATTTTGATCAATCTCTTAGGATTGAGACAACATACCTATAGTCGGACGACTTTGCCCTTTTGGCCTTATTGTTTGCAATGTCTCTCTCCTTCCCCCCCCCCCCCCCCCCCCCCCTCTTCCCCTTCCTCTGAAAAAAAATTATTCTCTGTTCAAATTTCTAAAAATGAAAGATGCACCGACACTAATTGTAAATATAAGTCTACTAACAGAAAAAGAGGTTTCAGAAAGTGGTTCATGGGAGATCTAAGCTATACATCAATGGTGTTTCTTCATTGGCCCAAGAATATCTAAAAATAACCTTATGAGTTTTTTAATCCTTCAAAAGAGTTTTAAAGGAGGAAAAGGGTGAAGATGCATTTGGGCATCCATCAATTTTAAATCAATCAAAACTCAGCTACTCATGTTTCCTGTTCCAGGCATCAGAAAACAAGATATCTGTTTACCTATTACAAGGGTTGAGTTAGAATGGTGAGATTTTTGTATTTCCATGTCTTGTTTCTCTCGTTACTTTTCTCAGAAAGTGGCACTCATAACTCAGCACAGTTACATATCCATCAATGGCCCAGAGCACACAAATGTGAAAAAGTAGTAGAATCTGATCCCCCCCCCCCCCCCCTCCCTTCTCCCTCTCAGCAATCACTAATGCCAACTAATTGTCCCTTACTCAGCCATCTTATTTAGGGTCCTTCCTCTCATTATCTCTTCCCATTTTTCCCTTTCTAACATGTTAAGGATATGGCTATAGGACCATGCTACGGAAAGCCCTATAACTACGAAGGTTATGGCTGTTTGGTTAAACCTTTTTTTTTTTTTTTTTTTTAATGAAAATAGATAGGAAAAAGATCCTCACAATTTCTCTCTAAATATTTGACCCCCTTTGTCCTCATAAAATATGTTGATTTGCAACCCGTTATTGGTTTGGTGTATAAGATATGACTATATCAGCAGGCAATGCATAGATGCCTCTCCCCATCCTAAAACAGAATTTTATTTCATCTAAAACTACTTTACTACTGTTACAAGTATACAGCCCCCTACACCAAAAGAAACAAAATCAAAACTTCACACCCATTTCACTCCCAAATCAGTCTTCGAAAATCAGAAGCCCCCAACCCCACCTTTTCAACTCTTTTCCCAATCATGTTCAACTCATAAATTTCAAACCAAACCATTTACATAAATAATGAAAATTCCTACTCTTCCCTTTGAAGGTCCTACAGTTCCTTTCAAGGCAAATACACCAGCACATATCTTAAGGGACACCATTTTGGCATTTTCCATTTTCCATTTTCCATTTTCCATTTACCTATTGAAACCACATCAGCACTAGACCATGAAAGAAGTATATCAATCCACTCTCATCTGTTTTGCTCAATACACCTCAAATGACATGAGAAAAGATCCTTCGACGAGAAGCCAGATTATCATGATCCTCACCACCATTTTTTTTTTTGGGGTAAAAATATTGACGATTGTCATCATCATCCTCATCAACCCCTCACATGAACCATTGTGGCCAATTACATGAATCCAACTCGGGGAATTCACATAAAATAAATAAATAAAGAATCAGACAATTCAGACTGTACAGCTACTTTTTCTGCTGTTGCACAAGTTCTCAGTATTTTTTTCACTGCCATAATCCATTTCTCCCTTGAGCATTCCTCTGCTGCCGTTCACTGGGCATAACAATCAATAGGTTTATCCTTCCAAGTCTCACACTACTAACTCATACCTATCCGGTAGCTCAAAATTCTTTGTTTCTTAATTATCCAACTCCACAAAAGGAATGGACTATTAGCATCATCAGATTATATGTTATAACAAGGGCATGCCACAAGTTAAAAGCATATGGTACAAAATTTAAACTAAAAAATGAACGTAAGCAACATGATATACCTCATCAAATTAGAAGTATTAGTGGTCTATGGTGATTTCCAACAAAAAATAAATGAAATTTTGTGTAATGGGACTCCTAGTTGGATTCTTAAAGCATTAGAAAAGGATATATCCAATGAATATACCTAGCTTTAGGTTTGATGAATATTTTATCTCTTAGCCATAGAGAGAGAGAGAGAGAGAGAGAGAGAGAGAGAGAGAGAGAGGAGAGAGAGGGGGGGGTTTGGTTGGGGAGTGGGAGAAAGAAACGTAAAGAGGATGATGTCCTCTTCCCATTCCTCTGACCTGATTTTTTTTAATTGAATAATATAATCTATTAGGAATGGGCAAAACGTTGAAAGAAAACAGCACCTATTCAAGCATAAGCCAAAGAGATCACTGTATACTCTATATTGGAAAGAATCCACTCACACCTTTTGTCCTGCTGGCTTGAACACTCCTCATTATAAGATGCTTTCAGGTGTTCTTACACAAGTTACAGAGCATAAGTGTAGTAGATCTCTCTGTTTAAGTATGTAAGAATCTCATTCCAATAGCTTAAATCCCATCCCATTAAGTGGCATTTCATAATCTCCAAATGTAAAATCTGCCATTACCTGCCCTTCAGTCCAGGGGAACCAAACAGGCAGCAACAAAAGCATCCATCAACTCCAACAATCCCAAACTCTCCAAGATATCATAATCACCAGTGTTGGAACTTTATCAGCAACAAAGTTTAAATCATGTTGGAGCCATTAAAGGGAATCATGAGCAGAGAACTGTCACCCATGGCCTATACATATGGGCTTCCCCAACGACGACAATGGCAAAGCAGAAATTTTGATCTGTAAAGGTGGCTGGTGATGGATATTGCTCATATATCACTTCTGTTTTTCTCTTCTACTGTTTCTTTAAAGGTCTCCAAGATGTTTGTGCCTACAATATAAAAAAAAATAAAATAAGAAAAATCTCACACTAACATGCAAACAAAAGGAGATTTCAAGATAAACAAGACAGAAGACTGAAGACTACCGATATCCATCAATGTTGCTTCTTACTTGTACATTCCTTTACTTTTAAATATTTTGAAGCAACTTCAACCATTGTATTAAACTAAAGACTCTAGGTGGCATGGGTGGAGCTGAAAGCGATGTAAATTGCTCCCCTGAATGTTATATGTCATAAAGTACATTTAAGGACGGCTAATACATATCCCACCCTTGATTTTAAAATTCTTTTACCTTTTATATGTAACGTATATGATGAAAATGTGAAGAGTGACTGGATTTTTATCAGTTGCTACCTCTTACCTCAAGGATCTGTTTTTTCCCCCTAATTTAAGTGATAGCTGATGCTACATAGGCTAATTAAAAAACCATTCTTTTGGGATTGTAGTCCTAGTGCTTATTAGAAAAGATTATACACTGGATATAGGGCATAGTTTAAAACTCGGAAGATTGACTCACTTGGTGGCCAGCCGATCCGAGTGTATGGCTGATCCAGCCGAGTAGATCGCTGAGTCAATACTAAAAAAATAAAATATAAAATTAATTAATTTCTAAAGATGAAAAATATGAGTGAAGAGGGGGAGGGAGGAAATCCAAGAAAGGGCCCGAGATAAGGAAATCCCCAGATAAAAAGAGGGAGGAGACCAATGAGAGATAAGGTTAAGGGAGGGAAATCAAGGAGAATAATATGGGGAGAGAAGGGGGAGGAGGGGTCCATCACATATAGAAAGAGAAAGAAGACAACATGGTTTCATATTCAGTTGCAGATAACAAAATACTGACTCCCAATAAGAAAGGACAAGATGTGGTCTTCTACCGAGGTGGAAACCTGAAAGACTTGTTCTCCAGACTAGACGTGGCTAACAAAACCCCAAACAAAGGTAGGGAAAAGTATCAATGGTAAAGGCTTTGAATTTCAATTGATGAAACCGAGTTGACTCAGGAAATTTTCCGAGTAGACCGGCCAAGTTTTCTGATCTAATATCGGTAGATCCACCAAGTCAAAAATCCAGTCCTGAGAAACTAGTCATAAGGGAGAGTTAATTAGGTAAGCAACCGATCCAGAATGGATTGGCGGATTCCCAAGTTAACTTGCTAAGTTTTAAAACAATAACAAAGCTAAAAAAAGAAAAAAACCCTTTTGCCTCAATTATCACTCAATCCTGATCTAAAGGCTCACTTTTTTGTTGATCTTCAAGATAAACATTATTACTTGGTGGTTTATGACCAGGGTATAGATGTGTATCAAGCACTGATTCCATCATGCCTTTTATAGGTGCAACTGAGATTTTTCATGTGATAATATAGTTAGCATCTAAATTTGGTGCATAGGCCTCACATTGCCCTCATTTATCAAGTTTCAATCCAAATAGACATTTTATGGGAGAACTTTTGAAATATGATTTAGATGTTAATTCCATTAAAAATAACCAGAGTGCTCCATATCAGTCAACCCCTCTTAAAAATATTTTTCTACTGTTCTTTAATCTTTAGGAGTAAAAAAAAAAAAAAAAAAAAAAAAAAAGATACTATATACAATCGTTATATTGACTTTAATAACATTGATGGGGAAAAGAAAACTACAACAAAATCTACTTAAAATATGAGAAAGGTCCCCCCTCCCCCCAAGAAAATCCTAGCTGCGCCTCCGCCAGGCGAATTGGTGTGAGTTGGGTGTGGGTAGAGAGAGTAGGAAGGGCGGATTGTCTAATATCACTCTTCCTCCATTAGCTGATACTTCAAGGGGGTTACCAGGAATGAAAGAACGAAAATGGATTCATGAAGGTTTAATCACTGAATCACTTCCCAATGGTATGTTCCAGGTTCACTTAGATAATGAAGATTTGATTCTAGGTTAATATTACTCCGTTAAAACTAAACAACACTTAAGGTACCGGAGTACCAAGGATTCTTTACAATAGTGAAAAGTCCTATGTTGACTTCAAAATTAGGTTAGATAACAATGTTTGTAATCAGATCAAGTTAACAGCCGCTATAAATGCCATTTCAAAGACAGAAAATGGTAAAGAAAAATTCTTTAACAAAGTCACAGCCAAATCTATTTCAAAGAAGTACCTATGGGCATATGATCAATAGCTAAGCAAAGAGATAGAAAACCCTTGAGACGATAATAAATGTGAAACTCCTCCCTAATGGAGGATACCAACGAGACAACAGCAGTTATTCTCTGATACTACATGAAAAAATAATAGCCCAATAATTAATTATCATTTACTTCAATATTAAGACAATGTTGAGGACATTTTTGGACATATTTCCTTCTAATGGTGGATCCTGTTACTGTAAACACAAGGTAATTTTTCAATCTCTACCATGTCGATTCCAGTGTTAATTGAAGCCGAATACAGTAACAGTACTCTGACCCACGAGGTTGAAAGAGTTGATCATATACATTCCCAGTCAAAAGTCAAAAACCTTGTAGCAAAATCCTGGTCCATATAATATAAAAGTGGCAGTGACACAACAGCATTCCCAAAGGCCAACAAGAAAACACTAGATTTGGTTACTCTCAATACAAAGGGGGTTGGATTTTAATAACACAATATTATATTCCCATAAGGCTATGACTTATTTCCGATTCTACAGGTTCTGAATCAATTTGTTCTTTGGTTGTTTCTTGAACCCAAAAATTATTATGCTTTTAACCTCTTCGCAGGTAAGTATAAACAATTAGCATCATGATTGCAGCCTCCACGAAACTCTTAAATCAAGAATATGGTTCTTGATCTGCATTCCAACATTCAGACTCTCCCACATATCTCTTCATTAAATCCACTCTCTCCTTACATCTGTGATGCAGGGCAAAGTCCTTGATAAAAATGGTTGACACACTTGGCAGCATATAGGTAAGGCATTGTGAAATAAACTCCAACCCAACCACCTCTGTTTGAATCTGGGCTAACTGAAATTCCTTTTTGGATACCCACTAAAATATAGTAACCCCACATGGAAGAACAAAATGTAGTCCAGTACCATATCTCAGCTCTCAACTTCATTGAGAAGGAAGAGAGGTATTAAATCATTTATTTAATGAACTAGTTGAAGAAATTGGGTAAACTTCCAATGGTTTAATTCAGGGTTATTTTGTTGTAGTTTCTTTGTTATAATGAATTTGCATGCACCAAAGAGAAGATACACAAGAAATTAAAGCAGAAGACTTACAGCAACACAGCGAGCATAAGTGTATGCTAAGACAGTCGCTTTAACTTTCAATGCCATTGCAGCCCCCATCCTCCAAACCAAATCCACATCTCTGGCAATTGAATAATTAGCTCAAGTGAGTCTAATGGGTGCAAAGGCAAAGGCAAAGGCAAAGCTCCATTACAGAGTGGCTAGATACCATAATCTGGATCATCAATTGACTGCAGGAAAAAAGAATGCAACAGAAATAGAAAGAGATGAGAAGATACTAATCGAAAGGTATATAGGATTTGAACGATCGGCAACTCGGATTTTCTGTCATCACTCATCAGTGTCTCCGACTCTAGCTTCCACGGTCTCGTTAGTCGTTAGGGCTTTTTTTATGTTAGAAAAGTTAGGGTTTCTGTAGAGGTTCTCTAGCGTTACCCTTCATCTTCCTTGGCTTCTTCGATAACTCGATTCTCGAGTCTCGACACGACACAAAACAACAGAGAATGGTTCTTCTGATCATTAGAAATTGGAAGAATCTCTTGTTTCTAATTTCGCATTTCACGGAATTTTGAATGATGACTAATGAAGAGAAATGTTACCGTTATCTTTTTTCTTTTCTGTTTTTCCCCCTGGTTTGGCAAGAAAATGTTACACTCAAATCTGTAGTTTTTTTTATCTTAATGGGAGGTGGACGCTGCCAGGCTGCATGGTGTGCTTCTATTTCTATTTTTCTCCATTCACAAATTCACGATTAAAGGTAGATATGTCATTTCATAAAGAGAGGGAAAGACAGACACAAGAAGGAACTAGCATACATTACACATCCTGACAGCGTTCTTCCTCCTCTAGCTCATAAAATTGGGGGGGAAAATTGAAGATTTGAGGATGGGTTTGTGCTCACTGCCTTGCTAAATCTGCTAAATAGGCTATGTGCTTCCCACTTATTGAGCGGATCTCTTATCCATGGGTTTTGAACCTCAAAAATTATATATATATTTTTTCTTTTTGTTTTTCTATTGATGCTAAAATGCAAACAAAGCGAAATTTAATTATAGTAGTTTCAATGGATGGTCAAAATATTTGGATAGTCAAATTTATTTGCAATGAACGGTGGGTTTTCTCTAGTAGATGATCAAGGAAGATGGAGAATGAAGAAAACAAAAAATTCTGACCCAAATCTCATGAATGATGAAGACAAGTAGTGTCAAGGTCTTACAATGGTGAACAAAATTCTAAGGAAGACAAAGCCAGCAGCAGCTTTTCCTAATTTTTTATCAGTGGAGATCACAGTTTGTTGACCTCATGTAATAGATAGAAGAAGAAGCCCATTTTAGATATAAGAAAGATGAGATCTGAATCACAAAGAAATCTCAATACCAGCCACTATGAGCATGGTTTCGAGTAGCATTTATCCATCGATCATAGACAGGATCTGTTCACTAAGCCAAAACAAAATGTAGAGTGTCGAACAAGAGAATATTTCAACAATACATTCCACCTACTAACAAAGATTTTCAGTATTCTTCATTCCCCATTAAAAGATTGGAATACCCTTCTAAAAATAAAAATAAAAATGCCACCATCCTTCGTTCGATCCCACTGCACTGGGGAAGTTACCAGCCAAGAAGAAAGAAGAATGAGAATGTAAGATATGGGTTAACCATCAACATGATGCAGACAAACCACATAGATGCACCGTAAACATCGACTTAATCCTCCTCCAGTCTGTACCCGCAACCATCGAAGAAATGGTTCACTCCATATGGATGCTTCTGATTCATGATCATGGCTACAAAACAAATCTAATGTGAAGTCACTCACACTCTCATCTACCAGCTGATGTTTCATTCTCTATCCTGAGGTACTCCAAAAAGCTACAAAAGCAAATCAAGTACAACCCCTGTAATCTTCTCATCAGATCAATTTGTAAGTTCCAGAATTTTTCCTTGTTAACTGAAAAACAGAATTATCTCATATCAACCAACAGCAGCAACGACGAAGGACTGGGAAAAATAGCAGGGGCGGGGGCAAGAATTGTGGCGCCAGTATTTCACACGACTGCAAGCTCTTTCAGAGTAATGTATAGCACAAACTTATTACAGGAGAGGGGGCTTTGCAAGGATGGGAAACAATACATGGAAGATATATGGACAGGGCACCTGAAAGCGCATGTGAATGGTGCAAGAGACAAAATCTGGAGAAGATGTTCACAGTTTCATGTATTGATCATGGTAGATGGCTCCAGTGGGATGACAGTTGCAGGATAGTCATTTCTCCTCCCAACAAGGGAATAGTAAGCAAGAATGTGGGGTGGATGCTCACTGACTATTTCACTCCCATCATCATTAACATTAACAACTTGTCTAGGAGGAATTAATTCAATGTTCCAGAAGGGGCGACCCATGGCCAAGAGGTCCCTACCTGTTTCAGATTTCCGATAACCCTGCACCCACAAGTACCTCAGTGACGTCAGCTGCATTACAGCAAGAGCCAGTGCACGTTCGCTGAAGCAACAACCCCTCATTTCAAGCTTCTGCAGATTAGGACAGCCTCTCGAGAACTCCAAAAGACCTCTGTCAGATTCTCCAACGTAACCCAGAAGCATCCACCTCACATTATGGCTGTACTGCCCTATATAACCAAGACCAACATCAGTCAAACCTCCAGCTCGTAGATAGAGGGCAAACCTCCTAAGCTTCTCACAACCTCTCAACAAAGCTTGGACTCCATTGTCGAGTGGCAAATCTGCAATCCTTTCTTCATTGTCAAGCAATACCAAACGGAAGTCAGAGAGGTTTTTGAGGTATGTACCAACAGATTCCAAGGAAGCATTGGTTATATCAGACACATAAATAGCCAGGTATTCAAGTTCAATGCAGCCCTGTGCTAACGCAGATAATCCTCTCTGTGAAACTACACCTTGTTCATCCTCCATTCCTGGTTCATCTGCACCTCGCTCAATTCTAAGCCTTTTTAATCTCTTGCACCTCTGAGCAAGAACTTCTAAGCCTCTATCTCCAATGACATTTCTTGCCTACCCATAAGAAGGAATAGACAAAAGTTAGTTAACTTTACAAGCAAAGACAATGATAGAAATGCAGAAAGGACAAAAACAGCTTCCAGGTCATACCTCAAGAATTTCTAAATTGGCACATTGCTGAATCAACTGACAGTGGTCCTCTGTATCAAGCATGACATATAGGAGATCCAGCTTCCTGAGTTGAGATGCAAATGGGAATATTATGGGCATCTCGTTTCTTCCCATGTAGCTTAGACCCAAGCGACATAATCTAGGAGGGAATGTGATGCCAGCGTACTTCTCTGGGCTGTCATTGAAACTACCCCCACCAAACTCCTCTAATGCAGCCGCAGCACGGAAAAAACCAACGAGATCTAAGATCTCACAATCACTGATTTTTATAGACACCAAGGAGCGGCAGTTTCTAGCTATTAAATCAAGGTCTCTGATACTGACTTTACTGAGCTCTGTAATATAGAAGTTTAAAGTCTCGAGAACTGTGTTGCTTAGAGCAAGCTCGTGGAGCCATTGACCATCTTTCTCCTCTAAAATGCTCTCTTCCAAAAACAACGTTCTTAGACATCTGAAAAAATGACATAAATGGATGAATAGTTCATTCACAGAAACGACACCGGTCAAATGAAGAGGTCAACAAGCAATAATCAAGCTTACATCTACTGATAGACTAGTCAAGATAGAGAGATAGATGAGCTCATTATAGTTAGTGGTAGTGCCTTCCAAGTTTAAACTAGTCAAAAGCTTCAAGTCAAACTGTAGAGTGATGGAAAATCGTAATCAATGATATGGACAGTAAAAGAGTTTCTTGTGCAGTAAACCAATATATATTATGCACAGCAGTTATGCCTCAAGATTCTACCATAAAATGCGTCTGATCAGATCATGCACAATTGCAGCTACACAACTACCTAATTATTACAAGAAAAAAAGAAAATATATATAAATATATGTCATTCAATAAAAGGTAACTGAACTGATGCATAAGAGGGGGGGAGAATAGAAAATTCTTCAGAAAGATTCAATAAAAGATTACCACATGCCAGATACCTATTTTCTTTTGAAAAAAAAAATATTATTCCTATTAAATTGGTCAATGAAAAAATTTGTAAAAGAAAAATATCATAGGACAGACCCACAGCTAGCAAACCATGACCAAGACTTGTAATGGTGCATATAAAAGAAAATTCAACATTCTTCAGGAAGACTTGCGGTTTCCCATGGTAATCCCCTCCCACTTTTATAAAATGAGAGATCCCTCCCACCCACACCCCCCCCCCCAAAAAAAAAACAAAGTACAATTTTTTTTGGGGGGGAGGGGGGTTTAAGTTCCCAGCCCGCCCAAGGCCACTTATCCCGAACCCTAGCCCAGACTGGGAATCTCAACAACAACCCAATCTGTCCAGGCTCAGCCCAGTTTTGAAGGTGCGATTCAAACCCGGGCTTGGGGTTGGCAACCCACACCATTGCAATGCACAAGCACCTTATGTGTGCACATAACACACCCACACACAACTTGCAAATAAATCGGGCCCAAGTTAAACCAAAAAATCAAAGGAAAGAAATGGGGGAGAAACAATCACAAAGGGAAAGACACCAAAACAATCAGGGGGGGGGGGGGGAGAACTATAGAAAGGAGGAATCCCTTACCGGATGATGGGGAAGCATGGAGAGATTGGTGCTAACATCAAACAAGATAACTTGAAGGATGCATCTCCCACTGGGCCAAAAATTGCTGAAGATGCGCTTCCATATGGAAGCAGCGAAGGGACAAGAGAAGAAGAGACGGTCAGTATCTTCGGAGTTATTCCAACAGAGGCAGCAGGTATGGGAAACCTGGATGTGTCTACAGATAAGGAAAGACTAGTGGGTGGGAAGCTAATTGGAGAGGGCATGCCAAACAATAATAGACTGGCGGGGGATATGGCCTGACAACCAGACAATTTTTCTCCAAGGGGCTAAGGGACCTCGAGATCTGATGGAGCCCTACAAAGAGGAAGAACCGAAGAGACCAGAGGACGACTGGGTCCAAATGACTTTGTCAGCTTTTCCATGATGGCTGGGAGGAATGGGAGGGAGGTCCGTCCAGATGGCAGACAGGGGGGAGGGAGGGGGTGACCAAACACCCCTACAGATGATGGAGGCAACTAAGGCATCTCTGGGGATACCAGAGAATAGATGCTTCTAACACTCACTAAAGAAAGGAGGACACCAGAGGGATGCCAGGAATCGAGCCAAAGGGAGGTGGAACAACCATCTCCAATAGAGGAGGGAATTGATCCAAGAGAGCTGGGTCTAGTGGAGAGAATTTTTTGCCAGACCCAGGAAAAATCAGCAGGGGGGGGGGGGGAGAACAGTCCAAAGGGAGTCCCTTCTAAGGAGATGATAATAGATCCAAAAGACCCATATACTATTCTGCCTAGAGGCAAGTTTCCAAGTGAGCGTGAGGATGCCGAAAACATTGACATCTTTGATTCTTTGAAGGCCCAGACCTCCTTCAGATTTAGGGAGGCAGACTGAGGACCAACAGAGAGGATGGAAGAATTTGGCAGAATCCACCCCTTTCCAGAGAAGGGTGCAAAGAAGCTATTACAATTAACTAAAGAATAAATCTCGGAAGCAAACATAGTAACAAGGCAATGACCAAAAGATTTGCAGTGCACAGTAAACATAAACTCCACTTTGCCCCCACTTTCCCTTCACAACCTGGTAGTGTAGTTCCTTCGCACCCTAGGATCAAATACAGTTGCTTCACTCAGTAATCTCACTCTATTTCCTGCTCCACCTTCATCTTTTTGTGGGTTCTAAGGAAACAAAGATATAAAGGAACAATAACCTTCAAAGGTCAAATTATTCCAAACAAAGCAATTATCTGCAACATAGATCTACTTTCTTCATTCTGCATAAAGTACTGGTACATGGAATTTGATTATATGCAACTGAGTGATCAAACTGGAAAAGAGAACTTTCGTTACTCCCCTCCCCCCCCCCCCAAACAAGATTGTCTGAACCTTTAAAATTTGTCAAATTTTTGAAAAATAAAATCAAGGTTTCAAGAAAAGTCAAGACTTAGCTCAAACGTGAAATTTAATGTCATGACTAGATACACTTCATCGGATATAAATGCATGATTTAATTACATATTGTATTTGCAAACCGCGCTTCCCACTTGCAACTTGCAATGAAGGGAAATTAGTGTAGGTAATGGTACAAAAAATGGAACAAAGAGACATCACAAATCTGATGGTCAAGTTTTTTCAAGAAAAATACCACTTAAAAGGGAACACCCTCGCATATACTTGACAGATGTCAATGGGCTCCTACATAATAAGAGTAAGTCAGGCAGAGCCTAGGCTAAGTCCTAGATCTGAAACAAGAGCATGTTCATAGCATATTCTTTCATAAAGCATGTGATTCTCTAACATTCATATTGTTGTGGCCTTCTGTCAAGAAATGATTACAAAGCCTGCTTCATAGCCCCCCCCCCCACAAAAAAATATATATATTTATATATATAGCATCCAAGCCAACTGAGATGGTTGATAAAGACATGGGAACATAGGAATTCTAACAAATACAAAGTTTCCTACGGCAAAGCACGATAGCATATACACAATTTCAGTATTTCCTTGGGAAAAATAAATAAATAAAATAAAGTCATGCTAAGAGTGAAGAGAATACTAATATAATTGAAACAAAAAGCATGCACTTCATAAGTTTCAATGCAGTATCTAGTGTCAATATTGGTCTCATATAGTCTTAACAGAAGCACAGTAAACATGTTAAGTTATCCTGGTATCATGGCTTGTCAAGCAGGACCTAGAACTTCAGAATGGCAGACAGGCATGCAACCTCAAGATTTATAAACTCGGAATCGAGTACGGGATTGCTCTCCATTGATTCCAATTCAAATTGGATTTAAATCGTCCCATAATCAGTTGGACCAGACTCGATCAGAATCAGCTGGACTTGGCCTAACTCGGTCAGACACAGTGAGCAAAAAATTGGGGTTAATCAGGATTGACCTCAGTCGATTCCAAGTAGAATTGGCCAATTCCGATATGTTTTTTAAAACCCTGTACATCCCCCCCTCCAGCAACTAAATAATTTAGGAGAAAAGAGGAAAGGCAATAGAACTAGTTAACAACCACAGTTGATTTCCAAAAACTGTTATGAGCTCTTGCCTAAAAAAGATGAAACTCCTTCAAGCTCTACCCAATAAAATGCTTTTTAAGGGAAGCAATCCAAACCCAACCAGAGAGATACAAAACATTGGATTGTTATAGAACCTTTCATCGGAATCACGACACACAGTCAAAAGCAATGGTTCACAATTTATCAAGCCAGAGCCCAGAAAACCCAGATCTCCAAATAATTGTTCAACAGAAAACAATGAAATCCTTTAGTTAATACCATTAAGATCACCTCAAATCCAAGGCACAACTCCAGAAAGAGAACAAAGTCTTTATATCCAAGTTTTTACAGAGCCAATAAATGATATCAGTCCTGATAAAGAAATAAAATTCAAAACAAAGAGAATAGCAAAATCTTTAAGCATACAAAGAGAAGGTGGGGCAGGGGGAGGTAAAACAATACAACTTGGCTCAAATAAGCCTTACACCAATTAAACAGGGTCAGCCCCAAGTCCCAATTCACGATTCAACTCCTTCAGCAAAAAGATGTAAACTAAACTTATATAAAGATCAGTTTTTTTTTTTTTTTTTTTCCCCCTCTTCTCCTGAAGGCAAGAGATTGGTAATGTATTAATAGACAGAAATGTTTTTTCATCATAGAGCATCCAACCATCCATCTAAAGCTAGACAAGACATCAGATACATGCTTAGCAAGTAATGAGCAGTTTCTTCACTTCTTTCCTCTTTCCTTCTTTCAAAAATAACTCAAAGAAGAAATTATCATAGTTTCGTTCAAAAAAAATAAGGAAATAACCCCTTTCCAAGTAAAAATATTTATAAAAATAAATTCAAAGAAAATTCTGCTCAAATAATTCAAGAAACTCAATAGCAGGTTTCTTCAAATATCCGAGGGTCAACCAAAATAACACATTATGTAAAGGGTTTAACTATTTAAATTTCTTTTCTGCTTGAAGATTATTTAACCTGTTACTCCTCCATTCACAGTTACTACACAGGACGGGTTATATTTAACAAGGGAGGGAGGGAGGGGAGGAGTTCCTCAACAGAACTAACTTCTCTTTAATTCCGTCGTTTAAGTCCATAAAATAGACCATCCAGTGTTAGAAGACCTCGTAACAGTTATTCCCAGTATTTCTTGAATTCAGAAGCATCTATTCCTAAAATAAACTATAAAATATGCTGAACAAACCCTTGAAAGATAAGTGAGGTAAGGAGGGGAAGGATTATAATCTAAACCAAAAATTAGAAAGACTCAAACTACATCTTTAAGGATTATAATCTAAACCAAGAATTAGAAAAGACTCGAGCTATATCTTTGTTCCCTAATAAAGACTCAAGCCACTTGGGGAGAAAAAGCACCTGCAGTGGCGCGTAACATGCAGAAGGCCATCCGTAGAGAATCCAGAACACTTATCAAGTTTGAGCACCTGGAGCGTGTGACCACGAGATCGAGCAAGAAGCTCCAGATCCGCATCTGTAACAATCATTCGCCTAAAATGAAGCGACTTCAAACAATTAAAAGACTCAGCGATTTCATTGATCCATGGACCAGCATATCCTCCCCAATCCTCAGGAATGAGATTAAACATTGCAGCCCTAGGTTTTCCCTTCAGGTTCAGAGACTCGAGACGCCGAAACCTTCGTGTGAGAAGCTCCGGACTAGTTGTGTAACAAAGAGCTATAGTAATATGCTTCCGTGTCAAAGCATCGATCTCATACCATTTACGGCAAACCAGAGAAACAGCATCACGGTCACGAGGATCATGGATGTATGCCATAACGCGCTCTAGAGCTAAATCAGATATGCCAAAGCTCATCATTCTGTTAAGATTCCGGTTCGCCATGGCTTAAACCTTGCTCCAAAGGTGATATCGCCGTAAAGAAAATTGAAAATAAGCAGAAAACCTGTGGTTTAATATCTTTGAAAAACCCCAAAAAACAAAAACAAAAACCCTGAACCGACTATTTAAGCTGCGACAAAGAACCAATCAATCGGAAATGCCAAAACCCGATCGGAAAAGCTCCAAATCTCCATTTTCCGGAAATTAAAATCGCCCAGTACATGAAACAGCAGAAGCGAATTAGCAACTTGTCCACTAGGATATAGGCTGCCAATAGGCGCGTATGCGCAGTAAAAACTTCCGTAACGCCAGAAAGGTCCACAACTATCCAACACGTAACCCTAACCGCCAAGCCAATCTGCTGTCGATTTTACAACCGTATAAAAAACTTCTAACATGGAAACCGACCGATCGGCCATTAAATGAAGCTTCAAATCTGCAACCGAAAGCTACAGGCACCTCCACACAAACGAATAGCTGAAAATAAAAGTAAATCCACAGCAGCAACTGACCAGATCGAGTGGATCCACCATTAAAGAAACCTCAGGGCCATGCTTTTCCCCTGGTAATGCTCCTTTAAGACTCAAGAGACGAAACAGAGCCAACGGCTCTGCCACCAATCGAATCTAATAGTAGCCATCTACCATCAATGGAGTGAGTTCCAGAAGTTCAAAAACCTCGGACCAGGATCAAAATCAAGATTTATCAGACGGCAGCTATTGCAAGACCGGCAACAGATCCAATCTAATGAGCTATAGCTTCCCTCACCCTTTAAAACAAAAGAAGAAATTGTGGACCCCACAAGGTTTTGGATTCTTGTCCATGTTGGCTCCACTTCCTTTGGCCACAGTCAAGAGATAAGAGTTGGAGATAGATAGATTTTTTTTCTTATTTTTCTAAACATCAAATCTTTATTCCCAATTTAATAAGGTATTATTGAACGGTTGAGAATCCATCCACTCTGGTAATGGGTCCCACCATAGTTAAAGGTGTTGGGCTCTCAGCCGTGCGTGATGGTAACGCACCTTATACGCATGATGGGGTCGCAGCGTATCCATATTATCTTTAATCTAAATATTTGACTTTTCTTATGAACGGCATCATTCGATTTTAGATTCCTTTCTGCGGGCAAGGCACTCAGTGATAGCACAAAAGCACAATAAACCAATCAATTGGAAGGAGAAAGCATCTTTTTGCGACAGACTTGAGGGGTCCGGCAGTTATTATCAAGCAGCTAAAAGAAAGACAGCTGTATCACGACAGTGGGCAACACCATGGCATCATTTGCAGTAGGGTCCACTAGTTCGGATTAATGACGTGGAATTTTTTTTTACTTATTTAATGTATCCAATAATCGAGGCTCGCGAGACGTCATCTATCACGTATGACTCTTAACGGTTGAGATATGAAACGTATCCAACGGTGAATAACTGACGAGGATGTAATACAAAGTCAAGCTAAGGTGCACGAACACAGAACTGATAGTCTGATACCCTTGCCAGTTGGTGGCACGGGTACCAAGAGGTCATAGCATCATCGACTTTCCTAAGTGAGATTAAATATATAGTTTTTATATCAATATTAATAATAATAAAAAATTAAGTGAACGTACAATCCCCATATATTCGCCGTGGATCATGAAACCTTGAGAGCTGTTTGCGATTGAAATGGGCGCTGGGCTGCTTTGGTGGTCGCAGGGGAAGGTGGGTGACACCCGTCATGACTCATGATAGGTCACGTAAGATGATGTGCCACTTGTCAATCAGATTATCAGCCACACATTAAGTGGGTCCCTCCTTAACTGATAATATTGATTCTATATGTCGTTTATGTAAAATGCTTTCTTAAACGATTACACGTCATTCAAAGCCCGAGGCTGGATTACTTTGTCCATCTATCACACCATTTCCTCTTATTTTAGCACGTATAGTCACCCGACAAAAAAAAAGGCTAAGTTAAATTCAACTGAATCGGGCGTTATTGGATTAGTTTTGGACTAAGGTATGTTGATATCGATTGAAAATCGATCTAAATTGAAACGAATAATAATCAAATCGAATAAAATCGATAAAAAAAAATATAATTATGAGATTATAATTTAGTGAATTGACTACCATTTTTCATAATATTAGTGAATAATTTTTTTATTGTAAAGGGATTGTACAAATCATTGAATGTAGGTTATTAATAGAGAAATTGATTTGTAAATTGTATTAATGCTTTCATTAGTTTTCTTGTTCAATATACAAAACTAGTTTGATAGTTAAATGAATGATTGGGTATAATAGGATTCATTTTGTGATTTCAATAGTAGTTATCTTCTTAGTAATTTGTTATCCATTGATTTGAATACTAGTTCTCTTACGACGATAAACTATGATTTAATCATAATCATAAATTTAAAGTGTTTTTTTTTTTTTATCAAATTTTGTCACTATAAGTTATGTATATAAGATTTCATTATAGTTCAAGCCCAATAATAAACCGATCTACACTGGTATTAACCAGATATTAAAAATCCGAAATAAATCGAAACCAAACCGGACTGAAACCAAAATCGATCGATAACGGAAGTTCCCTAACATATTGGTTTTGGTCTCCGTCATTCTTAGACCGAAACCGATTCAACCCAATTGAAATCGAATAGAACCAACCAATTGACACCCCTAGTAGTGAGTCTAGTGACTAGTGACTAGTGAACTCTTATCATTGCGCCCGGTTAGTCGAAGAGGGAGGTTGTTATTAACTGGTGCAACTATGAGGGGCGGGGCTCCTCTATTGCGAGATAGAAGGGATGGTTCAGATCTAATGCCCTTGAGCCTTTACGGCTATGTTTGGTAGCTAAGAGAATAAAAGAAAAAATAATAATCTAGAAAAGAAATGAAATTGTTATAAAATAAAAGAAAGAAAATAAAATAAAAGTTATTTATATTTTTTTTCATGTTTTTTTATGGTTTTGGCAAGATTTGATTGGAGAGCAAAAGAAAACTTCACAATTACTAAGAGGAATTTTAAAATTCAAAAACTGAATATTCGCTTGAATGAGGACATGCCAATCACAAATAGGAATTTTTAAACCAATAAAAAATTACAAAAAATTATGCTTTTTTCATTTTATTTATTTTATTCTCTTTTCTTCTCTTGACTACCAAACATAGCTTAGAGGGCTGTGTCTATGTTTTGGAATGGGTCATTGTCAGTGATTCAGAACGTTGAATCTGAGTCGTCGCCTTTATTTTGTAGTAAACGAGCTAGATCCAACTATAGCTACTAGTTTCTGTCCTAACCGAATTTGTTACCACATAATAGGAAGAAAAAAAAAATCGATTTTTAGTTGATTTATCTGAAATTATCTCTATAACCTTAGAGAGTTAAACCTGACTTTATTCAACGATGGATTTTATTTCCCTCTTTTTTATGCAAACACTTATAAAGGGAAAATTTCAACCAGGATGCACAACTATCCAATGGGCCCCACCTTAATTCATGGTGTATTTTCTTTTTAATAAACATTTTCTTTTTTTCCTTTTAACGTTTTTAATAAACAGCTTAAAGCCTTGAAGTGTAGTAGACCACAGAGATCAAATCTAATTACAAAATCTTTACCCAAAAGAAAATTCTAATTACAAAATAAAAATTCCAAGTCTATAATAGGGATGGGGTTATGATCTATAATAGTCTCCATATTAAAGCCAAATTCCTAATGGGTCTTAAATATTGGTTGGATACTATTTGGAGTTAGAAATATAAGCATAATTATAACCACAGTTAAATTTTAGTGGTATATGATTTGGAGTTGGAATTTAATCTTAATTGTAATTTTTTAGTATAAGATATGAATCTCGTTATGATGCAACATGATCGAAATGAATATGTTAAGAAGATTGAAAGCCAATTTAAATAAATATAGGATGGGATATTAATTAGGGTCCCCCACAAAGTTCTAAAATTAATTTTTTTATTTTTTTATTTTAAATATTACTACTTGAATGAGAATCTAGAGTTGCACGCCTATACGGATAAGTACATGTACCTTACACAAATTGATGCTAATAAAGGTGAGGGTGGTTGGTTGAATCAGTTATCTTCCCTATAGTTAGATAGTACCTTATTCCCAAGCAACCCGAGTTAAAAGATTATGGTTTCGTTTGGTATTGTTCTAAAAAAACGTTTATGGAGTTTTTTTGTTCTATTGGAACAAAAAAATAGAATCTTCTGTTTGGTGCACTTATGGTCCGTTTCTGTTTTTTTGGAACAAAAAGTGAAAAAAAAAAACTGAAAAAACGAGATTGGACTTGGAGTTCCGTCTTCCCAGTTTCGTTCCATTTTACAAAAAAAAAAATCTGATAAAAATCTAAAATTTTGAAACACTATTTTTTCGTTTAAAAACTGCGTTTTGACACATAAATTGAAATTTTCGTTTTTGACACGAAACGGCATTTTTGGAACAGAAATGATACTAAACGGGCCCTAACTTTTCCAATATTATAAATATAAAGCCTTGTACATGGAGCTCAATCAGCACCAGAGAAGAAATATCAATAAAACTCTTTTGATGCATTACTCAAGAAGATAACACAATTTTTTTTTCCAGAATAAATGGAGGGGAATACTTGACCTCCCAACAACCGTTCAAATATGTGTAAAATATGTATGATCCAAAATGATTTTTTCTCCTTCCTCACGAAACCCAGTTCAAATTTTATGTAATGGATAGCAAAGTGCAATGAGCATTTGACGACTAAAAACATTCAAGCACATGATCCAAAGAACTCTCAACCACTCGATGTTTATTACACCAATATTGTCACTGCTGATGATTTTCACACTATCATTGATTTGTGCAAGAGAGGACTCAAAACGTAGACAAAGTCCTCGGCAATGAAAACGACCCCTAAGGTGCAGCCACCAGGCTAATCCAGGGCCTGTAGATCCAACATCAAGGGACAATGTAAACAAATGTTGGGTGGAAACTGGAAAAGGGACCTCCACGGGAGTGTTTAGCGAGGGAACACTAATGCCTTTTTTTTTTACCTTAGAACACTACTGCCAACTCACCTATCAGGCTATTGGTTTTAAAGTTGCTCCTATATATAGGGATAAAGTAGTTGTACCCGCACTAGCTCCAAAGCTAAATTAAGATTTTATTTTGATCTATAGTGGTATCCATATATGAGCTTAAATCTTAATGGGTCCTAAACATGAGTAGGATAAGGTTTGGAGCTTGGATATTTAAGCTTAATCGTATCAATATTTAAATATTACTTCTAACAGTTGTATGGATCTACCACATAACAATTCAAATTGGGCTGAAATTTTATGTAAGATAAACCCCAATGTCTCTTACATATTAAATTATAGTTCAATCTTAAATTGACAAGTGGTAAAAAAAAAAGAAAAAATGAAAATTTTGAATTGTCAAAAACGTTGTTAGAGGAATTGGATTAGATCGATTGGTCTAAATCGTTAGATCAGATTGAATTTGACCGTTTTTGTTCTCAATTTCATGTTCTTAAACCATCATCAAGGAGTTGCACAAGACCATTGTGAAGAGCATGTATACAATGTGGGATTAGATGGGCGAAAAATTGAATTTGAAGCTGAAATTTAATATATATATATATATATATATATTTTTTTTTTAGATAAGCAACACCTTACATATTCAGATCATGCCTTGGCATTCCATTGAGCTACCCAACCATGTGCCTGTCTATTCTCTCTCCTCTCAATGAAAAGACCCCGTATTTATGGCTGTCTCCCCCTTCATTTGTGGATGTCCATTAGTTTACCTTCATGCTGAGCCTTTTCCTTGATTATTTTTTTTGAAAAAATGTTTAATTATGTCGTCAATATTCCATAAATTAGCATCAATATGCTTCCACCAATGACTTATCATACACCAATAGCATACCTATCTTTCTCCCGATTTTATTTTCAAGATTAACGACAACAACCAATCAAATGGGTAATTAAGATGCACAGATTATGATGTGATCACATATCAATCATGTGTCACACATGAATGTTTCATCAGATTACAAAAAAATGGGGCCCTCACAAGTGACAACACCTAAATAATGGATCTTCCACAATCCACATCCCATAGAGGTATCATGTCTTTCCTCAATCTTATCTTGTGGTTACATCATAGGGAAACACACTTGGCGGTGGAAAAAGCTTTCCTCATCGGTGAGGGAAAAAAAAAAAATACTACATAAGGTATTAGGATCGCTATTTTTGTGGGGTTTCATTTTCGCTCCCCTATTTTGTGTTTAGCTGGTCTCTCTTTTATATTCATTCTAATTGAGAGGATCTTTTTATCATAAGGTATTCTACGTGTCAGAAAGTTAGTACATATAACAATGCCCGTTGATTGGGAGTAACAAGACATAATTCAAGAGAGAAAAAATTAAATAAGGAAGAGAAAACAGTATAAACATGGTCCCCTCTAGCCACCCCCGGTAAGTGGAATCTTCTTTCTTTCTTTTTTTTTTTTTTTTTTAATCAATAGGTACCAAAAAAAATTGAACTCATGACCTCTTAATAAGAAGGTATTAAAGTCGTAACCAACTCAGCTAACCCCTTAGGGTTATATATATATATATTAATTTTTTTTCTTGATACTTATTCACCACATATTCAGATATATAACAAGAAGATAAAGCGCATTGCCGACTTGTTTCCTCTTATTGGTAACAAAATAGACAACATGTCTCCAAACTATGCATCCATGGTACTGTAACTTCCAAATTGTTTTTCAGCTTATTGTTGCTTTGATTTGTTTGCTTAACATGTCATTGTCTGATTTTGCAGCCATTTTGAGAATGAGTTGAAACACACACAGACACACGCATTTCCAAAAAAAAAAAAGAGTGAGAGAGAGAGAAAGAGGGGCCTTTAATTTGGAGATTTGAAAAAAAAAAAGTCTAGGTCACTTTTCCACTCTAAGATGAGAATGGAGAGAGAGCCTAGAAGGGTTTTGTGTGTGTGTGTGTGTGTGTGGGGGGGGGGGGGGGGGGAGAGCAAGGACTTAAGTTATCGGGGTCAATACTAATCAATAGAATCAGTACGTATTGATTACTTTTATCTTTACTTTACAAAAAATATATATTTTCTTTACATTTTACCCTGAAACGATATTGACATTGATCTCGATTGATACTAATACAATATGGCCAATCTAAAACCAATACTTAGATAGAGTTTGGTAGTCATATGAAAAAACATTTATAATGTTTTTTTGTTTTACAAAATAAGAAGATGGAATCTTCTATTTGGTGTCCACGGTTCTTTTTTTTTTCATTTTTTTTTTCAAATGAACCAAGTAAAAAAAATGTCAGTAACGGAAAATGTTGGAACATGCATTTTAGTTTAAAGTGAAATTTTGACACAAAAAACAAAATTTTTTTTGGACACAAAACGTAATTTCTATAACAGAATGACCACACACATCCATAGAACTAAGGGTGTTAATCGGGTTGATTTCAATGTATACGGTGTGGTGCAGTTCGGTTCACATTTATTTGGCACAAATCAAAACCGCACCATTTACTAAACGGTTGCACTTTCTAAAACCGCAACCGTTTAGTAAACAGTTTTGATTCCACGGTTTTTAAATGGTGTCGGTTTCATGGTTTTAAATAGTTTTGATCACAGTTTATTTCATAAGGTTTCTAAACGGTTTGCAATCGGTTTGCTAGTTTATTCACATGCTTACTAAAATTTGATTTGATTGATAAATGCTTCAATCTTGTATCAAATTAAATGAGACATTGAACAAGTAAAAATTTAACTACATATCTAAATTAAACCATTATGTTTTGTTAAAACAATTAAATGTTTAATTGTTATATCGGTTAATCATATCAGTTTTGATGGTTTAAATGGTTTGATTTTCACAATGTTTATTTATTTGAAACCAATGGGTTAAATAATTAAAATCTATCCTACTCAATTCATTTAATTAATCGATCTAAAACTTAAAACCCGAATCATGTACTAAACAGTTTTGCTGTTCTTGATGTAAACGTAATCGATTTCTGTGTCAAATTCAGGTCCTTATATAAAGCCATGGTGGAGAGAGAAATAGATGCGTTATGTGGGTATTGGAGAGAGAGAGAGAGAGAGAGAGAGATCTTGATGTCATGACGTAGCTTTCAACTGTACATTCTTGATTTGACATTCCATGGTAAAGATATTTCGACTGTTCATCCTAAGCTGAAGATAAGAAATTAACGTATAACCAAAAAACTACGTTACTTTATGGCAAGTAACAAGGGAAGTATGAAGTGAAATTTAGAACAAACATTCTCGAGATGATATAGACTACCTAAAGCCTTGAATCCTACCGAAAGAAATGGTTATTTTCTCATAAGCGTATATGCATTGTGATAAGGAAAATCCATTAGCATCATTTGATTACTATATTTGGTAGAATCCTCTATTATAATAGGATAAATGTTTCTTGTGGTGAATGTGGTTCTTGCATATATGTGAGGACCAATGGAAGCACATGATAAAGTATCTATATAAGAGTCATTTTTTTTTTCTTGAAGGTGGGTCAATCATTTCGTCGTCAAATATGTTTAGACGTAAGGGTCATAGTCCCCACATAAAACATTTTCCATATAACAAATTGATGTGATTTCATGGTCCTCGTTTCTTCATTTTTTTTCTATTTGTTTTAGATTTGAAAAAACAGATGAAATAGACGACCAATCCATGATACCTTGCAAAAACCATTATCTTTGGATAAATATAATGAGATCAGGATCTACAACTTGATCAACTTGTGAATTATTTTATAATAGATTCACAACTTAATGTGTATGTGTCAATGGTTAATAGTAATATTATTTCTTTTTAATCATTAAAAGTGTTGATGAACTTTTTTTTTAATCAAAAGTTTAACAATTTGGGAAAAAATATATGGTATGATATGTATCATATTATTAATTATATTTTATTTTTTAATGAATGTTCTTTCATCGCATAGCCCTTGCATCCAGAGATAGAGAGCAATGATTTTTCAATGAAATGTCGCCCTCACCCCTATGGAATCCAAAAATACACCCCTTATCGATGCCCATGTGCATCCCCTCAATGCCCCCGCGTGTTAGCGCAAGAGTTGCACGACCAAGGATGTTCTTTTCATCTTAAATTTTTTGTCCTTTTAAATATTGTTTGCAAAATGTATTAAGGTTGAATTTTTCTTCACCTATGGTATGTAGAGAATCATATAATCTATGGAATCGGACCTGTTGATTAGACTGAGAAAGGATATTATGGACCTTCAACAATGAAAGATGAGGAGAATGACAAAATGTTCACTAAAAGTAAGAGCCTTTTTTTTTTTCGCAAAGGGTGTAATTGGGGAAGAGGAACAATAGTGTCTTTGAAAGGGAAACCTAATTTTTGTATGCATAACATGGACTATGCACAGGTTTTGTTGGGGCCTACACTGTTCAAACTCATATAGTCTAACCCCAAATTGATAGTACCATTTGCAAGGAAAAGACTTTTTTTTTTTTTTGGGTGCCAGGGGGGTGGGTGTGGTTGAACTTTTGCATGCAATTTGTAGGGTTAATCACAGAGTTCCATCATTGTCAGTGTCCCTTTCTTGCGGTTGGCCTTATCCCTTAGCCTAGATTTTTCTATTGCCTTTGTACCTCTCTTTTTCACAACTAGTCCTAACATGGATATATCTCAATATAGATTTTTTTTTTTTTCCTTTTAGGGTTTCTTCAAAACTACTGAGTTGCGTCCATAAGAAAAAAAAAAAAAAACTATCCGATAGCATGTAGCTATCTCAAGACATCTCAAGACATAACGGATGCAAAAAGATCGCACTGTCTTGCGCTGAAGATGTTCATACGTGCCATCCCATTGGCCTGTAACATTTAATTAAAAGGAAAAAGAACTCTGCCCTCTGCATTCTCCATACCTGGCCAGGGCCCCCACTGCCCCACTTCCCCATGTGTATGGGTGTGAAGAATGCTATGTGGGCAAACCTACCGTGACAGCAGAAGGGTCTTAGGTTAGTACAGGACACACTTTGAGCCCAGCTCAAATATATGCTACAGGGGCACGTTCACAGTCTGAGCTATACTGGGTGATCAGGCAAGTTTAGATGGGTTTGGGCCTGGTAAGAAGAACAAATTCCAGCTCATTTGACTTTGAACCAATACAAATCTTTCCCATCTTATAATCAGACTTTTTAGAGGCTTATATTGCTTTCCTCTTGCTTCTTTAGTGGCTTTATACTACCAAAAGATTAGTCCAACAAAGTGGGCCAAATATACCCATAGGCCAAAGGAGGGATGTCAATAATCGTTGACTAGTCAGAGAACTGTTCAATCCAAATGGTAGACTCGTCCAGACACGATCAGGAATGGGCTTCCAGCATTAGTCAAGTGAAGCATGTCACAATTCGTAAGCCCATTCTAATTTTGGGCTATTCCATGGGCTTGATAATTTCACAACATGTTGGGATAGGCTTTAGAATTAAAACAATAAGCCCAGTGGCATTATTATATGGGTTAATCCTGATTGGGATCAGTTCGGCATCGGTATCGGTTCTGTCTGATACGGAGAGGGATTGATTCTAGGAAAATAGGTCATTTTGTTTGAGATTAAGAGTCTTAGTACCTTAACCTAAAAGAGAAGAGAGGAAAGGAAGACGATAATCGATACACCTTTCAATGATCGGACGGTGGAAAAGTTAGTTCTACATATAAAGTGGTACTTTACTGTAACACGTTATCCCCATTCCCCTAAACATAAATTGCTCTCTATTAAAATTTTATTTCTCTTTCAGATATCGCAGCGGCGCGAGGAAGAGGAAGAGGAAGAGGAAGGGGGGAGGGAAAATGGTTTCCTTGAAGCTGCAGAAGCGGCTCGCCGCGAGCGTCCTCAAGTGTGGGAGAGGGAAGGTTTGGCTTGACCCCAATGAAGGCAACGAGATCTCCATGGCCAACTCCAGTACGATCTTCTCTCTTCTATCCTTTTCTTGCTTTGATCCATTTCTCATAAATTTCCTTTTTTTTTTTCATATGATTCCGGTTACAGCAGATTTTTCATATTTACGCTTCTTTGGTGCGGTGGATTTCGTTAGATCATTTTTCCTTTTTGACTGAATTATAGTTGCATTTAGCTCTTGGAGAAGTTTTACCGTGAGTAGCTTACATTAGATGGAAATTTGATAATGTTGTTACTCTTTAGAACAGAAGATAATTTATTTCGATCTGGGCTGATGATTTTTCAGTTTTTTATTGATCCCTTTGAACGAAGAAACAGGAGGGTTTGGATTACTTATGATTTTTTTCCCCTTTCAAAAACAGTAGGATTTGGATGTTGTGGTTTTTTTTCGGGTTCACAGTTTACAAAAAGGCCCGAATTTTAGGTTGTTTAGATGATCCAGTTAGTTTTTTTGGATGAATATGTCGATGTTCAGTTGATAAAACTTATCAAAATCAAGGAAGAGAGGGTGGAAGCGAAGCGGAGGTGCTTGATATGATTTTTCTGGGAGAAAGAAGTGTAGGTAATGAGCAAATCACAATGGATTTTGGACAAAGTATTCTGTTTGTTATAAGGAATGGGAAGTTCACAGGAGAGTCGGGAGGTACTATTTCTAGGTTTTTTTTTCTCGGTTTTGGGACGGAAAGGTCTGTTGAAGGTTGAAATTCAGCATGGTTTTTTTGCTTTGTTGGAAACACTAGAACCGGTGCAGTTCAGTTGCGAACCCAAGTGTCTTCCTGCTTAAACCAGTAAAACTTGCGAGCTAACTAACATTTTCTTTTTTCCTATTCGACAAATTGTTCTGCATTGTAATCCTTAGAAATGTATCTCCTTTGTGAATTTTCATCATGCCAGCATTTTCCCCCCTTTTTATGGCTATGCAGTTGGTGTTTGCTCGTTGTTCCCGGTAATTATTTTCCCTGCAATGTTGCCGTCCTATTTCAGTTGGCTCAGTTAACAAGGTTGCTATCACAGTAAAGAACGTTGCATCCATCTCTTGAAATTGCAATTGTGTTAATGACCTTTCTGGTTGTATGACCTTGGTTTGCAGGGCAAAACATTAGAAAGTTGGTCAAGGATGGGTTCATAATAAGGAAGCCAACAAAGATCCACTCTCGATCTCGTGCACGGAGAATGAAGGAGGCTAAAAGGAAGGGACGCCATTCTGGATATGGTATGCTTGCTCTCAGCTTGGTTCACTTTGGTGAAATCTTTTTTTGGAGGATTTTTCTCTTCCATTTATGAAATTCTGCATCAGTGGTTGTCTGTTTGACCAAAGTCACCAAACCATTCAGTTTTCAGAAAGCAATAAGCCAAAACTATTCAATTTTTAAGAATCTACAGTAAAATTGGTCAGTTTGTTCCTTTGTGTTTCCAAGTTACTTTAACTTGGGTGACTTGGCAACTTGCAAATTTTGTATATGCCTACCTTTCCAGCGACTGTTTAGTCCAATGACGATGTGGATCTTAAAACTGCACTTAAAATGTTTGCAGGTAAACGTAAGGGTACCAGAGAGGCAAGGCTTCCTACCAAGATTCTCTGGATGAGGAGGATGCGGGTCTTGAGGCGCTTGTTGCGCAAATATAGAGAAGCAAAGAAAATTGACAAGCACATGTACCACGACATGTATATGAAGGTTAAAGGTAATGTCTTTAAGAACAAAAGGGTGTTGATGGAAAGTATTCACAAGTCCAAAGCTGAGAAGGCGAGAGAGAAGACTTTGTCTGACCAGTTTGAGGCAAAGAGGGCTAAGAACAAGGCTAGCAGGGAAAGGAAGCATGCTAGGAGGGAGGAGCGATTTGCCCAGGTGAGAACTCTGAACAGCCTTCTAACAAAATGGAAAAACGAACTGGAAGCCATGGAGAAGTTTCCTTTCAAGAAAATCCTGTTGAAAGGGATTTATTTCCAAGTGGAGCCAAAAGGAGAAATGTGTCCACTTGATCCAATTGCCCACTAATGCTTAGCAAATCAAATGCTATTTGCATGTTGTATTTGATTTGTCCTTGCTAAAGAGCTACCCATATAACTCGGTCAATAACAAACTGAGCTTATCCTGGACCATTGTTCAAACCCTAAATCATACCATAGCCAACTTTTAAATTCCATTAAATCTAATATTGTATTAAGCTCTAAGCTTGTGATATTGACCCATGTCAAACAGGGCCCTGTAGAGCGAGCACCAGCAGCACCAGTTCCACAACCATCTGAGTAAGAAACATTTTAAGTAAAGAAATTTATCTTTATATTGTTTTGCTTGAAGTAGGGGAGGTTAAGGAATAAAGATAATGTGATTTAATTTTGTTATTTTTTTGTAGGGGAACTAAGAAATCCAAAAAATGAGATGAATGTTCTGGGAGAGTATCCATCGACGGGTAATGAAGAAATAGCCTTTGGCTTGTTATTGGGCCTTTAAGATTTTAGGTTCTTTTTTCTTTTTCTTTCTTCCCCTTGCCATACAGAGTAAAGAAGTCACCAGGTTGTAAAACTTCTATTAGTTGTCTGTTTGGTTTTGGTTTTGACTGATGATTTTAGTATCAACAAATTTTCAAGACGACAGTTAGTTTTGTTTTGGATTCATAAATGTGATATTGCAAGCCATGATAAACTGTGCATACCATAACCTTCGATTCCAACTGCTAAAATAGTGTGCCTGCTCCTTTGGTTGGCACAACTGAGTTTTATAGTCAAGTGTTACCATTACTCTGAAGGGGCCTGAGTATTGAATGTTGAAGGATTGGCGATCCGTATGGTGTTTGTCTATGGAATATACAAATGTTGGCCATTTCCTTGACTTATGTGTGGCTTGAACCTCATCCCATGTGCTTTTAGCTTTATTTCACAGTGACGAACCGTTGGTGGAAGTTTGTGGGAGCTTCTCGGGCTTTGATTCTGAGAAGCTCTTTCCTTGATTTCATCTGGAAGTGGCTTCTCAGGATCGAAGCTGTAAAAAGTGGGTCTAATTAGAAGCTGGTACTCAATTTCTCATTTGAGTCTTCCATGACCATCTCAGCTCAAATTTGCTGAGGCATGATCATGCATTTCTCTTTTCCATGAAATCTTGGATTATCATCTGATGATGTCAAATAGATCTCCCAATTCACTTATGATGAAAACTAGAACCAGAACTTAAGAGTCTTGACATATTACTACCAAAAAATTTAATCTACATTCATCAATTGTTATTTTCAGATGGTTGCCCACCATTGTTTAGTTATATAATTTTGTTATATACATCAAGTGTTGTCTATGGCTCTATCCCCTTGTCATGTAGACCGTTTGATGTAAATAGGCTAAAAAAAAATGGTTTTTTCAATGACAAGAAAGGATATTTCTGTCGGATCCGGGCCAATCCCAAGATCGATTCTGTGAACTTAAAACCCTGGTTGGGACCTTTCTTTTTTTTCTGTTTAACTGGTTGGGACTTGGGAGTAGCTGCAACAGAGGTTACTTTACGTGTTTGAAATTTTGATAGTTGATTTTTGGGGTGCCTTGGCATCAATAATGTTAGTCTGGGCTAACGATTGATGATGAATGAAGATACTATGAAGACCTTCAACATTTTCTGAATGAAAACAGAACACAATTCAGCTATAAAGCTCTAGTAATTTTAGACTCTCGAGTTGGATCATGGTCGTTGATTTAGCATTTTGAAACATAGCAATTACCATCATAAGCTTCTAAAAGATTCTAATAAATAGATGAGTTCAAACAATGTGTTTTTAGCTTTGTAAACCTTGTGTACACCGTAAAGAAAATACACACACACACACAAACTGACAATGGTATGGTTTGATCATTGGAAGCATGTTGCTTAAATCTCAACTATGATAAAATCATCAGATGCATCCAACCAAGCAGTTAATGTTTCAATCATGTGATGAAAGGTTCAAATGAACAATTCCAATGGTCATTATCTGTTAATCTAATGAAGCTTAGTGCATGCCCGGACAACTAAATGAAGAAAAAGTTCTGGCCAGTTGACAATGCCTTCTGTCCATTTGAAAGCCAAAGAGCAAGCGGTCAACAATTTCATTGCCTTTCTTTTCCAGACCAGAACCCCCTTGCCCAACAATCTTTCCAATTGTTTTCAAGGGCGGTTTCTTCGTTTTTTACCCAGAAGGCAAGAGAAAGGAGGGCATTTTTTTTTTTTTTTTACTGTGTAAGAAAACCCTTCCTTCTCTTGCTTTCTAGGGGAGGTATTTATAGGAAAGTAAGCTAAGCCGTAAGGGGCTACTACTTCCAACTTTCCTCACTCAAAATAGTGAACTATCTCTTGAAAGATGGGAGTGAAAAGTGTCTCCTCCGACTTCTTTAGCCACTTCTTGCATATGTGGTATTCAGAAGAGCTTGCTTTAGGGGAAAGGTGTTGATAAAGAATCGGAAGGGGCTGATAAACTGAGGCAGGCGGAAAGTGGATGGGGGGTGCTCCTTAGAATAATTCCGATGTTCACAACTGTTAATCTGATGAAGCTTACTGGTTTACAAGACTGAGTTCGTGGACTTTTAAGGCCATTACAGTTCTATTAATCAAAGCTGGCATCTCTCCTTCCAGAACTAGTTCAGCACAACATATATGGCATTTGAGTCTTCCATAGTTCCATCCACCAAAAATGTTGATAGGAGCTCGCGTAAATTCCATCTAGATTTGGCACCTTGTCTTTATCATTTTTCTCGACAACACCATGGATATGATCAACAGAAATAACGGTAATTAATTTACCATTTATGTCTTGTGAGACGCTAGACTCAAAGGTGTAACCATCCTTACCAAAAGAAAAAAAGAAAGGTGTAACCATACAATGTGAAGTCATACAACAATGAACCACCATGCCCATTGAAAGTACTTGGTACAGACATGAATGACTAGATTTTCAATGAAATGAACTTCACAAGGTCTGAATTACATCAACTGATCAACGTACATATTTACAACTTCTCCTAGGGTATACAATGCCATAGGGGCACGATCTAGTCCTCCATCAAAAGAAAACAAAACCAAAAAAACATGCAAAAATATCGACCTCCTTAACTTTCCAGCGAGTCTCTGGTCCCTCCTGTGTCATCCGAACAGCAAGACTTATCATGGCCTTCCACACCCTGCGATGGATTCCCCAAATCATCATCCCTGAACTGTATCTTTTGCCAGGCCGGTATTCCCACAGCCCCAACGCTGCTTTGGATAGCACCAACATCTCTCATTCCACTATAAAGCCCCCTGCTTCCTGTCACAAGGTTACCATGTTTTTCGTCAGTACTGTTTAAAACAACAGGCAGCACACCCATGAGCTGTGAATTTGTCTGAGATGAACTTATGAGCAGCCGCAGGGTTTCCCTCGCACCCTTCTCTACAATGGACTCCGTTTCTGGGATCAAGGGGCTCATGAAATTCGGGTGCAAAGATGGTATATTCGTTGAAATAGTAGGCCCTGCACTGACCAAGTAGCCTTGACCTGATGAGCAAACATCGATCACTGGAATGTGCACAATAGGGTCACACATTAAGGGGGTGAAAGTAGGAATCTGTTGTGAGCTCACTGCAGAGATTATTGAAGAAACAGGAAGGGGAAAGCGAAACATTGGGTCAGGCAGGAGACCAGGGAAATCCAATGATTTAACATCAGTGACATCAATAGAACTCTCTGGGGGAAACAGAGGGATTGGGGAACTCGTGTCCGATGACAAAAAAGACAAAGTCGGCAGAGACAGAGAATCCCTCAATGGGATTGGCAGTTGTGGAGGTGTTGCAGAGCATTCCAGGGTTGATGTGCTGGGTGGGCACCAGCAGTAGTAGGGGGAGTACTTTGGACCACTAATGGCAGGAATTTGGGATGAAAATGGACCGACTGAGGGTAAAGAATCAGATCCCCCAAGAGATCGCAAAAAGCCTAATGGCAATAGGGGTTGGGATCTGCTGGCATCCGGAATGTTGTCCCTTTCAGTGCGGGTCGCAGTACATTCTTGTGCAGCAAATGTAGAAGCAACAGGAAGGTTCTCAACTGAAAGATGACCATCTCCTAGCCGTACGATATTTTCCCTAGAAATGCTTATAGCAAGGGACAAGTTCCTTGGCAACCCATCCTTAAAAGAATTAGATCTTGGGCTGAGACTGCTTTGATAGAGGGCATGAGCCTTTTCTGTTCGACTGCGGTTGAATCGTGCACAGTATGGCATCGTAGATGCAGGTAAAAGTTGGATGCTCTGATCCAACTCAGGAGGGTTGGATACCGTAACCACCGAAGATGGTGAGACATTTGAATCTGCTTGGGTATTGCTCACAGTTGATCCAATCAGATAAGCCTGGAGATGAGTTGCAAAGCAGTCAAGTCGTGACTCACTGACTCCAGTTAACTGAGCAAGAGAAGGCTTCCTCCTAATGATATCCTTCATCTATTGCATAGAAAATGAAAATCAGGTCCCACTGTATCAAAATTCTACACACACACATCTGAAACTTGACCATTAAAGTACTAATCATACCTTTTCTAGCAGCTCCATACCAAGAATCTTTGATTTCTCTGAACACCAGAAGTATGAAACTTTCCCATCCGGTAGCTTTATTAGGAACGAGCGACCAGAATTGTCCTCTGGGATTTCTTCTATTGCCACTGAACTTTCAGAATTGCCAGTCAATGTAGCTACTTTCTCTGTGAAGCCATCATCCCCAGCAAATGAAATGCGCAAATCAGATGTTGGCAGAAGGGTTAGATAGAGATTTCCCCTGTGTGAAGGTAACAAGGGAACATAAGAGTTTAAAAAATTATTAATGACTGAATGCAACATAAAAAATAACAGTGAATACAACTAAAAACATTAGACAAGTAGCAAAGGAGGTTTTATTATGTCAACAAACAGATGCATGTAGTTGTTTAGGACTTCTAAGTTGAACAAACAGCCATGTCTTACACAGGTTAACATCCTAATAGATGGATAAGGTCAAATCCGTAGAGTCTGGTAAGTATCTAGGGCCATATTTCAGTTCGAAAATACAAGTTTCAACATCATTAGTGATTATTGAATCGGGCGAGAAAATAGGAATTAACATTATTAGAGATTATTGAATTATGCTGGACAATTACGTGCAACTGTTAGGTCATTTGATCAAATTGTTATACTCGTATACCTCTCAACACTGCTAACGCAATTTTATAAGGTTATTCATCACACTCAACTCAAACCATTAGAAGCTCCAAAAGTTGGCAATAACAGTTGCACGGACCACTACAGACCTGGTTTCTGAAATGAATTTCATCTAGTCTATCATTAAGCAGCAGGCCAGTACAATGTTTTGGGGAAGGAATGGAGAAAGGACCCCTCCTTGGACATCGCATCTTGGGCCTGAATAGGAACTACAATTAAGCCCAATCTCAAATATCCTGTCAAGCAGCAAAGCTAACGCTCACACTCAACCAGTTCCATTTAAAACTGGTATGTCTATTGGTTAGTAACACCAATATTTGTTGTATGACAAGGCAAGCAGTTAAATACATACTGCAGGAGAGAAATGTTACAACATATATATACCTAGATAACATAAATATTTGGGATTTATACAGGAGCAAAAAAATAATAATTGAAAATTTGTTGAATAGATGGAGCCTATGACATTGTCAAACATGACCCAAACATATTTGATGAAAGAATACCTTTGTTAGTCATTGTAACATGGCCAGCTAGGATAACTAATTCGAGAATATTATAACAATAAATCAAATCCCAATGCCTATTTAACTAATACTACCAATGGAGCTCCTTGACCTAATTGTAACACATAACTACTTGCATAAATGTGATTGCAACCACATTTAAGTGCTTTACCCGTGAATTTTTTCTTATTAGCAATAAAATAGTTGTACAGATGAAGCATGATTTGGGTAATGTGGGCATGTAATCATCAGTCATGAATTTATAAATGAGGCACAATGTGATTGGTTTCAAACAAGTATAAACTGAATCAATGAATACAATCTTAGTTCTATATAGCCAGGTTGACAGGTTCAAATCCAATTCTCTATATATGTTGATGAAGAATCTCACTGGAGTGTTATTTCTCAACTCCACTTAGTTGGAGTTGTGGAAAACAGGATCTCAAAGCCATTTTACCATTTCAACTTTGAGTTGATCGGAAACAACCGAGCACATGTTTGTGAATATTATTTTCTTCATGATCCTTTGAGAGAGTATGGTCTTGAATAGCTATCTTCTCTAATTTTTTTTTTTTTTTTTTTTTGCCGTATGTTTCAGGAGACATTGACACCTATTCAAGTACTATTAAGTATTCCTAAACCATCGCCATCGCCATACACCAGTGCTAACACCTACACATTTCTTAATCAAGTCATATAGAAATAAATAAATTCAATCAAACCAAATAAGACTTTTACAAAATGAATTCCCTGCAAATATGAAACAGCAATTTAGACCTAGAAACAATATAACATTGCAATGACGGAGAAGACAAGAAGATAACACCAATAACAAAACCTTAAAATCCACATTCACATTCGTAACAAAGAAGGTTAAACCAAAGAACACAGCTGTGGTCAATAGCAAAGAGAAGAACAAATAAAAGCATGGTTCTATAGCTTGTCTACGAGTACAAAATCCAGCCCAAAATACAATCAGTTCAACTCCATCTCTCGCATAAGAAACACCATCCGGAGATGATAAGGGAACTACACAATATAGGGACATGAAACTACCTTCACTTCCTCTTAATTCAGAGATCATAATAGAACATCACAAACGCCCACTTTACCTACAAATAAAAAGATATATTTATTTGGAAGGATGAACACTGCCACCATTAATAATCTGAAACAAAAAAATCCTGCAACTTCTGCAATCACCAACAAATACAGGGCATATTTTCCAGCCAGTTTATATCCGATAGTGAACTAAAAAATACAAGTTGACAATGCTTTAATCAAATAAGTTGCCTTCATCAATAAAATATGTCTTCTAGCAAGATATCATATAGAATGTTCAACTAAACAAATTAAACAATAGGTGAAAAACAAAAAGCACAATGCTAAAGAAGCATTTATGACCAGTTGATAAAGAATACTTAGTTTTCCAAATCTAAAAAATTCCAAGATCAGGAAAAATGGTTGCTGCACCGTTTGATCGAGTAACTAAATCAATTTATACTTAATAGTAAGACCAACCTTAATGATGCTACCTCTTGTTCATTATGCACCTCTTAGCCAAATCACATTCTTATTCAAGATGGAGTGGTTTCAGGACAGGCAAAACAGAACCCAGCACGCAAAACACGTCAAGAGAATGTCAAGCTGTACAAAGTCATGAAAAATGTAAAGGGCACTATAACACAAGCCATCTCAAATGAAGGTCTGGAATAAAGAAATGGCCAATGTCCTTGATAAAGGGAGAAACCACAAAATAACTGCAGTAACCACTATCAGAAACGTCAGGTTTTTATCTCCAATATTCAAGACGATATCATGGAACTTGTAAGGTCGCGGCCACCTTCAAGATAACTGAATAGTTTATGCTGGCTATGTTAACTATCACACAGTATTCATACACTAAGAAACTATGAAATCCAAACTCATTACATATACCACATTACCACTATTTCCCCCAACACCTAATACCCATTGTAGAAAGTGGAAAAATAATTGGGTAAATAATAGAACAATGACGCATTTGCAACTAGACAAATATCATGCAAACCTAAGAGGCAGGCACAAACTAGGTGAAAATAAGGCAACTCAGATCAATAAAAAAAACCCGAATGCCATCAGATGCAATGCAACACATAATATAAATGTGTAAGCCCATTGCATATCCTAGGCTTCACATCCCAATGACTTATAAGGTACCATGGCGCAATATAACATTTATATAATTAATCAGTCACAGTTAGCAAAGAAGCAAAAAAGCTAGTATTAGCAGCTTTACACATGGAATGATGCAGGAAAATTTTCTAATCAACATGTTGGAGGAAAGTATGAAAATATACTGACTGCACTCATAAAAGCATCTCCATAAGAGTCTAAGATAAAATGCAGCTAGTAAGAAAACCACTATAAATTGGGACATATGGCTAACTGACCTTGATGGAGAGAATACTTGACCAATCATCCATCACAAACAACTGAATAAAACAAAAAGAACTCAACCAGAACTCCTTGCCTATATTATAAATAAATTCAGAATGTTTTCTCTTGCAATCTTGAAGCAACAACCACAAATATTTTTTTGGTTCTAAAAATCAGAAAACACAGGATTCAACAAACTCCCCGACAACACCCCCCCCCCAAAAAAAAAGAATATGGTAATTGAAAATAATTAATTTTTTATGCCAGTACCAAATTCATGCCCATACGTTAGATAAAAAGCCCTGATTAATAAAAACCATAGCAGACCACTGAAAAATTAAAATTAACTCCACAAGAATAAAGCATAATATGTATTGTAAGACGAGGAACCAAGATTGTTATAAATATGTTATATTAACACCAAAGCAGTTAAACAAATGAAAGTATAGTAGAAGTCTTACGTTGTGATTGGACATGTCAACTACATAGGAAGAGCAAATCATTTGCCAAGTGCTCTAAGTAAAACGTATGAGTATAATTAAAAATTTATTAAAAATCAAAATAAAAGAAAGATAGAAAGAAAGGACGGACTGAAGAAAGTACAAAATAAGGAAACATTTTTGCGCAGAGACATGGCATAAAAACTACTTCAATAACACAAAATACAGAACAGACAAATGCAGACACGACATTTCTTCTGAAAATATAATCACCATCCAGTGCGCTCAGAACAAATCGAACATGAATATACCATAATTTGAGTAGCATATCTGAATTGCGGTAGTAACCGAGTTAAAAAAGACAGCAATCACCTTATAGTAGTTGGACACAGAAGTGTTCCTTGCCTGACGACCTTCCCTACACGGATGGTAACGAGAGGAATGCACAAACAACTCGCCAGCATACCAACTTCTGGTGCCTCAAAATGCTGTCATAAATTAAGAATCAACATATCAATAATAAGGGAGCCAAAAAGAAAATTACACAGAGATCTCTTACTTTATCTCCGCAGAATTGAGGACGCGATGGTTCAGCAAATACACTGTAACAAACCTGATTGATATGAGCCAGCAAGCTATCATCCGTAACACCAGTCGAGACATTGAGCTTCATCAACGGCTTCAACCTTTCATCGGCACGGCAGCCTCCCATAACCTGTACATCCAAGGCCTGAAGCCACTGTAGGATGCCGTTTTCTCGATCGGTTCTCCTCAGCAACAGATCTTCGTCACCTCCATCTCTGAAGATACCCCTAAGCATATCAGAAAGATGACGCTCATCTCCGGAGCTTGTGCTACTCTCCATCGACGAACCAACACAAGAAGATTCGATTTCCATAGACGAAACACCAACGGCAGATTCCTCAGAAACATTATCCGTAGTATCCGATCCCTCGATTTTGTCCTCATCAATTAAACCTTCTTTCTTCGAGTATGCCATTGCAAACTTAGAGAATTAAATACAATCAATCAATTAGTCTTAACTCTGAAATCCTAAATCTGTTTGTTCGCCAACAACGGATCCGCTCGACAAAACCTTTAAACTTCCTGATATCAGACCAGAGAGATTAAAAGGAATTCTAAATTCCTCGGCTGAAACGAACCCTAAGATAAATCAATCGAAAGAACCACAAGAATCGAAAATCGAATCGATTCCTCAAAGCGCCAAGCGAAAGGTCGAAGGGGAACGAAGGTTGGTCCCAATAAAATCGTCGCTGCAAATGAAACACAAGGATAACAAGAGTTCGGACGAGATATTTTAATTAAGGGGTAGAGAGGTTCTCCGGACTTAAAAGGAGCTATAAAATTCGCTTATAGGGAAGTTTAGATCCAGCTGTAGTGGCATATGTCCCACCGTCGCTCTCGCCTGGAACCGACAGACTTTCCAACATGGTGACCACGTCATCGCAATACTTACCACGCCAGCGCTGATGCACACGAAATCGTTTAATCAAGAACACTCAACCGTTGGATCTGAACAATAATTGTAGACTTGCTTTACAGTATTTTATTGTTACCCGAAGCATACGCCTCTTTTTTTTTTTTTTTTTTTTTTTTTTTTTTTTTTTTTTTTTTTTGAATAAATAGGAACGGATAAAATACAGTCATAAATGGCTTATATATAGCTGCCCCTACTTTTTTTTTTTTTATCAACGTCTTTAACTCCACCAATATAAGAGGGTCCACCCAAATATTTGATTTGTTGTGAAAGGAGGAAATAATATTAGTACACCCATCCTTTTTGGGTAGGAATTAGCACACACATTCAATATTTTTTTCTTTCCAACCTTTTTCATTTAGAACTTCTATTTTACATAATAGGCAAAAAAGATTCCTTCAGCTATAAAGTTTGGTTCAATCACTTAGCTAGATCATTATTATTCCTTTTCCTATTGCACAAAATTGATAAACATTACTTATTGTTCCCAAATTTTCTCTTCACACCACCCAACCCTTGGTGAAGAAATTCTCCTTTCTCCGTTAGACTGTGGGTGTGAGAACTAAGGCCTTAACCATGTATATAAGTTCTATAAAAAAAAAAAAAAAAAAAAAAACAATATATATAAGGCCATCCATATAACTAGCTTAGGGGCAATACAATATGTGAAGGCATTCTTTTTTTTAACTCTTCTATCTGAAATCCCTTAGAAGGGGTATTAAATATTGTATGCTTATATTTTTTTAATCAATAATATTACACTTGTCAATCAAAAGTAAATAAAAATCATGGCCTAAATTGACATACAATTTGATTTATTCGTATCAAAATCTAATGATACCAGCCATGCTAATAACACAAATCATGCAATCTAATAAAAAATTAATTGGCTTGCACTGGGCTAACAACGTTAGAGACATTCTTTCATTAATTTTTTTTTTCTTTCAGGCTGCGTTTGGTTGCAAGGGAAATGGAAATGGAAATGGAAAGGGAAGTGAAGGAATTTTTTTTTTCCTTTTCAGTCGTTTGGTTGCAAGAGAAGTAAAGTAAAATTCATTTCCCAAAATTGTTTAGGTTAGATGTAAAATAGATGTAAAATTTTAAAAAATTAAAGATGCTATATATATTTATTAGAAGAGGCAAAAAAAATTTAAAAGGTCTAACAGCCTCAAAGCCACCCTAATTTATGAATTTGAAATGAAATTTCAATGAATACGATACATTGGATGTATGATTTCATATGATATACAAGTTTTTTTCTCCTTAATTCACTTGGTGCTAGACTTGAGCATCCAACACCTCCTGTTAATTATCATTATAAATAGCTTGTACTCAATTCTTTGTTCAATAGTGACTCACTCCCTTTAAGCAAATTCAAATTTTTTAAGGTAAATAAGATTGATAGTGGGCATTTCCTTTTAGACAACAAATAATCACATTTAAAGTTTACAGATCAGTAAAGCAAGATTAACACCCTTTTCTTCCTCTCAGCACAGCCTTTTGTTCACTGTAAATTCTTCTAATCAGTATTCTATAACCAAAAATATCATCTGGAAGTCTCATATTACTGATAGAAAAAAAATATATATATTCAATTGAGACTTCCCACTACATTAACCTTGAGGATTAAATAAAGCCTGAATACTAGAAGAACATTAACAGATTTCAATCTAGGAAGCTAGAAACTAAAAGCCATATCAAGAAAGGAAATAAAAATGATTAATTATAAGAGAACATATAACCTAAAATTGACACTAAACATAGGATTTTGCAAAAGAAAAAGTTGACATCTTGACTTGCTTTCTTCAAAGCATTAGATGGCATAACAGATTTTCTTCCTTTCATTTATTTATGGGAAAAAATCACATCGCCTCTCATTGCCAGATAGCAGATTGCAATACAATCCAAAATTTTGGCAAAACATATTTTCTTCCTTTAAATCTGGGCCTTATCGGAACCCATACAATAACCTGAGATGAAATTAATTCTTTCACGGAGCAGCGAACGTGGGATGGATGTTTAAACTAACAAAAACCAAATAAATCTCTATGAAACATTTCATCAAACACTTGATGAGTATGACCAATACTCACATACCAATGTGTTGCAAAAATACACAACTTAGTTACAAAATGAAGAAGAGAATGAACATAAGTGAAGAAGAAATCAAACCAGAGGATTAGAGATTTTAAATTCTTCTCCTGAGGAAGAGAGCCAACAACTTGTTGAGAAGGAAAACCACGAACTGAATGAGAGTAGCGTGAGAGAGAAATCGTCTCACCATGCTCGAGCAAGATGAGAGTCGCGTGAGAGAGAGAGAGAGAGAGAGAGAGAGAGAGAGAGATCACCTTACCCTGCGAGCAGGGTGAGAGTCATGAGCGGAGTGAGACTTGGGAGTCCCGAGAGTGATAGAGAGATCATGAAAATAGGGTTCTCTTTTTTCTTCCTATTTTGGTGGGGAAATAAAATGGAAAGTTTTAGTGTATGAGTGAATTTTTTTTACATGTAAAATACATTTCCCTTGCAATCAAACATCTTAATTTATTTTTCTTGAAAAAAAAATTCCACTTTACATAAAAAATTAGCATTCCCCTTGCAACCAAACCAAGCCTTAGATATAATATATGACTGTCAATAAGTGCTAGTCCGTATGGTATGTTCAGTCTTTTCCCTTATAAAGATATGGACAAGGGAATGTTGTTCATCCACACTCTCTACATACAAATACAATTTAGCATGAAAATACCCAATGCATTGGGCAGATTGATATTTTCACACCCAATTGTGTTTGTGCATGGGAAACACTAAATGGATAACATTCTTTCTCCTTAAAAATATATAAAAGCCAGTAAAAAAAAAAAAAAAAATGGATACTACCTTGGTGGTAATTAAGTTATTGCTACCCGGGCTTGTAGTGAAGGAAATGGAAGAATTCACTTTCCCTTTTTTTTCACAAATATCCTCTTAGGTTTTAGTATTTTCAAACTACCTTGAATATTTTATTTATTTGATCTTGCGTCTAGGTAACAGGAACTCGGTTGCTATGCAAGTAGTGGCCACATTTCGTTCAAAGGGCATGAGTTAGTTCATGTGATAAGAACCTAAATAGCTAAAACTATACTATTGCCATTTTTGTATTTTATGTTCATTTATATTTGATGACATTTTAGTAATTTTACTACAAATTTTAATTAAAGTTTGAGAAAGTTTCCCTATATTTTTAATAAAGAATAAATAAACATTTCTTTTCTTATTTTATACTAAAATTTGGCCATTGAAATGCATGTAAGGTCCTCTACCACATGGACTAATTCATGTACTACCAATTAGCAAATAGTGAATGTTATACTTCACCAGGCACAGTGATGCCTGAAGGGACCTCAATCTATAAAAATATTCTATGGAAAGGCGTCAATATAGAATTCCTAATCTTCATCTCCATAGCCAACCCAAAATCTTTGGTTGAGATAAACTATAGAATTTATGAATATATTTGAGATAAACTATAGAATTTGTGAATGTATTTTTCACACTAATGAGGTGGTGTGTGATCAGATCATCCATGGGCTTTTAATAGGAGAAAGACTATGAAATCCATAATCCACATGTCAGATGTGAGACGGTGGTGCACGCAAAAAATTGGCATTGTGGGTCTTTTTTTTTTTCCTTAGTTTTCATATATCACCTTCATATGTGTTTTTTATATTCCCTTGTTTTCATGTATTCTTATTTTAGTGTTTGTTTTGTTCTTCCTTTAATTTTGGATGTATCCCTCTTTGGTGATTTTTATTTTTAATAGTCTTAGGACTCTGGCCCTTGAATTGCATTCTGGCTTGTTCTTTGTTTTAATATATTTTTAATTAAACAAAAAATTTTGACTTAGACAAATAATTTTTTTTTTCCCTTTTATATTAAAGATGTAAAAATTGGTCCAAACAAAGTTGATCCAAAAACCTAAAATATGGCCCAAATAGAATACAAATAGGATCAAAACCGAATAATAAACCTAATAAAACTATTAAAAAAAAAAAAAAAAAACTAATAAGTAATAAAACTGAACCGAATCAGTTTGGTTTTGTTTGTCCTCATTCGGGGTTCGGTTTTTTATATGCTATATACTGAAAAAAAAAAAAAAAAGTGTACATGGCATGCAAAAGGATCTTGAACATGATCCTTTTTTGGTAAATAATATTGGGTCTTGACATGATCCACGCACATGGCTTTAAATCGAAAGTTGAAACTCACACGTTGATTTCCACACGAATCATCGTCCCCCAAAAATCATTTTATCAGACAATGCGATTGAGAAGGGTGAGCGGATAACGGTCGAAGTTTCGAGTTGTAAGTGTCAGAAACTCAGAATTCCCAAGATTCTTATACCTGCAACGATCGAAGAATATATAAAAAGAGATTTATTGTTCGGGCTTACGAATTTTCTCTCCGTTATAGCATAGCCGGTTTACGAAATGCCGGCGATTGAATCTCTGAAACCTGTAACTCTTCGGAAAATCTCGGCGAGTTCTAATTTTTATGTTAAAGAAACTGCAAGATTGAATTTCTGGTGTGGTGGATCGAAGGTTCTTCCTCTGAAACAGCCTCGTTTTGGTGGGAATCTGAGTTTGTTCTCTGTTGTTAGTGCCTACAGGCAACCTAGGGCTAACAGATATATTAGAGGGTTCGATTCTTGGAGGGGTTTCTTGAACATTCAGAGATGGAGAGGGAGAAGAATTCGGGTGAAGAGCTCTTGTGAGCAGGACAGCGATTCGAAGACAAGTTCGAGTGAGAAGACCGAAGGGAAGCCGAGTGAAGACAAAGGAGTTAGTAAGCAAGCCCCAGATTCATCTTCTACACCGTCACCGTCACCGTCACCTCGTCGTGGGAAGCCTAGGAAGAGCCCATGGTGGAAGGGAGGGAAGTGGCAATGGCAACCGATAATCCCGGCGCAGAAGATAGGGATATTGCTTCTGCAACTTGGGATTGCTATGTTTGTGATGAGATTGCTTCGGCCAGGGATTCCTTTGCCGGGGTCGGAACCGAGGGACACGACGACCTTCGTGAGCGTCCCTTATAGCGATTTCTTGAGCAAAATCAATAATAACCAGGTCCAGAAAGTGGAAATTGATGGAGTTCATATCATGTTTAGATTGAAATCTGAACCTGGAAGTGCAGAGAGTGAAGTGGCTGCTACTAGTAAATTTCAGGAAACAGAGGCTTTGATACGAAGTGTAGCCTCGACTAGGCGAATTGTCTACACAACCACTCGTCCGAGCGATATAAAGACTCCGTATGAGAAAATGCTTGACAACGACGTAGAGTTTGGGTCTCCAGATAAGCGCTCGGGTGGATTCTTCAACCCTGCCTTGGTAAGATCCCGTGTTATCATTGACAGGTTTTGCAAGGCAAAGAATTTTTTTAAGGAAGCAAGTTTAGATTGAAAGAAGCCCAGAGTGAGGGAGCAATCTTAACTTCTTCTTCTTTTTTTTTTTTAATCAATCTTAACTTGTTATTGTTTGCTTCTGATATATTAGAAGCATTGTTACCTTTTTATTGATATTGCACAGATTAACTTGGAATATTCTGTAAATATTAAAATTATCTTTATGATGGTGATTCACTGTTCATCGACCATCCAAGCCCCACCCAATAATATGAACTGCAGCAATCATGGGATATCCCTTGGGTTTTAATCGGATTGGCTTCATTCCATAACGAGGGACTGCCAAGCCCACAGGAAAGAGCAGTGGGCTCCTTACCACTTCTCAAACTTCTACATTTGGTTTTTGAGTAGTACTTTCAGGCTTTCAGCTAGTCCTATAACTGTCCTATAAAATTTGTTTATGATTTTTGAAGGAATACATCAATTGCAGAACACTCCGGACGCATATCTCCACTATATCCACCCTGCTCTAATTTTTTGTGCACCATCATCCTCTATTATCTTTCTAATATTTATGATTTATGACTGAACCTAGGTACCTAAAGTTAGATCCATATTAAGAATTGCTTACCAGGATTGTTGAGCCAGAATTACAACATGGAGGTGCTCTACAAATTCCTGTTAACACATGCTCCTAGAGAATATAATGAATGACTGCCGTATGAATAGCTTATGGTAAGTGTTAACATTGGAAGTTGGAACAGTATCCTTCTCAAATGTGTTTACTGTTTCTACCACCGATGTCCATTTTTAATCGTTTTGACATGGACATGTATTTTGGTGTCCAACATGGATACATGGTGTCTGACATGGCAACCCTAAAATTTCTAAGGAAAAACTTAAGAAAATTTGAGGTTTGGGTGGTAATTTATTGATGGTAATCACAATAGAATTGGAAGGTATCAAGGACAAGGAATATGCTGAGTGGAACTAGGCCTCTTAGCTGAATTTGTATTGTATATCTTAAATCTTATGATTGGCTTTGGTTGGAATCCACTTTCTAGGATTTAGGAAGCACAGTCCCACAGCTCCAATAGAGTGGAATGACGTGAGGTAGCTGATCCCAAGTAGTTGGGGTAAGGCTTAGTATAGCTGAGTTGAGATTCTTCTTTAATTAACATTGTTGATAAGCTCAAACTCAAAATCTGCCATTACACTGCTTCATCTTCTCCACGCCTATAGACAAAACGCTGTTTAAAGATTGAACTAGTGAACTTCTTAATAAGTATTTTCCACAGACATTTTAGGCATGACAGAATCTCTCTTTTTTTTTTTTTTTGAAATTTCCTTTTTGATCATTGGGCAGCTATTGTGAATATTGATGGAGGTTTCTATAGTTTATGTGTAGCTAACTTAGCCCATTTATTACAGGTTGCTGTTTTCTATGTTGCTGTACTTGCAGGGCTTCTCAATGGGTTCCCTGTAAGCTTTTCTCAGGTGTGATAGGGACCCTACTTTTTCTCATACCCTGAAAATATGAAATTAATGCTGCACTATATTACTGAGGGTGTCGAAAAATGTATGTTAACAGCATACGGCTGGTCAGCTGAGGAGCCGCAAGCCTGGGGGTTCAGGTGGAGTAAAAGTGTCTGAGCAAGGGGAAATTGTAACCTTTGCTGATGTTGCAGGGGTTGATGAGGCTAAGGAGGAGCTAGAAGAAATTGTGGTATGCTTGACTTCATCTGTAGATTCTATTCTTGTACTATATTTTATTTATTGTTCAGGGAGGACCGAAGTATTTGTTACTCCAATACAGGAAATGGTGTTTATATGCTGATATTTGCTGGTCAGGAATTTCTTAGGAATCCAGACAAGTATCTACGACTTGGTGCTCGCCCTCCTCGAGGGGTTCTCCTGGTGAGTTCTCACCCCCTCCTGCTTGAGAAATCTGATTTATACACCAGGTAGACTGTTAGGTGGCCCAGTACAGCATATTAATTCGACACATGTACTAGCAATTGGTGGTACTTGGTCTCCATCCTCATGGTCTACCATGGGGGACCTTAAATTTCCTATTCAAAGTTTTGAAATGTAATACTTAATGATATATTACAGGTGGGTCTTCCTGGGACAGGTAAGACTCTTTTGGCAAAGGCTGTAGCTGGGGAAGCTGAGGTCCCCTTCATAAGTTGTTCTGCAAGTGAGTTTGTGGAATTGTATGTTGGGATGGGAGCATCCCGTGTCAGAGATCTCTTTGCAAGGGCAAAGAAGGAGGCACCCTCAATAATATTCATTGATGAGGTTTGTGCCAGTGCAAGTATTCTCAAGGTTCTTTGTGCTGGGAGTTCATATTTTCCTCTGAAGCTCCTTGATGTTTATACATTTTCTTTTGACATTTTTTATTCTCTGCAGATTGATGCAGTTGCAAAAAGTCGTGATGGCCGATTCCGCATTGTCAGCAATGATGAGCGAGAACAGACCCTGAATCAGTTACTTACTGTAAGATACCAGGATTTGTTTCTGAATTGTCTTTGCCTTACATGGACATCATAATTTATGATATTCAAATTGTGCTGTAGGAGATGGATGGGTTTGACAGCAGCTCTGCAGTGATTGTTCTTGGGGCAACTAATCGATCAGATGTCTTGGACCCTGCACTTCGTCGTCCCGGGAGATTTGATCGTGTTGTCATGGTTTGTTTTCTGCTTCTGCTGGATGTTTGGGTTGACACTTAAAATCAAACATGACTTTAATATTCCAATGGTTTAATAGTTATCTTGGAGAATAACTCGCACTGATTTTATCTCTTTTAGGTGGAAACCCCTGATAGGTGTGGAAGGGAAGCCATTTTAAGAGTTCATGTTTCCAAGAAGGAACTTCCTTTAGGGGAAGATGTGGACCTTAGTGAAATTGCTTCTATGACAGCTGGTGTCACAGGGTATGGGACTACCTATTTCCCTTGTTCAGGGTTATTATTTTTCTCATGTGGTTGATTTGTTGATTTTGGACATTGCACAGGGCAGACCTTGCAAATTTGGTGAATGAAGCTGCTCTGTTGGCTGGAAGATTAAACAAAGTTGTTGTGGAGAAAATTGATTTTATACAAGCAGTGGAGCGTTCTATAGCTGTAACTATCTCTTTTCTTCCCTCTTTCATGCTTGTGATTGGATCATAGCCATCCAACATGTAGAATCTATTCTTTATGCAAGAAAGTCACCATGGCTCACCTCAGTGCCATAACAACTGTGGTGTAAGGTTAACCTCAATAACTGCAATATGCAGATGGCAAACTAAGCATATTTTTCTTCTGACATGGTCACCAAGCAGCTCAACTGGGGGTGATCTTGAGAAAAATTTAAGCAATACCGGGAATGCCATGGTCAATTTAAAGAGAGAGGTTTAATTATTGGTGTTGGACTTACTGGTGACTAGGAGGCAGAGATTTAGGAGGATTGTGAGGGAAGGATGCACTGTTTTGCTGGTGAAATTCTGTTCTTTTGGGAGGCTGGATCTGATAACCATTGATTGGTCTGATTGTGTTAGATCACTAATATTAAGATCACGCTGCTTCCATTATGAGGATGTGGGGTTTTATCTTGATGTTATAAGTTTTGGTAATAAGTTCATCTGGTTTGGTTCATATGAATTTCTATTTTCCCCCTTGGACTAGTTAGATGACCTGAATTATGTCTTGTTCGTGTGTTGGTTGTGAAGGGATGGGAAGAATTTTCATTATTTATTGTACTTACTGAGTACATTATGGATTGAATCGAATCTTTTTATTTTCTTTTATACATGTCGAGATGTATTCGGTTGTCTTAACACCATTTTTTAATGTCAATATATCCTACCTACATGAATGATTTACAAGGAACTGAAGGGGAACCTTTCTCTTTTAGGGTATTGAAAAGAAACACACAAAATTACAAGGGAATGAGAAGGCTGTAGTTGCTCGACATGAAGCTGGTCATGCAGTTGTTGGAACTGCTGTCGCAAATCTTCTTCCTGGACAGCCACGTGTGGAGGTAAACTATTATGCCATGGTAACTGGAGACTGTTCCCTTCCTCTGCAAGTAATGAGGTTAACTAGGCTGATTAAACAAGGACTGGAAAACCAAAACTGCAGTGAACCATAACTGAGAAAATAGGGCAGAATATGGTGAAAGGGTGATGCAGAAGGATGGGGCTTGAAGAGGAGGAAGATCCAGCCACAATTGGCCAGGCTTGCTCCTATCGAGGCAGCCCCTTTTGGCGTTCATATGGGCCGGCAGTGGGGGCCCAGCGAGGCCTGTATTATAAAGTCTGATGGCTGGGCCCATTAGATGACATTTTGGAGACTTGCATGGGAGGGGCCTCTTCAAGGAGATTTACTTTTAATATTTTGTTTCTATTTTGGGAGTTATTTAGTTTCTTTTGATGTAACTAGAAATTTGGAAGCAATCTAGGTTAGTTTTCGTTCTTATTTGGATTGATCTTCTCCTCCATGCAAGTAGGTTTACTTTCGGTTTATCGATAAAAGAGGGGACTGTCTAGACAACTCCCCATGATTTGACCATAACATGGGCACTTGTCTCATGTTTTCCATATATTTTTAGCTAAGTAAAAAAAAAAAAAATTTTTTTTTTTGGTGGTGAATGTGTTGCATGGGTTGACAGATATTGATGCATTTACATGTAGGGTTAGATGGGGGTAATTTTTTGTCAATTCCCTATTTCTTACACCATCTCTTTGTGAGCTACGTTGGAGTGAGAGTCCAAATTGACTTTGAACTATATTTTTAGTTTTTGAAAAAAGAGTTTTTTTAGGAGTTTTTGCTTCTTTATTATATAAGATTGTAACCCACTATGGGATTGGGTTGGATTGAATGAATGAAAATTTTGATTTGGATTAAGCGGTTGCTGTGAGAGCATGGGACCAGGTCGACTCGTGTTCAGTCCTGCTTCCTGTGTTATTTTAGCTATAAGGTGCTGAACTGTTTGTTCTCAGGGCTTACGAAGTTGCCACTGTTCCTTCATATTTGGAGTTTATTCACTTTGGTGGGCCCAAAGCGACTTACATCCGGGTTTTGGAACCCTAGGTTACATCAGCAATCTTTAGTTCAACTCTCGTAGACAATGCTTTATAGATGTTCTTACAGCCTCTGGACCTTGGGACAACCTGAACTGACCTCACCTTACTCAACAGGATATCAAAATTTAAGTTGGGTCAGGATTGATCTCAAAAACTTTCAGTTATGTCCCCCTGTTTTGGGCCGAGGGTTAACTGGAACCCACTCCAAGTTGTATACCTTATAGAAATGTAAATTGGTTTTATTAAATTTTGAGAAAAGGATACAAAACTATCTAAGGGCACCCCATTGGGACTGGGCATTCATGCTGAATTCAATTCAGAAATAGTAGCTGCAGAAAATCAACCCAAATGCTACCTGGTAGTGAATCATTTGTGGGTCAGGTGGACTTTTGCCACCACTGAATGCTACTACAGGTTTAAGGGAGAACTTGCCAGGGAGTGGGGAGGAAAAAATCTCTCCTTGTGTCCTTGGCCATACTCTATTAAACAGAATTTCATGCTTTTTTATGCTTTCTTTGATTTTGGGACCTCTCAGTTGGATTTTTCCATCTTTGGAGATCACTTAAAATTTAGATGATAAGCAGTTATAATCAGTCAAATCCATTGTATTCATTTTAATGGTCCAAAGATTCATTTGATGTTTGCTGGAATGATATCCTGAACTAGGTTTTTGACATATGTTATCCTAGTGGCAATATCCTCTATGTGGATCAAAAGAATGATACATAAAATTAATTGCTTAGCCTGTGTGAGTAGGGAATTTGATTCCAGTATGGATTACTTGTTTGCCCTGTCATTAGAAATTAAGTATATTGCCAAGATCAGGAGGAGCGTTGGGCTTCACATATATTCCACCCACCAACGAAGACAGATATTTGCTCTTCATTGATGAGTTACGTGGTCGCTTAGTCACACTTCTTGGAGGTCGTGCAGCAGAAGAAGTTGTTTATTCAGGTCGTGTATCAACTGGTGCACTTGATGATATAAGGCGTGCGACAGACTTGGCATATAAAGCAGTAGCGGAGTATGGTCTTAATGAGACCATAGGCCCTCTATCGTTGGCTGCACTATCTGGTGGTGGACTAGATGAATCTGGGGGATCTTTACCTTGGGGAAGGGATCAGGTCATTTTTTTTTTTACTTGTTTCAGTGTGACATTCCTTCTTCTTAATCTACGGAAGACTGATTCAATGATTAATATTGCAGGGTCACCTTGTTGATCTAGTTCACAGAGAGGTGAAAGCACTGTTGCAATCTGCACTTGACATAGCACTTTCTATTGTGCGTTCAAATCCTACTGTGCTGGAGGGTCTTGGTGCCCATTTGGAAGGTAAGTTGTGAATAAACAACTTTTTTATTTTTTTCCTAAGAAATTTTAAATGCTGAAGTTCTGATCACACTTCTATTATATTTTATGTTACATGTGCTACCTAGAGTACTAGACTGATGGAATCTAGTAACCAGCAGTCTAATATTCATACCCTCTCCCCCCAAAACCTTTGCCCGAGCAATTTATTTATATGGACATTTCTCTTGGAAGCACCAAGAGATGAGTAATAGAGTAAAATATTGAACACTGAAGTATCTAAACAAATACAGAGCTTAACTTTTGTAGAAGGAAAAATAGATAGAGCATCTAACGGGCAAAAGGTGTACTCCTTTTCGGGATAGACTGATAGACAAGCTTTTACTATTGATGGACTACCTGAAAAAAACTAGATCCCAACGACTGAATTGTCACATTTTAAGATCAGGCACTTTACCGGAAAAAAGAGAGGAAAAACTCCCAAGGACTGGACCAATGTACAAAACTCATGCCGGGGGGGGGGGTTGGGTTCCCAGCTAGTTAAGCACCACATTGCACAATGAGAACTCCTTTTTGTACTGTCTAGCAAACAAGCAAAACAATCTAGTGGAGTGGATTGTCTCTTTATCAGATGTCTAAGATTTATATGGTGTTGGAGGTATTCCAGTTTGCATGTGTTGGGTGAATCAGATAGAAAAAATTTTGCTTTTCATTTTTAACATAGACTGGGTGTTGCCATACTTTTGGTAATGGCAGGACTACCCAATGTTTCTCCTATTTTGTGTTACGTTCTCAGTTGGGAACTGCGATGCAATAGCCCTGGTGGCAAGTTAACGTGTGATATACTTATTACAACATTATGGTTTCTTGCATTATGTGGTACACAGGCTTATGGCCATGCCTATGACAGCAACATGTTATATATGATATAATTTTTTAAGGGTTCTTTATGCTTATTGTATCATACTCAATATCATGTAGCCATGTTATGCTTCTTTGCATAGAAGTCCAAATACACCTCTTGGCTAGGCCCGTGGAGAAGTTCCCATATTCATGGGGAGTTTGCTGCATGGGTTCTCCTGGGTGGTTTTGACAACCTTGTTCAGTTTCCGAATCTGTTCTGATCTTTCTGCTACTCTGATGATTACCCTATGCAAAGAGAAAGAGAAAGTGGAAGGTGAAGAGTTACAAGAGTGGTTGAAGCTTGTGGTCCCACCTGCAGAGCTGACTGTCTTTATTAGAGGCAAACAAGAGTCTTGTATCCCGCTGCAGGTGACCTCTGGATAACAAGTACAACATCTTCTACTCATTTTCAGCTTCATATGAAACATCTGACATATTGAAGTAATCCCTGTCAGCTATTAAGCTAGAGCTTGATTTGGTGCCCTTTCACACCATCAGCATCACCTTAATCATGTGCTTTCAGGCCCTGTTTGATGGTGCACAAACTGGTTTCTATATGTTTGATTTTTCTATTGGCAGACTTTTTCTTTGGTGTTCTTGGACATCATCTAACTCACTGGCTTGAAGCTTCATACCAGAGCTGTATGCAACAACTGTGGATCCAAGCTGAAGTGCTAGTACCCCCTCCCCCCAAAGGAGCCATCAGAGTTTATCCAGTCTTCAATTTGAAAGAATGATTGCTTGTATAAACATACATGCAAGTTGGCTGCTGAAATCTGTTGTATATCTGGCAATTTTTCACTAATTGGATATTTTTATGAAATATATATTCGACTTACCATACAAACTGTGATTACTCAAACATGTAACGTAATAAACAAAACTTACAAAGAACATGTGCACTTTTTTCATTTTTATATGTATTGTTGCACTTGGATAGAACTCATCCTTAAAAGCTAGCCTCATTCTCGTTTTTCTTTTGTTTGTTTGGGAGGGGATTGACTTCCCGATTGACAATGTGAAGCTACGTAGAAATGGGCTTGACCACTTTGATTTGACCGTTTAATTAGATAAATATGTGAAGGACTAAAGTTTTCGGGTGTATATATATATATATATATATATATGTATATTGGCAACATTTGATATGAATCAGAACACTTTTTTTTTTAATGGAAAATATGAGCCAAAACACAACTTAATCTTCCACCCATGATCTTAATTATCTAGGCCCATTATTTATTAAACCTTTATTTATTATATCATCTTCTCATCCTTCACATTTTGTGGGTTGTAAGCACTCTACTCCCTAAGATCTCAACTTCAAATAGTGGTTCAAGCGGAATGAACAATGAACTATACACCTATGCTTGGAAAATATTTGTATTTATACAGGAGACATTTTGAAATTAAGGTTATTTTGGTATGATTTTTTAGATGCATTATCGACCACAAATGCATACCAAATGATTTTTTAGATGCATTATTGACCACAAATGCATACCAAAGGCATCATTAATATGCGTGGGCTAATCTGAAGAGTGTCACACTCATACTCGGGTCCTTTTAAATCTGAACCAAGATTAAAGTCACTTTATGTTGTGTTTGATATTTTTGAATATGAGCAAAATATCAATATCAGCTTGATGGACTGTATTTTGGTGCATAATATCCCAAACAATTGGATCGGATTCTCTATTAGTGGACTCGATGCTTCCACACACTTGTAGCTTTGCAACCTCTTTCTCCTTTTTGGCATAGCCGTAGAAGAAAAAAAGAATGTCAAATCAGCGACCTTCCTTAGACTTAGACTAGACTCCAACTGCCTAGCTGCCTGCCATGGAGTTAGGAGCTCATCCCCCTATTGTTCAGTAGTTGTAAAAAAATTCAATTTATAGATTTTAATTCTAAGAGCTGCTGAGCCTTGGAAACCCGATCTGAAATTTCAAATACCCGACCCAACCAGCCCGGATGCACACCTTTCTCCACCAATTTCAAGAGCGAAGAAAGCATCGTTACCATCGTACATAGCAGAGCATGCATTGGGCATATCTCTCTGGATTCTCGGTAATATCTTATATATATCACAAATATCTCCTACCACATCTGGGTGGAAAACAGGCCACGTGGTCACGTTACAATTTGCCAACTTTGTTGCCACAGCCCCAGAGCCCATCTATTAATATCCACGTAATCTGCAACTAGCTTCCGTTACTTCTGAGGCCCTAACAGAGAGAAATCGGACGAGACGGTAAGCCAGGATTGCTCAGGTTCGTATACTCTCTTTCTCCTCTCTCCCTCTCTCTCGCTCTCTTTTTGTTTTTGGAAAACTGTTTCTCTTGCTTCTCCGTCCCTACTTCGGACTTCTGTTTAGCTTGGATGCTTCAAAAGTCGGCTACAGAGTACAGTTTAAGATGATTTGTTCTATTGTCTTGCTTTGGAATTGAATTTCTTGATCAACAGGTGTGCATGAGAGGAAAAGGTTTTGTTAACTAATCGCGACAATGGACAGTTTGTCGCAGTAACTAGTCCACACCATTGTTTTAAGTGGTTTTTGTGAACTAATCGCGAAATTGGCCTCTGCCGATTTCGATACCAATCGGCGGATTCGAGCTATCTGATTCCGATTTTTGAAACCCTGATGCCATCAAAATAGAAGCAGATTCACCACTAATCTTTTGAGACAACTTAAATTATTTGATTTTATAAGAACTTCAGAGAATCTCCAAAGGTGGTTGGAATAGTCAAACGAGTAACTGATCTGTGGAAATTCGAAAGATGATCGTTGTTTAGCTTTGAATGCATTATTTGTTTAATTTTTTAACATGTAATTCTTGATGTGCCTGTAGAATGCTTTATGATAAAATGAATAGCTTGTCTACTGAATAAATAAATAAAATGTATTACTAACTTGCTACTTATGCTTGAAGTCCACGCATTTACACTCTGCTGCTGCCTGATGGGTCTGTTTGTATGCACAATTTTGTTATTACCTTCACATGAGAACTACTGCATTTGCTTTTTCCCATTATCAGAGGAAGCACAGAGCATACGATGCATTGTTGCTAATATTTTTCTAACACAGTTTTCTTATACATTTATAGTTCTACCCAGAGATGGCATCCATAAATATTGCCTTGGCATCTGTTGTCTGCAAGAAAGGAAACCCTTCTCCTAAGTTGTTGAATACTGCCTTCATCCCTGGATTTGATGTTTCTGGATGTGTTTCAAATGTATGGGAAAAGGAGCTCTGTCCCACTCCCATGAGGTCTGCTCCTAGAGCTACATTAACTTTTGATCCATCAACCACCGATGCTGAAAAGACTAAACAGAGGAAACACACAATTAATCCTGCCGCCCCTGATTTTCTTCCACTGCCATCCTTTGATCAATGCTTTCCGAAGAGCTCAAAAGAGTGCAGGCATGTTCTGGTCACTTCTTGCCTCCTTTATCTATTAAGTTTTCTGAATCCTTTTTGGTGGAAGGAATTCAGAAGCTGTATTTACAATATTTTGATGTTCTCTGTCTGTGTTCTAGGGAAGTTGTTCATGAGCAATCTGGTCATGTACTTAAGGTTCCATTTCGACGGGTACATCTGGCTGGAGAGGAACAATACTTCGATACATATGACACAAGTGGCCCTCAAAATGTCGATCCACTTGTTGGTATGCACATTTAACTTCTAAGAATTCGCGCTACCTTTGATTTTTTACATTTATTTACTCAAAATTTACTTCGTATCTTTTCTGTACTTTTTGTATCCATTGTTGCACATAGTCTTCATTTTCATCTTTCAAATTATGTTTTTCACTATTTGATCTTGTGTGCTTTATATATCTGTATGTTCAATAGTTTGATACTACTTGTTTTGTCCTGGAACTTGGCCAGTAGGATGTGAGCAAGATCCTGTGTTACATGAATGTCATATTGATAAACCACTCTTTTCCCCCTCTTTCTAGTACATATTAGTAGACATAGTTTTGGGAGTGTGTGTAGTCTACTCCCTTTCCTTATCCAGTTCTTGCATAGACTCTGATGCAGGTCCATACCGGAGGAAACAGCTTTCTTGCTTTTGGAAACCCTTTGATCACTTTGTATTTGTTATCTGATGACTAATTGTTTTTGTTTTATTTTTTTGTTCTATTTTTGCCTTTTATTTTACTTTGTTAAGATAAAAGCTTATGTTGGTTTATTGTTTTATACATTAATTTTATTACATTGAGGTTGATCCTGTCAGAGAAGTAAGCTCTATTTACTATCTGCACTGCTTTTGTTTCATAGAGATTATTTAAATTATTTAACCCTCTTTGCTCTGTGTGCATCTTGATCTGCTTGTTTCCTGAGCGTAGAAATTTTGGTTACCTTTGTACTTAGTTCTTACTGTTGGTGCTTTCAAACAGGTCTTCCAAAAATACGCAAAGACTGGGTTGACAGGCGGGAAAGGATTGGTGGACCAAGATACACTCAGATGTACTATGCTAAGCAGGGAATTATAACAGAAGAGATGTTGTACTGTGCTACTCGTGAGAAGCTCGACCCAGAATTTGTGAGATCAGAGGTTGCACGTGGGCGAGCAATCATTCCTTCCAACAAGAAGCACTTGGAGCTGGAGCCTATGGTAGTTGGAAGAAATTTCTTAGTGAAGGTTAATGCAAATATTGGAAATTCAGCTGTTGTGAGCTCCATTGAGGAAGAGGTACATAAACTTCAATGGGCAACAATGTGGGGTGCTGACACTATCATGGATCTCTCTACGGGCCGTCATATCCATGAGACCCGTGAATGGATCTTACGCAATTCTGCAGTACCAGTAGGAACTGTACCCATCTACCAAGCACTTGAGAAAGTAAATGGAATCGCAGAGAATCTTAGCTGGGAAATATTTAGAGAAACCTTGATTGAACAAGCTGAGCAGGGTGTGGATTACTTTACCATTCATGCAGGAGTTCTCCTTCGCTACATCCCATTGACAGTAAAACGTATGACCGGAATTGTTTCTCGCGGGGGATCGATTCACGCAAAGTGGTGTCTGACTTATCACAAGGAGAACTTTGCATATGAGCATTGGGATGACATCCTTGACATTTGTAATCAGTATGATGTGGCACTATCGATTGGTGATGGCCTGAGGCCTGGTTCAATTTATGATGCCAATGACTCTGCACAGTTTGCTGAGCTTTTGACTCAAGGGGAGCTGACACGTAGAGCATGGGAAAAGGATGTTCAGGTAATTACATGATTCTGTGTGCTTAACAAACACACACGCACATGCACAATATATTGTTTTTCTTTGAGAGTCTGTGTGCAATATAATCCTGCTCATAACCTTTGTTCTTCAAGGTTTCCAATAAGAGTTTTCTGTAAGTTAAATTTAATTTACTTTCTGACATAGACCATATTGGAAACTTCAACTATTTGTATTGCAGGGGGGAGGGGGCTTCATGAATTATTGTTGAGAGTTCTTAGCAGTTATCTTCACTGAATTAAGGATATTGCTTGCTAAAGTCCAGTGTGACAGAAAATTATATCCCTAAAAGGAGGCATATAAACCCTGTAAGAAGTGTGGTGAGCTGAGGTCACCTTGATAAAAAAAAAACAAATAAGTTCTCCAATCAAAAGGATATTCACATTACTTATTTATTTGAAATCCCAAATCCAACCTATTCCCTCCAAGTCCAATGGACTAGTAGTTTACAAAGCTCAACTTGAAACTCCTAGCCTTTTAGCAAAATATGCTGACTCAATTTCCTGCTACTTCTTGGCTTTCAATTGCATGAATATGGTTTTGGATTGTCTTCCCATGATAATGATTACACTCAATCAAATCAGAAACTACTAAGTTCACTCTGCTACTGTAATTGGTACAGAAAAAATGGTGAAATTTAATTTATTGTTTCAACATATTATCAACAGAGGATTTTTGTATGTTTGAATTTGCCCAAAAGTTCTGTGCAGCTGGCCAGGGAGTTCAGGAATACAGACACATATACATATGGGTTGTAATGTTGTATGGCTGCTGAGACAGAGAGTAGAGAAAAACAAATGGAGAGGGATTTTGATTAATTTCTTAAATGTAAGAGACAAACTGAGAAATAAATGATGTGTATACTGCTTGGATTCCCCTTCCTTCGCAATATCAGTTCAGTTAATCTCTTACTGTGGAGGAACATGTGATCATTTATGTGCATGTGGTTAGATTGAGCTAACATAACTTTTTGGGGAATCTATGTAGCAGTTTCTGTAGTAATTTAGATTTCAAAGCAAGGTTTGAAATTTAGGATTTAGCCCCAATTTCTCTTTTCTCCAAAACCGAAATACTTTGGTGAAGTTTCAGTAGATTTTGAATATTTCTTTCGATAGTCATTTTGCTTTAGTTTCTTGTAAAACCAAATTATTTTGGTAATTTTCACATTTAAATTTCAAATTGTCGTTTTATTTCAGTTTCTTGTGAATCTTGGGAATAGGCTTTTTCTTTTTCTATATATGAGCTTCACCTTTTTCCTTCCCACACCCTGTTCTTTTTCTGGGTGTATTAGGTAATGAATGAAGGACCAGGACACATTCCAATGCACAAAATTCCTGAAAACATGGAAAAGCAGCTGGAGTGGTGCAATGAGGCTCCTTTCTACACACTAGGCCCATTAACAACTGATATTGCACCTGGATATGATCATATCACTTCAGCCATCGGTGCTGCTAACATTGGGGCCCTTGGGACTGCACTTCTCTGCTATGTTACACCAAAGGAACACCTTGGCTTGCCAAATCGGGATGATGTGAAGGCTGGTGTTATAGCTTATAAGATAGCTGCACATGCAGCTGATTTAGCTAAAGGTCACCCACATGCGCAGGCATGGGATGATGCACTGAGTAAGGCAAGGTTTGAGTTTAGATGGATGGACCAGTTTGCATTGTCACTGGATCCCATGACAGCCATGGCCTTTCATGATGAGACCCTGCCATCAGAAGGTGCCAAAGTTGCTCATTTCTGCTCAATGTGTGGACCGAAGTTCTGTTCAATGAAGATAACTGAAGATGTACGTAAGTATGCTGAAAAACATGGTTATGGAAGTGCTGAGGAGGCTGTGAGAAGTGGAATGGATGCAATGAGTGCTGAGTTTTTGGCTGCTAGCAAAACTGTAAGTGGAGAGCAACATGGTGAAGTTGGTGGAGAGATCTACCTACCTGCAAGTTATGTTGCTGGATCACTTGAGAGATGAAGGTCAGTGCTAGTAAATTTTCATTCCATGAATGACATCTACATTTTCCTTTTATGACAAAAATGATAGTTACATGTTCTATAATTGGAGAAAAAAATCCTATTGCAGTTACATTTCAGTTAAATGCAGTAGCTAGTTAATTGCAAGAGAGTATCCTTATTAAATAAGTGATGAATGAGACAGTGGCACTAGGGTATATAGTGGTTTGTGAGAACCAGTGTGTATGATATAATTGTTTGATGCAAGCAACTCTTTTTTTTTTTTTTTGGGGGGGGTGGGGGGGTGAGGTCGGGGTGGGGGTGGGGGGTTAAACAGACAAGATATGCAGTGCTTTTTAGGGCTTCCCTTACATCCAATTTGAAGACATGTCTTGGCATATTATTTTTGTTATACTATCTGTGATTCTTATTATTGATAAGTACTCTCTAATACCACTCCCCCTTCCTATTCCCTTTTTCTGCCTTTTTTTTCCTTTTATTTTCTCTCTCTCTCAACAACTGTGCCTGTCCTTGCCGCCCATGATATTCCTTCAACTTCTCATTAATTTCTTTAACATATGGCTGAAGCTTATCAGAAATTCCTTTTGATAGAAACCGCAGGTAGTTAAGCTCCAATGACTTGAAGTATTTGTCATCTCTAATAACACAGATGCTTGCCAGTGCATGTGAGACCCAATGAGCCAAATTTAAGTTTTAGTTTTTCTTAACTTGCTCTCTCATTGTCATGATTTTTCTCATCCAATCAAGTGTCTTTTGTGTTGATTTTCTCTTTATCTCTCTTGTAATCTTTATGTTGGATCACTCACACCCTATGCATATCTCACACAATTGCAATTCTACTAAGAAAAGGAAGTAAACTATAATTTCATGCACAGTTCTGGTATAGTTAGATTAATCTATAGTTCTATACAAAATTTTCTGTATCCAACACCTGAACTTCAAGTCAAATAGTGGATTTACCTTTTAACATTGTCACACAACCACATAGACATTTTAGTCTCTCAAATATTGTAGGGATCAACATCTTAACTTTCTTCCTTAATCTAAATACTTGGAACATTCTATACAGGAGAGCTGCCAAAGGCTACTTGGGTTCTAGCTGGAGCCCTGGCAGATGATCAGCTTGCTAGCCCTGGTGATTACAGTTCAAATTGGGCTATAGGTAAGTAAATAGCTTTAGCTTATTAAAATAAATGGTGACATTTCTTCCGTTGTCCTGTTTGTCTTAGGATGTTTCAGTAATAAAATGCACGGAGTGTGTCACCTCTTTTCTGTTTGTCTTTTGAGTTCTTCCGTTGACAGAATAAACGCACCGGGGGTGCCTGTATCTGCTTCAGTCCTGGCTTTTTTGGCCTGGATAGGGGCAGGGCCGGCTGAGAAAGTCCCTTTGAACCTGAACAGGATAATTCCTGCGTAGGGAGTGTGCCATTGTTTTCTGTGCTCTTACAGAGGGAGGGGTCTTTCATCCATGGTTCTGGCCAGCTGATCCATGCGGGGCAGGTTTGTCGTCATGACCAGGTTATCTACCTCAGATCTGGGAAGTGAATAAAAACTCCTTTGTTTTTCCATTTCTCACAAGTGTTTGTCATGATTTTAGACATTTCTCAATGTTGATTCAGTCAGCCATTTTATTCAGTTTATTTGGTCCTCCGTATGATTAATTTACAGTTATTATGATGAACACATGAATGTCGCGTTGGATTTTTTCCTTTTAACCATCTTTATCCTGAAACAAGGGGCAGAGAAGTTTGTTCGCACAGAAGGAGGAGAGAGATCGACACATGGGAATGTAGGCATAAACCTTGTCTAATAGAACATCTAAGCAGTAGGAAACAAAATATCAATTTATAATCTTGCATGAAATCAACAATACGAGGATTCTAAGCAACAATAGATGGTTCTATCGCATTTAACTAAAAAAGGCTTACAGAGAGATGGTGTCCTCTTACGTTCATGGATATGTATGATCAGCTGCATATTCCAATGAAGAAAATATACTCACCAGAGTCAAAAGATCGAACATAATCTTGGAGTCGACATCTTGAGAACATCGTATCGTTTTCTATGGAGCTCGAGTGCGGAAGACGACGAAAATTAGAAAAATAAAGAATGCATCCGATCAGAAAACCTTATATATGGAATCAGGAAGAAGAAGCAAATATTACATTATATTTATGAGATTTTTTATTCAATAAATTACGGATTTTGATATAAGTAATAAATGTATCAATTTACAAACTTAAAAGAGGAAGATTAAACATGATTCACCATCTATTCAAAAAGAAGGCATAAAAATTAGCTGAAATAGGAATCGAGTGCTGCATAATTATGTGGGGTGTAAGATAAGGCATTGCAGTGATAATTTTCTCTTAGTCATTCAATGCTCACTGCATCACTACATTCACTGCAGAGAATAATCACTCAGTCTAAGTCCCACCATGAAACTATGAATGGGAAAGGGAATTCGGTGAGTGGCAAATATGGTTTCAAGTATCAGTATCGACTTAGACCGATCCCAAATCCCTGGCCCATTTGGATCAGTTATCCATATCGTTTCAGGGTAAAATAATAAAAAAATTAGTACTTTTTAAAAACAGGGCAATACTGACCATTACCACCGATCCGATCATATCGGGATCTGCAGATACCGATACCATCCCCTACATCCGTTTGTTTAAATTTGGAAAATTTAAGGGTTAAATATTGAAAAAAGGAGGAGGTGGAATCTTTATGAGGAAAATTTTTACAGTTAAATCGCATGTAAAATTGACCTGGATGAAACTTGAAAAATGTGATTGCCTAAAAAATTTACAAATTTAAAAACAAATGGTGGAAAATTTAAGTTTACGATAATTCTTTTGATCAACCATTTTATGTCCAAACAAATTGAGCTATAAGATCTAATATCAACCTCAGTACCGAAATCCTTGGTAACTCAATTTTAAGGTGAATCCAATTCATCAGTTCAATTCTATCTTCCACAACATAAGAACACATTGTGTGGGTAACTAATTTTGGCCATAAATCCCATTTAGCAATCTTCTGCAAACTGACTTCACTTCCTCCAATCTAAAAATAACCAAATTTACCCGCCTTCTTTTTCTTTGCAAAGCATTAAAAATTTGTACAAAATTTCGACTTCCTTAAGGAGGGCTTCATAAGCTTCCAGATCCTGGCAAAAAAAAGGGACTACAGAACATATAAAGTTGCAGAAAGTTCATGTTTCTACAGAAGAAAGATTAGCAATAATAAACAACAGATACCTGCAAGTTGGTCCTGAAGAAAAAAGGAAGGCATCTCCTAGGATATAAAATTCTCTTAATAAAAAAAAATAAAAAATTCTTAGGTACTGATAGGATATAACATGTTAGATGGTACAGATAAACACATAATGTAGATAAGGGTAATGAGCTAAAATTACGAAGGAAATGAACAAAGATTCAACAATATCAACAAAATCAACCTGTAATATAGAATCGTTACAGCCTGAAACATAAAAATGGCTGCTGATCATGATACAGCCGGAAATCTTTCTATCAATCACTGTATCAGATGAATGCAGAAGACTTTAAGGCAGGTCTTCAGGGAACTGTACATCATCACTCTGCGACGTTGGAGCTCTCATCTGCTTCATTCATCCACAATTCAAATTCAAAATGGGAAAAGAAAAAGAAAAGGTAAGTCCACACTCACTCACAGGTTTTTACCATGAAGCATAACTATTAGACTATTAATTAATTCCTTATGAGGATATTCTGAGGTGTTACATGGAGCAACACGAAATAAGGAAATTTAAGGAAATTTTGAAAGTAGATTGTACATTCTTTTTTATGTTTATGATTTACATTCCAGAAGAGAGCATCAGCTTAATTCGTTGCCATGGTCACCAAGTGTTGAACAGGGATTGACAGATTTACAGTAACTAGCAGAGTAAAGTCTATGTACATTGAGGGCAGAGATCTGCATTTGAAATCCATATGCACCGTAATTCATGCGAATGGGGGAAATGATGTGTGGCACAAGGGTGAATGTCACCAGTTGCTAAGCCTATCATAAGAAAAAAGGAACCGCTTCCCTGGTCAAGACAACAAAAGAGTTTTGAGTTATGATAGCTTCTTATGTTGGTGAGGTTCGTAGAGGTTATACCCCAAAACAAACTGTGTCTCATTCCAACTACTTAAGGATGTAATGAGAATTCTGCTCACCCATTCTACTCTTTCTAGGTCCATATCTATGATTTCTATGTATGAGCATATGACAGAACTGAGTTCAAAACCCCTCTTAACAAATCAACATCTAAATTCCGACCATAATATAAAATATACTAACTCACTAGCATGCTTTCAGACTCAAGAGAAGGAGAAGTCATCCTACTGAGAGAGTCTGCATCTTGACATTTTACAAAAAAAATTTTCTTCCTTAAATTTCAGCAGGAATCTAATTAGAATCCCCCTTCTATATTTTGAATTTTTTGAATTTGCCAGTACCTTAATCTTCTATCACCCACATGATCTACACCTGAGTGTGTATGACTCTATATTTCATACTTTCACTTGCTTTAGCACCTGAGATTGGGGAAAAATTGACAGATGTATAAATGATGTAAACCATCTCAACATGATAAACACTTTGTGGAACTGCATTGAGATACATGCAAATTTCTGTAGAATGCAACTTTATTTGGTAATGGTGGAAAAGCTCGAAGAAAGAATTTTAACGGTTAAACAACCGTGATCCTCCAGAGTCCAGATCTTTCCCTTAATATAAATGGCCATTCCCATAACCAAAAGACAGTCATACAGAGACAAAGATAGAGAGATCATATACAGAAAACACAATTATAACAGTTGTTTAGCCACTAAAAATCTTTCATACATAAATGTGCATGTCTCAATACACAGTTCCACAAAGAATCCAAATACCATAAACTTGTGAGTGCATGCTTGTACCTAATTAAGCCAGATGAATTCTTTTTGAGGTCAAAGTAAATAGCTAAATGATATTAACTTCTGACTGTTATCGCATCTTAGGAACCAATTTGCTTAACTTCATGAAATTAGAAAGCTGTTCTACCCAAAAAAAAAAAAAAAAAAAATGCTGAGGAAAAGGAAGCTAATGAAAATAGGTTGTAGTTATTAATCAGTAATTACTGAACTTCAAAAAAAAAAAAAAAAAAAACCCTGCACAGAGTAACTGAACTAACCTTCAATTTCTTCGTCTTCCTCCTGTTCTTCTTCGATCTCATCCTCGGGTTCAGCTCCCTCATAATCGAACCCATACATTCTGTTCAGATAATCAATGGCCGGCCGAGTAAGCACTAGCTTATCAGAGTTCAAGATATCAAACAGGTTCAGGGTCCTGGGCGTCAGCAATCTCAACGTCTCAATATTTCGACTCGACAACCTCACATTGTCCGACACTTCCATAAACAAGAATATCGATTTCTCCTTGGGGTCGACCCCCAACCTCTTCATTGCTGCAATAAATTCCTTGGTTTTGGGCTTTTCAAATTTATCGGAGAATCCTCTACAACTGTCATATTCACCGCTGCGCTTGATAAAGCAGTGGCTATCGCCAATCTCTTGTCCTTCCGATTGATTTTGATGCTCCAATCTCTCGGCTTAGGACCAATAATAACACCTCCCCCTGGTCGGAGAGGAGTTCTCTGGGATCCTCGCCTTGCGCGACCAGTCTTCTTCTGTGGGTAGGGTTTCTTTCCACCTCCACGGACTTCTCCTCTCGTTAGAGTCGAAGCTGTTCCTCTTCGCTTGTGCTGTAGATCGGTGATGATCCCTCTATGGACAACGGCCCGGGCTGACTCCAGTGGAGCTGCTTTGAGGTCGAGATACGTTTCTCCGACCTTCTCGCCATCAAATGAGATCACCAGAAGGGTCGCAACTTCCGAACGAATTACTAGAGTTTTAGCGAACTCGGTGCTTGAGGATCTGGAGCGAGAGAGCGGCCTTACGGCTTTCAGAGAATTGGGATTTGAGATTGAGAGAATTTAGGGTTTTGGTTAGGAGAAGTGAGAAAGATAGAGAAAGAGAAGAAAGATACCAAATGGATTGTCGTAGAGGTCGCCATTGCTCGGTGAGTGTTGAAGTCTGCAAGTGTTATCCACTATCCGTTGTTGAGGCTCGACACTCGATCAGTTTTTTTTTTTTTTTTCAAAGAAAAAACTTTATAAAGAAAACCATAAGCCGAATTAGCAATGTTTATACCTATTACCATAGCTACTAATTAAACCCTTTCCATCCCCTTAATCTAACCATAAGTAAGTTGTTAGATTTAATACAAAAAATTGTAGGTGGTTTTCAAAATTCTCCAACTCCTGTTGGAGTGGTATAGGCACCCAAGGCCGATATGTTAATTGTTCCTTTTTCTTTGTTACCATTATCCTTTCTTGTAGTCCCTTTGTAGCCACCTTATCACTTTTCCTGGCAACAAATAATTTGCTTGAGATAAGATACATTGATTATTGAGAATGAAGGAGAAAGTCCATTCAGAAAAATTTCCCCCTCATTAGTAAAAGCAGTGGCAGTTAAACAGAATTCTTTAATTGGTGGGGGTATTTGTCATAGGCTGGTGATTGGTGGAATTCATCCTTCTTGCAAGGATAATTCCATTGGCTCCACTAGTAGTCCAATACTCAACCTACTTAGAGTATGAGAATGGGATATCAAGATAATTAAACAAGTACATAAGAAGCTTATTGAATGACAAAAAAAAAAAAAAAAAAAAAGATTTAAAACCCAGCAGTCGGGCTGCCTAAATTCTCCTCGAGAATTCACACTCAAATAATCTAGGTCACATATATTATTGTTGATCGTGGCAGGCAAAAAACACAGGATGGGTCAATATCTACCCATTTAATCAGTCTCTCCTTAGTGGAGATCTTGCATGTTCAGCTCTTCAAATGGACATCTTAAACTTATGGTGAATATTGAGTTTTCAAAAAAAAGTACCATCATGGTAAGAATGGAGAGAAGCATGAACACCTGTTAGTGGCTTTTCGGGTAGTTGCTGCTACTTTATATGAAGCGTGAGGTGCGTAGTAAGCCGGGATGAGTTATCCACATATCTGGACTCGAACAAACTCAGCAATTCTCGGGATGCTAAACCGCATCTCATTTTTGTTTGACCTTACGATCTTAATTTTTGTCCCTTCAAAATGGTTGATTCTTGCCATGAAACCTTAGAATAATTGAGTTTTCAGATTTGAGGGCCGATTCTAAGATTCACAGGATTGATATCTAATTCTGTAATTAAATCATTTTCTAAAATTTTTATTTCTTGATGGATTTTCAAAGCTCTGTTTTGTCACAGGGAAAACTCTGTTTTAGCTGAAACTTGACTTTGTTAATGAGGAACCTCATGCCCTACTAGTCCACAAAATGCAAATGCAAATGCAGGGCTCACTGAACAGTCACGTTGCAAATATCATTGCAATATAAGAACGCTTCCTACATGGCCAAACAGGAAATCATTCCTTAGGCAATATATAATGCAAATTGTTCTTTATAAGAGTTTTCACATTTTTGAAGATTTTTTTATTTCCTTTTATTTAAGATACAAGGGTGCCAACTTTGGCATTTCATCTCCAATGTACAGTTTCTGCCCAGCAATGGGCGATAAGAATGTCAAATACATGTCCAAAAAAAAAAAAAAAAAAGAACAAAGTGAGCAACAAATATCATGAGGGCACAGATCTCACTACACTAATCAGCTTCGCATCCTTTTTCACCAGCAAATGAACCCCCTTCACAAGTTCTTCCTTAAACGTGAACAGGAAAGCAGCAGCAACCACACTCTGTATAATTTTTGTGCTCATCCCCTTATAAAACCCGGATAAGCCTTCATATTGGATCATCTTCGTGATTGCATCAACTGTACCTGCAATTAGAACATTGGATCAAAATTTTTTTTTTGGGGGGGGGGGGGAACCAAGTTGTATCACTATAAGTTCATGAAGATTTAAATGATGGTTTGTCACCAGATGTTGGCATAATAGATCATTTCACCATCTCAGTAACTCCATGAAAATCTAAATTGTCTTTTATCAATATTCATTTATACGTGTTAAGGATTAATTTCTTTATTACAATAGATGATTGCAACTAGAGTCTACAGATTTCTACATGTTGGATGGTAATGATTATCCAAGCAGGAAGCGTCATTTTTAACCCATCATTTACAACCACAAAATAGGAAATGCCATTTGATTTCAGGACCTCTTCGAAGGTCATCCAGGTAAAGCCTGTATTCTCATAATTTCTTCACATAGAAGAAGATAACCATGCTATTGTTTCTGACCTTTATAATGATGTGTTTTGTCTCCTCCGGACACTTGTTTTGCCTGAAGCCTTGACTGCAAAAGCAATAGAATGATTGGATAATGAAGACATATCACAGGAAAATTTTTACATAAAGCCACAAAACTCAGAAATTTCCAATTGCAACTAGGCATACAAACTTTGGATCAGCCAATTTTATCTCCGGATTGATGTATTGTACCTCAACCAATCTTTATAAATCAAGCTGCAGCTGTTGGCGGTCCAAGTGAACTGAACAATGACACCATCCAATCACAAATTGGCGCACGAGCTTGCATCAGCCAACTTTCAAAGGGAGATCTAATGTCCAATGGACAACTGATTACCAATGATTATAGGAAAAGTGGCTGGACCATCCAACCCAGTTGGTGGTCCAACCACCTGGTCAAAGTGACCCAATCAGTGACACTTAATGCAATTGTGAAATGCTAGATTAATTGTTAAATGCATCTCATGTGACAGGTGCCCCCCCTATTGCTCAGTAGTAGTAGCACATTAATTTCATATACTGAGAACTGAAGGTCTCCGGTGATGAGAGTTTTCAATGGTCATTTTAGAACAAGATGCTCCGTTGGCATCAAAATCATCGGAGTAGACCTCTTTAGGCAAGAAACCAGGGGGTGGGGGGAATTGATGCAACCTTTTCTTTTTGGGTGCAATTGATGCAACCTAGGGTTCAATGACCCTGATGCAAGTTGCTTTGGGCCCACCAACGTGAATAAATTCCAAATATGAAGAAACAGTAGCAATCTTGTAATTTCCTGGACAGTTTAGGACCTCTTTGGTCAACAAGGAACCACAAGGATATAAAAGTAGGATTTTTTTTGAAGGAAGGAAGGGCTAATTTGGAAGTTCAGAAAGAATGGGGAATTATATGAAAGACACAATAAAGTAAACTTTCACTTTTTGATGGTGAACACAGTCAAGTCACCAGGTTTCAGCCAACTTCATAGGAGGTTTTTCCCCGATCTGAGTGATTTGACTCGATGAATAACCAATTCTCAGTCATCATGCATCAACCCAAATCTAGATTCAGGGTGAGCTGATTAGCAACTCCTAGTCGAAGGGTCATGATTTGGGTAGCTCTGTAGGCTTTCTTAACCACAGCCCTATTTCTACAAGCTGATGTCAATTACCTTCACCACAAGGACAGGATAAGTCACCACAGTTGCTCCCAGTTTAGCTACAGCTCCAAGAAGAAAAATCTGGTAAAGTCATTGAACAAAAGGAACATTAAAATGTCTGAAGCCATATAGCTGGAAAAGGAGGTAATTCTCATACTTCGAGTGGACAACCCACCTCTAAAGCAGTTATCCCAACATTTCCCTTGTTCCTTGAGGCACGCCTAGCCTTTAGCTTCTTTAAAAAGGTCTCATACAACATGAACTGTATGGAGGGATTGCTAACCTGTAACACCACCAGACACATTTTAGTGCCCATCATTTCTTTAGTGCCAAGAAGAGACTTAGTTCTTACCATCATGAGTGTTGGAAAAACGCCCTTCCAGAAACCCAAAACCCCAGCTTCATCGTAGATCTCTTGTACCTGTACACATTAGAAACTATTCAGTCCTAAACCCATGTGTCAGATATTCATGATATTCAGTTATTCTTTCTCATTTTCCAGGTTTTGTTGCAAGCCACAGATATAATCAGAAACCAAATTTCGTGATAGTCATCTCTCTTTCAATATCATTGTGCGATTGTCATGAAACTTCAACACTCGGGTTTCTCAATGTCATCATGTTTGATGCCTCAATCGTCATACATCTAATAAGAAGAGTGACATGCATCCCAATAATATGACAATTGCGAGTTAACAACTGAATGTTTCTGCCAAGTTTATAATAGTAGAAAGGAACAAAATCCATAGCCTATGTTGCATGCCCACCAAGCTTCCAAGATAAAACCCAGCACTCAATCTGTCCTACCCAGGAGATCACTTCTTAGAGGGAAACCCGGGTTTTCCAACTACCAATGATAGTCTTTTGGATAATAATAAGAATATACAATATCTTTAAAAGTAATGGATTGAATATTATTCACAAACAATTTTTGTGGCATAAATTTCATATGCAACCACCAGGTTGTATAATGGAATTGTCACTGGGTTATATTTTTACATACAGCATGGCTAGTCCCATATGGAGGAGGCTCCACGGCAGCAAGAATTGCTTCATCTGACCTAACTGAAGGACTCTCAGAAGGCCTTTGGTCTGTTGAGGCTTTTGTGTGAGTCTGTGAAGCAACAACACAAATAAAGCTTATAAATCAACTCAGGATGATAATAATTGGTAATAAAGACAAATATTCTTGTTATCACATCATTGGCTATGAAGTATGCAGAGATGGTTTGTTTTGAGTCACATCAATGGATTAACCATATGTACTGTTTCCTTACGAGCCAAGCTTGTTCAAGCTACTATTGCCAATCTACTCTACAAATACATACTAGCATATTTGTTGTTTCTTAATAAATCAACTCTTGCAAAAGTGGCTCCTTTTACCAAATGGCATGGTCTTATAGGCTCAAACTTGCTACATGTGACAAGGATTATTTGAGTAGTATGTGGACAAATCTGTTAATTATCAGAGTCATTTCAAAACAGAAAACTCAGCCTCATTTATATTTACGCATAATTTCTCAAACAGCTTAAAGCTCTCTTTGGTTGGATTTCTATTTTAATTTTAAGGAGCTATTTCAGTTTATCAGGTTGTCTGATATGATTCTTGCACCCAATTTCAGAAAATTACAGAGAAATTAAAATCAAGTTGAATAGAAATCTTAAAATAGCAGGGGATTTATTTCACAATTTCTATTCAACTTAATTTCAATATATTTCATGCAAACCTCATATCTCCTCTCTTTCTCTCTATCTATCTTGTTTTGATTACAAAGGGAGAAGAAAGCTATGTGAGCCACTGCCCCCCACCCTTCCGTAATAGACATGCCACTGCTCCCCCCCCCCCCCCCCCCCCCCCCGGGGTGATGCCTACTCCCGCATCCTCCCTTCTCCTGCACCCCTGCCCCCTCACCCTCCTTTGCGTCATCCCCTGCCAAACCCCCACTTCTGTCACCGCTGCCATCGGCACTCCCACACCCCCACCCCCCTCTGCAAACCCTAAACCCAAATGTTGAATAATATTTCTTGCTCAGACTCCACTTCTGTGACATCGTGAGCACAACCCTCAATGATCTCTACTTCAACGTCTATGTCAATGGGATGATGAGCATGGCCAGTCTCAACCTCTCTACCATCACTGACAGCCTCGACACCGCTTATTGCCAGGGTTCTGTATTCAATGCCTCTGCCGTCATCAATGGTGCCATAATGGTGCAAGCGGGTCCAGCTTCCAACATTCAATCAGGAACACGCAATTCCGTCCTCAACAGTCTTGAGGTCATGAAGTTAAGCAATGAGGCCGGCAGCTTGGATGGCCTGTTCACCATCAGGTCGTATGTAGGATCTTTGTCCACCAATAGCAAGCTTAAGATGGTCACAATGCCTCGGCCTGGGAAACACGGCCATGCTGTTTCTGGGCATGATGTTCGTGTGGTGCCAGAAAGAGGCCTCCCGATTGGCAGGAGTGCAACATCTTCTCGTTGTGGCTACTACCTCTTCATGCCAGCCCAGGCCCTGGATGCAAGCTTGGATGAGATGTTGGTGAGCTATGGAAGAGGGGGTGCAGGGAATTGCAGAGGGACAGGGTGGGTGGGTGGGGTCGACGTAGGGAGATGCAGGAGTGGAGAGAGAATCTATTCTTGAAAGTGGAACTACCAAATGAATTTCTTATTCCTGAAATATTTTCAATTGATGCAACCAAACAATTTCAATTTCTTGACCAAAAAACTACTTGTTGACTTATTTTAAGAAATAAATCTGAAATTTAAATAGAAATCCAACCAAAGACAGCTTTAGGTAGAATGGTTTACCTGGAGGGTTGAAGGTGCTTTATGTAACTGAAACTATTCATAATATTTTACTTTTTTCTTTCTTTTTTCTTCTTCTTTTTTCCTTTTTTTTTTTTTTTTTTTTTTTGGGGTGGGGGTGGGGGTGTGGGTGGGGGTGGGGGTTGAGGGGTTTAGAGAAATAGAAGAAAAAAAATGAACCTATTCCCAGTTGAGTAAATAAGCTTGGAAAACCTTGCAGAAGACATGGTTCAAAGTTCAAACCATGAAGCAGAAGGCTACTTCGTGTTGTAACGAGACCAATAATCAGGTAGTAAATTGTTGCCAACGTAAAGATTTAAAATTCATTTTTAAGAGTACCAAATGAATCTAATAACTTATAGAAATAAATCCAATAAATTATATGAAATTGTTTTACAAGACAAGGAAGACAGCATTGAGCTTCAAAATGGAAAAAAAAAGTTCTAATCACACATGAAGTTTAGATGGGGTTGAATATGGACTTAGTTTTTTACCTGCATTCGGGTAACAACTACCCATATTGGGTTAGTCAACAGCACATTCACGCACCTACAAAAAGATGATATCAAGCAATACTGTAAAAAACGAACCCATATGATGAGATGAAGAGGAGTGAAATCTGGAAGCTATCAATCAAGTATTCACCAAATATCTCTGATTCACGAAGTCATTGAGCAAGAAGAAAATTAGCATTTAGTGAAAAAGAAAGAAATGCTTCAACAGGCAGAACTTTAAACAACAAAGCAATAGCAGAATGCAATGGTTAAGGGGAATCTATTTACACCTCTTTAAAGGTTTCTTCAGGTTTAAGGGTCAATTACAGTTGAGGTACCGACATTAAGAAAACTATGTTTGGGGTACTTCATGTTTCAAATATTATGTTTGGGTTCCTTATTAACTGAACCTCTCTCTCTCCTCGCTTCCACCCTTGCCTCAACCCCCACATCGCCAATGCCTTCACTTCTGCCTCTGCCCTCCCTCAGCTCCTCCCTACCACTTCCGCTCTAATCTATAACCCTTTTGATAGGGGCTAGTATACTGAAACACAAAAAATCAGAAAATCCACCCCTTGACAAGATCACAGATGATCACAAAACCAGATTATAGGGAAGTTTCTAGAAGGCAAACTTTTAGATTAGAGTCCGAGTCTAGTCGAGTGTAGTATCCAAGCAATAGATCAAATCCCCAAAGTTTGAACAAAACCCAACGGTTGGATTTAGAACAACATATGAAACTTCAGAATTAAACAATAAGATTTCCAGATTTGAGAGATTTTCTGTATCACCAGATCAGTGTCTCTGATCTGTCCAAAAACAGATCATAGATAAATCCAAAGGTTATATAAAGGAACAGAAATTCCATGATACAGCATGGCAAAAAAAAAAAAAAAAAAAATTGAACCAGAGCATGGATAAATCCAAAGGTCATATAAAGGAACAGGAAAGGTACTGGAGATGTGAAAACATCTTATGAAGGGAGCAAATGAAGGATTCCGAGACAAACTAATTCTATGAAGATTGCGTGTTGGTAAATCACCCAGATAATGCAGCCACCACAAGCCATGACAACATTCCAACTGTTCCATCACCAGAACCTTTCTTAAAGCGATCAAGAGCGGAAGCTTCTGCCTTGTTCCTGAATATTTGATAGAAATAGTAGTAAACACCCTGTACCAATATAAAAGTGATGAAATGAGCCAAAAAATTAAACTCTAGAAGAATATGCTCATTCAGCACTGATTCCCTATTGTAAAGCCACTTTGCTGTAGATGACATATTCAAGTCAAGTTTTATTGTTAGGAAATACTAATGAGTTATACTGCAATGTCAGGAACAAGGCACAGACCAAGCAGCATAAAATAAAGATTAAAAAATAACTTGACAATGTAAGAGTTTGTAAGAGAGAAGAGCCACGAGAATGAGTATGCATTTGGTTCCTTCCAAAAAGAGTATTGAGGATGACCAGATTTGACATTGACTGTAGGGTCAAAGAATATCAGCTCACTCAGAAAATCAGTGAGAAGAACAGAGATCAGGAAATAAAGGGGACCTGCATTATTTGGGTGAAGATTTTTCACCTGCTCTCCTCAATGTCTACAATGCAACTTGAATAGTTTTTATAGGGATTGTCCGAATGGCACCTCTATAGGTGTATTTAGAACATGTAACCTTCTTTTGATTGCCCCTTGTCTTATTTATAAAAGCTCTTTAAGTCAAGGGTAGAAGAAGGTTATCAAAATTAATTGGAAGTGACCTACTAATATCATTTCAAGAGTTGTCATTGTCCCGCATGCTTTATGAGTACACGTGAAATGCCAAGTTTTACCCTCACTCAAAGAAATAAAGTTTATTAAACTAAAAGGGCAAAAAAAAAAAAAGATTAAACTATTTGACACCTTAATGTCAATAAGAAAATCCTTTTTAATCTTTTTTTTTTTTGGGTAATAAAATCCTTTTTAATTATTAAAAAAAAAAAAAGAGTTCCATACAGACACACTTGGGATTTGTATTTTCACTATACTTAGAAAGTTAATATTTTTCATGGTTCTCAGACCATAAAAAGGTTAAACTTTTAAGGGACTTCCTAAAATCTGTTGGTTCAAATCAAAGAAGAACTAGAAGCATAGCTTTAATAAGCTAGATAACTGATATAAAATGTAACATAGTAATATAATGCAATGTTGGCAGACAGAAAAGCTTCACCGATAAAAATGGAGTTCACAACTTCACGATCCATGTAAATTGCCGTGTATTGCATTGATGTTCAAAGAACATGCTTATCAGAGCCATGAAAAATAAGCATTAATTTTTGTGATCATAAGATTTCCTTGAATAAGTCGTTTTGCCCAAGGACTAAAAGCCTTCTCTGATTTCTCTCTAAGTATAGACCATTAGACCCTGATGATACTCAATTTATTTACATTTTCAACACCCCCCCACCAAAAAAAAAAAAAAGGTTAGTGGTGCCCACAAAACTACTAATGCATTAACATATGCCAACCAACCAAAGAATTCTGCTGTGTCCTGGAAGGCCATTTCAATGTTTATTCATTAACAAGAGTCTGTATGGTCTGGTTAGAACAAACATTGCTTGAGTCTACCACTGAGTCTGTCGGGCTATTTAAATGTTTATTCATAAACGAGAAAGCCAGAGTCCTTCTGGTTAAAACAAACATTGCTCGTGTCTACAACAGAGTCTGTTGCCCATTTCAATGTTCATTCATAAACGAGAGTCAGTGTCATTTCTGTTTAGAACAAACATTGCTGAAGTTTACCACAGTTTTTCTTTAGTCAATAATCTTCTTTGTCCTAGTTTCTTGTCTAACAGTTCTAAATTTCAATTAAAGTGTCCTTCTTATATCAAAAGAACTATTCATAAATTATGACTGCAAGGTAACCCCATTTAATTTTGCCTACATGAAAGAATTAATAATAGATTCTACACTAAGAAGTCCTCAATGTTAATTTATATATTAAAAAATTCTGAATTTCCGTTCCTTTCTTATCTCTTAACAGCTGGGTTTGAAACTTGAAAAAGTTTGATCACAATATTAAAACCCATTCCACATGAACCCAAACACACTGAGAGTGACAACTTTTATAAAACAGTCTGGTTCAAGTTACCGAACTGGTGATACACGGACCATTTAGGCATTAAATTTCAACACTAAAGAGTACCAAATTGCGCTCATTAAAAAACAATGGGAAAAGGAGTATAATGCTCTCACTTGAGATGCAGCAGTTCCAACCAACGACGGCGTCAGGCCTCCATATAAACGCTCCCATCCCTCTTGTTTAGCAACCTGCAACCCATTAAACCCAAAAGAAATATGCATATCAATATATATATATATATATAGAGAGAGAGAGAGAGAGAGAGAGAGAGAAAATCCGTAAAAGTAATAGTTGAAGATTACAGAACCTGACATATTTGTTCAATCGTTCCAACTTTCGTCTTCGACTTATTTGGATCTCGATCGGTCTGTTGACGAGTGTTAACCTAGATTGGAGCAACCCATTATTATTATTATTGTCAAAATAAAACCATAAAAAAATGCGACAATTGGCAGATCACAATAAAGAAAATTCCTTTAAAAAAAAAATAATTATACTAAAAGAAGAACAGAAAATACAGTTTGTAAGGGATATGTGATGAGCTGAGCGATGATTCCCCCTCCAGCTCCAGCCAATCCATTGATTAAAGCATCTGACATATTTCCTAAGAAAGAAAGAGGAAAAACGGAGTAGAAGCTCCGGCTAATCGAGTGATTGAGAGAGAAAAAGAAGAAGAGAAGGTAAAAAGAGAAACATTCAAAGGGGGGAAGAAGCAGGCGGGAGCCTCAAAGAACGTGTATGAATATCTCAGAGTTTGGCTGTTGTGATCTAATTTCATGTCGTTTCTCTATCAGAATTCAGAGAAGAGAGAGTCGTCCTTCTGCTTTCGGTCTTCCCTTCGAGAAACAATTAAACACAATAAAGGACATTGTTGCTTGTAATACCTGAATCATTAATAGCAGTGGGCCAGTGGCCTTAGCCGGACCAAATTACCCTTCGCCAATACCCAAAATGTCTAAATTATTCTGTCCTCATGGGTCACGATGGCATATACCCGTCAACCCTGTGGTCCGCGGTCAAAGATCCATGATCCAATCAAGAATCACTATTTCGGAATTCTACTAAAACAGAACATACTCTTCTCTGCTTTCTCGGATTGGAAAACCATACTACAAGGCACAAACAGTGAGTTACAGGGGAATATGCATTTAAAAAAAAAAAAAACATGTGCCGAGGGGATGAATAAAATATGGGTAAAATAAAGTACCCTGATTGCATAGTCTTGGGTCAAGACACAACAAGGGGACAAAATGATACCCCACTCCTTGTTGATAACCATGTGGGCTTTTTCATTGGTCTTATGTTAGTATAGGAGTTGTGCAATCGGAGAGTATTCTTATCCAATAAAAAATTAACATATTTACTATTGAACAAAAAAATTATACCAAGGAAAGTAAATAAGATTATAATTTGTTTCATTTTTTTTTTTTTAATTAAGTTTGGTTACAATGAGATTTTTCCTTAAACTAAATTAACATTTCCATCACATGGCAATAATTAGAAGGAAAAAATATATAGTAAATTTTCCATCTCAAGATATTATCAACAATTATTTGACAAATACAATTTATCCACAGGCCATTTAAAACAATAAAAAAAATATTTTAATTGACCTTACAAAAAAAAAAATAATAATAACAAGTGATTTTGTTGAAGTCGTTTTCTATTTACTGAATCATATTGAGTAGGAGTGCAAATTTGGATTTAGCAAGCCTGAACTTGCTTCAACCCACCTTGAGCATCATAAGGCATGTGCTGGGTTTTATAGCTTATAAGGTGAAGGTTGAGATTACTTAGCCAGGGCCAAGGCTGAGCTGGACCTAAGCGGAGGCCTTAGGTTGAGCCCAACCACTTAGATATATCTTTAACCCATTTTAAATATATGTAAATCACAACAAAAAGTGATGTAAGTGGCTTGAATGTCTAGCCTTATTTATAGGCATCACATTTTCTAACCTTTCTCAAGTTGAAAATTTAAGAAGAAAAGAAAGGAATGATAATAAGTAAATAAGAGAAAAAGAAAGTAGTTAATTTGCAAAGTCCAACAAACAATTAAGAGTCCAACAAATATCTCAACCCGACGTCCCGACCTAAGGTCGGGCTGGGCTTGTGCTAAAAGCAAAGGGGGACCCTGGGCTGGGTCTGGAATATCTTACAAACAAGTATCGTACGTCACGCTGGGGGACAAACTGTGACAGCTTATCCATCCCCGTCCATCACGTTGAAAAGGGTAGGAATGAGAATTTGATTTTTCCGGGAGGTTTACAAGAACTTACCTATACTAACCTTCGGATTAGAATAAAATATTTGTCGTTGTTCAGCCCAGCAAATCATGACCGCACAAAATAATAATCTTTCTTCAATTCGACACCTTCATGGACCTGTGTATCCCACCTCTGCCCCGCCAGTCGAGAATTATTCCTATTTCTATTTTTATCTCAAACCCTTTCTTCTCTCTCTGCTATCGCGTTTCCCCTTCTCGTCTCCCGTCGCTCCTGAAACAGTTAAAGATGGCGAACACTCGCCCTCCATCGAAGCTGCTGGACCTCGACATCACCATCGTCTCTGCAAAACATCTCAAGAATGTCAATTGGCGCCATGGAGACCTCAAGCCTTACGCAATCTTCTGGGTTGATCCCGATCGTCGAGTCGCTACCAAACCTGACGAGTCGGGATCAACTCGTCCCGTCTGGAACGAACGCTTCACCCTCCCCATTAACTTTCCCCTCCAAGACTCTCTTCTCTTCCTCGAAATATTCCATTCCAAACCCTCTGAAACGCCCAAGCCTCTCGTCGGAACACTTCAGTTCCCTCTCAACGATCTTTCCGAGTCGGACGATCCTAATCGTATCAGAACCCTTGAGCTTCGTCGTCCCTCTGGTCGTCCCCAAGGCAAGATCCGGATGAAGCTCGCCATCCGTGAGCGCCCTGCTCCGCCTCCTTCTCCGCCGGATTTCTATACTACCCCTCCTTCGAGCTATTATTACTCCAGTGCCCCCCCTCCTCCTTCTTCGCGTGATTACAGGGGATACTCTCAATCTCTCTATAGTTCGCCTCCTGCTCCAGTGCCGTCGGTGCCTGCACCATCTCCGCCGCCTCAGTACCCATACGGCAGTTACTCGGATCCATATTCTGGTTATTACTCGGGATATTATTCTCAGCCCCCACCGCCGCCGAACCGGCCGTTCTTCGATCGCGTCTCATCCTCTAGTTATGGTGCGCCAAGTGGGCCCTCAGCGCCTTCGTACGATCAGAAGCCCAGGGGGAGCAAAATGGGATTGGGTACGGGTGTGGCAGTCGGAGCTGTTGCGGGGGCCTTGGGAGGGCTTGCTTTGGAAGAAGGGTTGAAGTACGAGGAAGACAAGATTGCAGAGAGGGTCGAGAGCAACTTGGCTGCCAGGGACGATTACAGTGATTATCGTGGTGATTACTGATTTATTGAATCATCTTGGGTTCCTCCTCTCTGTTTTTAGGGTTTGGCCTCTTCTGAGGTGGTAAAGTCGACTGCCAGAGTCGATATTAGGGTATGTTGCATATTTTTATATCTAAATGTATATATGATTGGTGTTGCTTTTGCGTTTTTATCTTTGCTATTTCTAAATGTTGCTTGGAGTGGATATAATATCTATTGGACAAGTTCTGTTCCCGTTCGGGAAAAATGTTAACCTTCCTGCTTTATTACATTGTCAAGTGTTTTGAGTTCCTTTTGCATTAAAATTTTCTACTTGAGATCCTTTTATGTGCTTGAATTTGAATTTATTATCAACTTGCATTGTTGATGTAGATCTGATAGTAATTGTATTGAAGATCACCTGTAGGAATCAGCACGAATGTAGTGAAGAGTGTAGGTGGATGGATGTTTTTTAAAGTGGTATGAAGTGGATATAGAAACCATAAATTGGGTGGATGGAAATTTTCTAACCATATTTAGCATGCTATTGAGTGAGTGACACTATTCCTAGCTATGATTTCAGAACTTGCCATTTTTCTTTTGTTCTAAATAACTCTCCCAATATGATTTGGACCATCGGTGATTTGATCATAACTCTCCCAATATGACTTGGACCATGAGATATTGGTTTCATTGGATAGGTAACTAAACAACTTTCCAAATAGCACAAATATCAAGCAAAAATAGAGAAGTTCTAACAAACCAAAAGTATCCTCAAAGCAGAGTGATTGAAATAACACAGTTTTCTATAACCCAATCACAAAAACTAACCCAACACTGTTTGGTGCATATCAAGACCATTACTGGAATGTTCCTGCATTGCCTGGTTCTAATTTTGATGGAGTTATGGTTTTCATGGATTAGCCACATCTTATAAAATTCTTTAGAAATTTTGGCAGCATTGTTTAATTTCTGAAGAAAGGGCAGTTTACTTGGTTAAGGACTGTGAACAAGGTATTTGAAGAGGTTAACCAAAAAAATGACACATGTTTCAGTTTCCTAATTGCTTTGTAGTGGGTGAGATGTCTTGCAATTCATTTGAGGTGTACATTGTAAGTACTTAGCCGAATGCGCAATCTATTAATTTTTTTTTGGATGATTAAAAATATATTAAAAAATAGAAAATAATACAGTGCCAAAAAGTAGACTTGATACAGATACGGCTGCCCTTTCTTGGTTGGACCAGCATGACCAGCTTTGGAAGCCAAGAGCCAAGAAGAACCGGTCCAACCCAGGGTTTTGGTCCAACAAGGGTTGGAAATAAAATTAGTAGTTTACTTAGTATTTTATTTTATGCTTTTATTTTCCAGACTTGAACGTAGGAGTAGGATTTATTTCCTTGTTTTGGTTTCTTTTTTATAGTTGTTTCCTAGTCTAGGCTAGTTTCCATTTCAGTTAAGTTTCTAATTTCATGTTCCTATTTTCCTATATATTGGTTGTAATCGATTGAAGATTTAGAGAGAGAGAGAGAGAGTGATTTGATTATTGAATGAATGTGTTGAGTGTGATTCTCCGTTTTTCCCCCTCTCTACCCTGATTTCCCCTCCCTTCCCTAAGGGTCCTCCATCAAGACTTCAAACTCAAAAGGAGAATCACCAGAAGGCACCTCAAGGGCATTAAACAATGCTAATAATATAAGCAAAAAATGATCCTATGGGAAACAAAACATCAAGTTTTCCGGTATGCTGAACGAAGATAGTATGGGGGGAACCTAATGCTATGACTTGTCTCATTGTAAAGACATTATATCCCTCTGAAATATCAGCTTTTTTAGAATCAATCGCACAAACCTTGGTGAGGTAGGCATAATAGGAAAGTCACCACTCAATGATATGGATGAAGGAAAATTCCTCGCTTGGATCCACACTAGCTTCATGAGGCAGGATTTGCGAGAGCTCTTCCGGGGAGGCGATAGATGAGATAGCCTCGAGGGATGCATCAGATGGAGGCTCCGAAGGGAGTGTTAAAGGCGGAATAATGCCGCTTTCTCTTCGTATTCCAAGCCCCATGTCAGAGCAATTCATGTATGGAGGGGACTTTTTTTTTTAGCATTCATCTCCTTATTTTAAGGAAGAACCTCTACTAAATCTACTTGATATGATAGAAACTCCAAATCAAACGTTACACCACCTCGTAATGACTTCGCATTTATAACCAATTTCTCCAAAATAGGCTCTCTTCTATCAACATTCACTAAATAAGTTTTTAGCATTGTATTTGACTCTTTAAAAAAACGTCGTCTTCAAGTCAAGACTCGACCCCACTTCAGGAACATTAACAATTGAGGAGTTGCTAAGATAAGTCACCTCCACATTAACAACTTAATTTTCAGTAATCTTCTTATATAACTGAATGCGAGTTGGAGCAATGCAATCGTCAATTATCTCTCCTTCCTCAATGGTCGGTTAGCGGTCTATTATCAGGCAAAGGTAATTGGGCTTTAAGCAGACTAATATTATTTCAATTTAGATAGGATATTTATATTTAGGTTATTATTTTCCAATTAAAGTAGTTTTATTATTAGTTCTTGTCTTAGTTGTAATTGGAGGTAGGAGGGTGAAATTTGAAAGCAAGGATATAGGGGAGTAAAATGGTCGGTTGTTCCTTTTGTGGTAATTTTGGGTTAAAAGGACAAACATTGATGGAGGAAGGTGCTAGCGGGTGAAGGGGGTTCTTTGGGTGCCTTCCATGGTTGCGGCTATGGAGGCCTTCCCTCCTCTTCCTTCTTGCGGAGGAGGGAAGGTTGCTGTTGGCAATTATAATGGCGAAATTGTCGGAGACCTGCTTTTGGATTTGTTAAAACATCATTGTTGCAACATTTGCGGATTTCAGGTAATGTAGATGTCAGCTTGACAGAAAGCGGTTTCTTTCCTTCTCAATGTAGAGAAGGATAGAACCCGTGTGTTAGAGGATGGTCCTTGGTATGTTGAATGGAAACCATTAATCCTTTGTCCTTGGACTTCGAAGTTACGCCTAAAGAAAATAGATTTGATTTCAGTTCCGGTGTAGGCGGTTCTACCAAATCTTCCATTTCATTACTAGTGTGTGGAGGGTTAAGTATCATTAGAAGCATGGTGGGCAAACCTTTGTGTAAGGACAAATGGAAAAGACAAAAGAACGACTATCATATGCTCGAGTGTTTATAATGCTATTGGCGGAGGAGGAGCTGGCAAATTCAACCCCTATATGTGATGAGCATGGGAAACAGTTTGATCAAGAAATCATTTATTATTTTGACATGCACATGGAAAGCTTTTGGCCATTCTTCGAATCAGTGTGGGGTTCTATAAGAACACGTTCCATGCAAAAAATGCAGGGTGAAAATATTCCATCATCTACAATGGGTTTGGCTGGAATTTCCTAGTGGAGAGGGTGTGGCGGGAGTTTTTTTTGGGACGGGAGTAAATGGAGTTTCTGATTCTCTGGTGGATTTGAGTGGTGCATCAATTGAAGCATATACAAGTATGGTGGCTGTGGGTTGAGCAAGTCTTCTTTGGGAGGCGGCAGCTAGTGCCCCACCAGATATGCTAGTTGGAAAAGGTGTTAATGGTGGAATTGGTACTGGCCAGAATATCTTTCAAATTCAAAATTTAAATTCAATAAGCAAGAAGTTAGGTGGAGCAAATAATAAAGGATGAGGTCAACATAGTAGGGAATTGATTTTTGGTTTTGGAGGTAATTAATGATTATGTAGATTTTGTGGAACAATTAAAGTGGCTGAGGAAGAGTTGGTTAAGGACGGAGAGGATTGGTGATTGCATTGTCCAGCTAGCATTTGGTTATATGAGAAGATTACTGAGGGTAAGGTTGCCGATGTGGCGATGACTTAACTTGGCAACTTCGCAAATGTTAAGCCCATTGAAGTGGGGTTGAGTTTTTACTTGGAGGCGACTTTTTTGGAAGGATTCAATAAAAATATTTAAAGATCTATTTAGTGGAGGTCGATGGAAGAGAGCCTATTTTAGAGGAATCAGTTATAAATGGGAAGTCATTACAAGGTGGTGTGGTTGCTGATTTGGAGTTTCTATCATATCTAGTAGATTTAATGAATGATCTTCTTTTAAATAAGGAGATTGAAGCTAAGGGGGGAAAAAAAGAAAAAGAAATCCCCTCCATCCAAAGACCTTTGAGTTGGGGCTTGGAGTATAGAGGGAAAACAACATTATTTCTCCTTTAACTCTCCTTTGGAGCCTCCATGCGATGCCTGGAGCTATCGCCTCTTTGAAAGAGCTCCCGAAACTTTTGCTTATGAAGCTAATGTGGATCAATGCAACGAATTTTACTTCGTCCATATTACTGAGTGGCGACCTTCCTCTTATGCCTACCTCATTATGGTCGATGCGATTGTTTCTAATAAACCTGTTGTTTCAGAGGGATATAAAGTTTTTTACAGCAAGTCGAAGCCATTGCATTAACTTCTCCTTGTACTATCTTTATTCATTAGACTGAAAAAGTTGATATTTTGTTTTACATAGGATCGTTTTTTGCCTATATTGTTAGCTTCGTCTAAGGCCCTTGAGGTGCCTTTTGGTGTTTTGCTTTTTGGGGCTGTTATGCCTTTTGGCATTGTAATATTTTTTTCTTTATTAATATATTATATTATTTCAATCATAAAAAAAATAATAAAAAAATAAAAAAATCTTCCTCAATTGTTCTCACGGAACCTAGGTCATTGTTTTTTTAGGTGAATAATAAATTCATTGCCAAAGGGGAAGAAGAAAAAGGGGGGGGTGGATATACAAGGCCCCAAGGGGGGAACTACAAAATAAAAGAAAAGCCACAAACTCCTAAGGCGGGGGGAGGGGGTAAAAGTAAAGAAGAGAGGAGATCCCAGGACACAAGAAATGAGCATGTTCCTTGGGGAGTCCCTCTAAAACCAAAAATTGATACCCTGTTGACCTTGTCCTTTCCTTTATCTGCTCCACCTACCCTTTTGGTTATTGAATTAAAATTTTGAATTTGAAATATATTCTGGTCAGCACCAAGTCCACCATTAACCTCTTTTCCAGCCACTATTTCTGGTGGAGCACCAACTGCCACCTCTGATGTAGATCTCAAGTACCACTGGAATGAGGCCCCCAAAACCAGTCCAGAATCGCTGGGGGAGAAAGCCTGGTCAGATGTGGCCTGGTTTTTGATTGGTTCAAGCAGCTTGCGTGGATGAAGAAACTGTGAAGATCAGGCCAAAACACTGTTCACGTGAACAGTGTCACAGTTAGAAAAAAATTGCCTTATTTGGAAGATTCTTTGTCTTTAGTTACGTCTTGGACATCAAGAGGAATCAATCAGTTTGGGAATTTCTAAGAGTGAAGAATATGACTAGTTTGTAAGAGTTTGCTATCTATCTTACACTAACTAATGAAGTAACTTCCGTATTCTTACCTCCTACCCATGATTTAGGCCCATTAAAGTGGCCTACTATAAAGAAAACCCGGACCAACACATTTGTAACCCAATCCACTGTGTATTTCCACTAAAATAAGCCTACTTCTATGTTTTATCTGCATCACAAGGTTTGCCTTTGGTGCATATGGCTTGCATGCCCATTGTTTCATGAGATCATTTTTATAATCCCAAAATTATCCTAAAATTGGATAATTGCATGGGAGCTTGTCAGGTACCATATAAGATATATGGATATTCTCACATAAAAGAAAATCTTAAAATGTTGGTGCTGTCTTCTTATATGTAAGGTAAATGGAGAGAGTCTTGTTTCTTCTTTCTTCCGTTGCTTATAAGATGCAAGGCAATTGTTTTGGTGTGGAACCAACGTGGAATTGGTAAGTTTGTGCATATGAATTTTCTTACATCAGGCCAACAATGGGGAATTCAGTATTTGTTCAAAATTCATCAGGGTTTTACTATAATCAGATAAGGGTTCAATAAGAAATAGTATGGGAAGACTTGGGTTTGAATTTGTGATCAAAGTAATATGTTCAGTAATGATAAAGAAGGTTTAGAATATCTAAATTCATCGGAGTCCCTGGAAATTTAGTGAATATGTGGGTTTTGGAATATGAAAATTAGGTGAATGCTAGGGTTTTAAGTATAGAGAATACTGGATGAGTGATTGGTTCTTGGGAGTAGAAGAACCAGTGGTTCTCACCATAAACAGTGCTGTTAGTTGTGATTGTGATTTTGGTGCTCCGGATTGACAGTAAGATGGGGATTCTCTGGGAATGAATAAGGATTTTCCAGAAGGTTAGCAAAGAAATTTCTTAGAATGCAGCGAGGGAACTAACTAAAATTATGTACTATGAACAGAAGCTGTTGTTGTTGCTGCTGTTTAGCGATTTACTTCCCCCAAAAAAAGGGGGGGGGGGTGGGTGTACTTACTGGTCCACAAGGCACCAATTAGTTTCTGCTATCCATAATTGTTGGATGCAAAATATTCCTGCAGCAAAGATGTACCTTGATTTTTTCATGCCTAAGTATAAGATTGTGAAGCTTTATACAAGGTTTCCCACATATTGAGCCTTAACGTATCCTTCATTTTACACTAATTTTTTTAACTGTTCAAGTACTTGATATAATACCAAGGTATTTAGTATTTCCTGAATCTATTAATAAATTTCCTTTCTACACAAGATTGATGATCTCAAAGTTAACCTACAATTTGAGCGTTCAGGAAGGGCAGTGTTGAAGGTTTTTTTATGTGAGTCAAATTTTTCATCAAACGTTGGTGCGGTCTCTTCATTTATATTTTTCTTGTCATGAAGATGGGGAGCTGTGAAGTGAAGCCATTTCATGGGTTTTATTCTATGGGACTGCATTTTTTTAAGCTATCCTACGATGGATTTAGAGGAAAGAGACAAGTGAACTTTAGTGATGCATTCTACTTCATTAAGTCTATTATTGATTAGGTTTGGTTGAGTTTGATGTTGGCCTGGTCGAAGTTACAATAGTCAGTCTTAGAAACATCTCAGTTTGACTCAATTGGTGGGTTGTAGTAACCGCATATGATAATTGCTGAGACTTTTGGTTTCAATGTAGTTGAATATTGACAACTGTTCTATGCAGCAATTCATGCCTAGGAATTGATGGCTTATTGATGCAGTTGGACTTCTATGGCTGTACTGGTGTGACCCAGGTCCAAACCTGGCTTTTGATCCACTAGGGATTTAGGGTTTATATATATATATATATATGTAATGTTGGAGTTACTTTTGAGGGCGGACCTCGGCGCAACGGTAAGGTTGCTGAAACAGCCTCTCTGCGAAGCGGGGGGTAAGGCTGCGTACATTATGACCCTCCCCAAACCCCACAGGGGTGGGAGCCTCATGCACTTGGTACGCCCTTTTATTGGGGTTACTTTTGTAATTTTATTTTATTGCTATTGTTCGCTATCATAGGAACAGGAAATTGAGTCAGGTTCAAAGTCTTCAGATTACAATTTGGAATAGCTTTGAGTCTATCTTTATGCTTGTATCAATTGATTTTAGAGACTGGATTGAGTAGAATATTTGTTTTATTGCTGGTTGTGTACTGGTCCTCTTCTGGGATTGCGGCATATTTCAATTTTGGTTACATCGTCATTCTTCATAGTAATGGCAATAGCTAAGCTGTTTGTTGAGTAGTGTTGTTGTCAGTCCAGGGGAAAATACTAGATGTATCTTATGTGTTTTTAGATTTGTTACTGTGTCATGTGCATTGAGTATTTTTTTCAGCCATCTACCTTAATTGATTGTTGGGGGTGGGCCGGTGGGGTTTGGGTTACATGTTACAAACTGTATGTTTAGGGAGCCAGGATTTGGTGGTGTGGTATTGGGGGCAGAAGTTGAGCAGAATGGGAGGAAATATTTCTGAGAGATGAGAGGCATAGATGCTGTGGATGGGTGGTGAAGTTATAGAGGGTGTTGTGCGGGTCTGCTGTAGCAGTGAACAATTATTGGCTACCAAGATTCAAGTCTTGGCCGTTAAAAGGAAAATTCAGTCCATGAATCCCATTGGATGCTATTTCTGTGGGCCTAGATTTTTCTGTTTGACCCACTTGCTTACGGCAGTTTATTGATTGTTTTTGCAGCCATGGTGCTATGGACTTGAATGTTGCGAAGTTAGTATGAGCTAATATCATTTTCCATTGATGTTCTCCACAAGGAAGGGATGAATAGTATTTTGGAACATTATTCATTGATTAGCTCAGAACTGAAAATATTATAAGCAACAGTTTTTTGGGTTCAGAACAAGGTTCAGATTGAACCTAAGCCCCATTTGATGCCTTTTGCCTACCCTCTTCTCTCCATCCCTAACATATTCCTTGGTTTTATGCAACTTTGGCCTTGATGAAATGGTGAGTTATCTTTTCATGCCCACCATTCCAATGTTTCCATTGATTCAAATGTACCAGTTTGATTTGGTTGATGCTTGAAACGTGTCTCTGGCAATTGCTGCCTTCTGAATTAGATCTGGTTGCTTCACATTGTGGTCATAAAGAAGAGGCATTTTCCTAAACATGCATAAAATATTTAGCTTTTATATTAGGGGTGCTTTTTTTTGGGGGGGAGGGGGCTTGGATATTAGATTCCAGCAGGGTGTGGGTAGGTTCCAATGAGGTTCATACCTTACCTTCTATTTCAAGTTTCATAAAACTGGGGTTCTGATGGATCATCTGAGTAATTATTGGATTTATTTAGGGATTTGAATCTTGTGACTAACTAGACGTATTAATCATGTGGTGAAAGCTAAAATGAATTGTTTGGTGATGGGATGGGTTCCAAGTTGAACTGTGCTGCAGCAAAATCTTTTCTTTTTTGTGCTTCCAACTTTTGCCCCAATAGAACCTCCGGAAGGGTGTGTGTGTGTAGTTGTCATTCCATTCAGTCCCAGGATACACCAACAACAGGCCATGGCTTAGCCAGCTGTTCTAGCTGGGACTTCCACTGGCTTTCTTTGAATTTTTTAAGCCAACCTGTCTGTACATTTCCTTAAATCTCTTGAAAGCATAGTAGTATTCAGATGGTTGTCTTTTTAAGTTTCAATTTCTGATCTTATTGTCTTTCACATGACAGCCTCACAGGTATGCCCACTTGGTTTCAGTCCAGAATCATTGCCCCTTCATTTTGTGGTTTTTGATTGACCTAAAAGGTCAATGTTTCCACTAATGAAATTATGATTAATGATAATGTTTTGGGGCAACTAAGTTGGCTTTGTTCATTTAAGTACTCTGTTATAGTAGTTGATTATTTTTCCCATCCTGATTTTGACAAGAGATTTATGTTTATTGAGTTGGTTATAAGAAAGAAAAAGGGGGGTGGGGGGCTTTTCTGGAAGCCCGTGGTTATTTAGTTCACTACGGAATCTATGAACAGGGGCACTTGGTCCTGCAGGCCAAAATTATGTGGAGTAGATCTAAGATCCTTTGCTTGCATGTCATGTTTTAGTCTGAGCAGAGCTAGGCCTGTGGCGAAATAAAGCATAGATAAATCCATTCCTAGCAAGAGGGTGCAAAACACGAACAGTAGCTTAGCCTAGTGGTGGCAGCTTCGGCTTGAAGAGCCATTGCCTAGGGGAGGAGGTTGTGGGATCGAACCTTGTCGTCTGCATGGGAGGAGGGTGTGGGATTGAACCCTGTCTTATGCATGTGTGAGTGGATGGGTGTGTGTAGGAGTAGGTGGCCATTGGCCCTACTAGCGAGCGCCCAGTAGGATAGTAGATCATTAGGAGAAAAAAAAAAAAAAAAAAGCAAGAGGGTGCATGACTATACATGGGAGGGGATGATGTTTGAAATTTGATGCCTGGCCAATAGGGCATTCCCCAAATGAAAAAAGGGAGGGGGAGGGGGAGGGGGAGGGGGATTGTCTCATCATGCTTTCTTGTGGTACAGTCAGGATAAAATCCACAGATTCTATAGTGGATTGTGGAATTGAGTATCCACACCTGTGTGGGAAGGAATTTGCATCCCACATCAATGGCTGTATTAAAAATGTTATTATCCACTTGGGGCCCACATATTTGCCCTTGAAGAATTTTTTATGAAAATTTCAAAATTGATGAAATTAAAACAACGTAGCGAATTATTCTTTTCAAATCATATGTGATTTCCATAACATAGCACTAAGACATGTAACATAGTTATTTCACCGTATTTCCCAACCTAACGTTTCTACTCTCTTGTTCATGTTCCACCTGTTTGTGCAACTCAACAGAGACCGTAACCCATATAAACTGCAGTGATTTTCACCTTCACCAAATTCTCTACTTTCGTTCACATTCTCCTTTTTCCGCAAGTTGCAGTGCACAATCCAATAGAAACTGGCTTCGATTTTCATATTGGTTTTAGCTCAAACCGCTAGCAAGCATTTCTTCATTTTCTGGGGTTCAGTACGTTTAGATCGCAAGCTTAATTGTCTTGTTTAGGTCTTATTGTTTCTTGATACAAGGTATGGTGGTGTTTGCTGTGTTAGTCTTTAGTGACTTCATAGGAAGAGAATCTTTAATCCAATATATGGTTAAGATGAAAGATGCAGTGGACAAGGACAATCCAGATTCATTTGTGATATCCATAAAAGTCATAAAATTCTGACACCAATAAGAACCCAACAATTAAATAGATTTCAGTGTCCTATGTATTCCTTTGTACTAAAAAATTTAAACTACTTCCCTTCCTTAGGGCTGAACTATGATCGGTTATATGATTTGAGAGCTTAGATAGGAATGAAGAAGAAGATAGAAGATATGGACAAAACAAAACTGTTGGGGGCAGGAAACATTGAGATCTGATCGAATCCTTGATGAGCTAAGCTGAGGTGTGAATAAGTTGTGAAAATTCTTAACTTAATTGAGCTAAGCCTGAGCTCAAGCTTCAATCAAACAAATACACTTTATTTGATACTGTATGCCAGGACATAAATAGTGCTGAGATAAGGATTGATTGAAATTGATGGATGTTAGATGAAATGAGAGAACCCTTGGTACTGTACTGCATGTTGATAACATTCTATTGCGAGCTTTTTTAGAGTCTTTTGTGGTTTCTGATATTTTTGTTTGACATCAAAGGGATGATTAATTGATTTTAATTATTTGATCATTGTGGTGATTTTTCGTTTTTGTCATGGTGTTTGGTCTTACTTTGACCACTCCAGATTCTTGGATAATATCATATTTTTCTTTTAATTTGAAATTTTCTTTTATGATTTTATCTTTATTTGTTGCAATTGGGGATTGTTTTTTTAATGTATTCTTGGGGATTCCCTTGGATTAGATTCTGTGATTCTCGTAAGGACACTTCTTTGATTAAAGTTGTTCTCAGGGTGGACAAAACTTCGTATTATGATTGTTGCATAATTTTACAAAAATTGGTTCATAAACATTGAAAAGTTTGGGGAAACCCATTAAATCTGCAAGAAATAAAAAAAGTACTCTAAAGAAATTGTTGTGGCTATAGATAGTCAGGACACCCGAGGAAGCATTCTGTGGGAGTTAGTTTTTTTTTTTTTTTTGGGGACTTCAATATTCTTAAGTGGCTTTTGCCCTCTTTATGTTGTAGTCATGGGCATGAGTTACTAAATCAAACAAACTATAATCAAGTTTTAGGAGGATCTACCTCTACCAAACAATAGAATACTAAAGATGGGAAAATCTTCTCGTAAAACTTCTTTTTTTTTTTTTTGAACTTTGTAAATACCTTGGTTACAGTAGGATGTAATTTTTTTTTTTTGGGGGGGGGGGTTGGGGGGCACTTTTTGTATATAACATTATTTTTTCTAAAGATAAAATTTTAACATTTTACATTGGTACTATATTAAATAATTTTTAATATTTGAAAAATCATTTTTTACCCTTACATTAAATAACGGTTGAAAATAAGGCAAAATAAGACATGGGGCAAGTAATAGATGGTTCACCCCCTTGATGACAACTTGTTCCCATTAAATATTCGGAGGGTTTTCCATGCTGCTGATCTAGGAGGAATATCCCATACCATATCAATTGCAGCACAGGAGATGGTACCATTAAAATTGGGAGCCATAACGACTATGTAGGAGAAAGCAAATTAATAAAAAAATTCTGCAAAAGTGAGAGTAGCAAATCATGTAAATAAATTAAAGGAAAATGTTTTGAGTCTAATGCGTATTGCATGCTATCTCACATTAGATTATTATATTATTATTTTTAAATAAAAATAAAAAAATCATTGTCAAAGGTGTAGAGTACCCTTCTTCTTCGAAACCCTCAACCCTCAAAAAAAAAAAAAAAAAAAAAGGTTAGGCATTGATACACTTAACTAGAAAGGGGAGTTCAGATCCTCAAAGGCGCATTATGCAGCAGCAGAATCAGAAATTAGAAAAAGGGTAAAAGAGGATATCAAAAGGGCCTTTCAATGGATATGCACCGCACAAACTTTTATTTTATTTTATTTTATATTATTTATCAGAACACTATTGCATGCTTTGTCCTTCTTAATTGATGCAGGCCAAAGAAAGAAGGAAGAAGGAGATTAATAAACGCATCCAAAAACCAAAAAAAATCCCTCATCGAATCTGAGATTGTGCGTCTCTAATCATCTGGGCAATCCTCGGGTGGGTATAGAATAAATAAGAAAATACACACATATATATACAAACTCTCACACAATGTGTACGACAGGGTTTGATCCCACGATCTTCTTCCCTAGGTGTTGGCTCTACAAGTCAAAGCTACCACCACTAGGCTATCCTAGTATTCATTCCTTTACTACTACTACCTTTCACTTTCCCCCTCAATTTTCAGTCATGAGATGGCTTTACTAAACCTTGACCTTTTAAAATATCTAATCAATTTGTGCTTTTGCATTATTATGATTCATATGATTTCAAGCTCCTACCACTACGACCTTTCACTTTCCCCCTCAATTTTCAGTCATGAGATGGCTTTACTAAACCTTGACCTTTTAAAATATCTAATCAATTTGTGCTTTTGCATTATTATGATTCATATGATTTCAAGCTCCTACCACTACGACCTTTCACTTTCCCCCTCAATTTTCAGTCATGAGATGGCTTTACTAAACCTTGACCTTTTAAAATATCTAATCAATTTGTGCTTTTGCATTATTATGATTCATATGATTTCAAGCTCCTACCACTACGACCTTTCACTTTCCCCCTCAATTTTCAGTCATGAGATGGCTTTACTAAACCTTGACCTTTTAAAATATCTAATCAATTTGTGCTTTTGCATCATTATGATTCATATGATTTCAAGCTCCTACCTGCACTGGCATCTCCCTAACATGACAATAATGATTGTGCTTTCTAAATTCCAACAGTAGAAGACAATCTGACCACAGTAATTGGAAAGCCGCTCTGTACTCCAATATCTATTTGGTGCAAAGTGATAACTTCAATACTTTTAAATCTTCAAACTTTATCTTCTTGTTTCAAGATATTCTTAGCCCTTACTCTTTGTTCAAAGAACGTGTATTGACTTTTGAGGAATGAAACACTAAATTTGGGAGAAATTTTTTTGTCAGTTAATGTGATTTGAGGTTAAGATTGGATATTTAGAATAATTTGGGAGAAATTTTATAGTTACTTAAGGTGATTTAACGTTATGATTGGATATTTAGAACAATGAATCTCGTCATTAATTTTCATTCTTAGTGATGGAAATCTAAATACGCTTCTTAGATTTAATCAAAGGGTCCCATCCTATGATTGCATTTCCTTCACAAGCAGGTCACTTTCGCATATCCCCTCATATTTCACTGTTATTCTATAACAATAAAAATATCTAAGATAGTTATATCCTATTGGAAGATTTGAAAAGGGGAACCTTCAACCGCCCATATCAGAAAACAAAGACATTTGCGGGGAATCCTTTCCCATAATATATATTAGTGCTTTGTAGAGAAAAGCCTTCCTTCTTATATAGAATGTGTGTAATATCTGAAAATGCATATTAAGTTTTAAAGAGTATGTGATTTTTCTGTGATTGACAAAAATTTATGGAAGTTTGGATTTTTCCATTTATAATTTAGTGACTTCTGCTGTAGTATGCCAAACTTTGCGGTGGGAGCAAGAATTATGGTCTCCTTGTACCTTTTTTTCCACTTGATGGCTTTTGGAAAAATTGGAAGAACCAAATCCTTTGTGGGTTCAATGTCCATCTCCTTTTCTCTAGACACAACATCCTTTTTCGCTAGGGATTATTCTATCAATCGATGCTTTTTGTTGGAGGCACGTAATCTTATCCACCATAAGAATGACACCTCTCTCTCTCTCTTAACACAAATATCCACAAATGTGTTTATTAGAGATATTTTTAAGGGTTTTTATCTTATCCACAAAAGAAATGGAAAAATGCTTCCCCTAACTTCTCTTGCATCCATGTAAGTGGTGTTGATAAAATTTAATTCAATGATGTGTTTACTTTTTTTTTTAATGCTCTACGAACAAAGTTTCTAGTAGCTTATGAATGCCACATGATTTAGCTTGGGTTTGGAAGATATATTGCATTCAACATTGGCTTATAGGATTTGATGATTACAGAGATAAGTGCTTGAAAGGCCAATCTCGTTAATGATTTATTATCAAGTTTTTAAATTAGATTCCCACTAATACCTTGGTAAATGCCCACCTCTGGAGTTTGGAATTCAAAACTCTAGCATTTTAGCTAAGGTAACAAAGATTTTAATAAGTTGTCGGATTAGATTCCCACTAATACATGAAGTAAATGGCCACCTTAGGAGTTTGGAATTCAAACTCTAGCATTTTAGTTAAAAGTATTGAATCCACTTTGGAGCAGATTTTCTTCACCCATGGTGGACCATGTATTCTCTCGGAATTCTTTTATCTTGGGCATTAATTTGGTCGAATGAGATTTGTACTATATGGCTATGTTTGGTAACTAAGAAAAAAAAAAATTAAAATTGAGGACAAAGATAAGCATATAAAATAATCATTGTGTAATTATAATATTTGTCATATTATTTATTTTTTGTACTATAATAATAACTAATGAGAGTAAAACTGGGTCATTATACAATCAACTCTTATTATTTTTCAATATGGTCACCATCTCATCCCATTTAATTCAAGTATCTCAAGGCAGTTTGGTTCTCAAGTGACCAAACTCATACTTCTTAACATTAGGTTTGCTAGAAGTCTTGCATCAAGAAAGCAATGGATTCTGGAGAAAGAAAGAATTCCTCAAATCATCAAGAAATCAGCAATCAATCTGAACACCCTGACTCGATCATGAACTCATGATGCTCATCACAAAAGTAACAACCCAGATCATCTCCTCGCACATGCATGCTTCACATACGATTAGACGATGACATGTATTTTTTTTTTGCGTCCATAAATGTTGCTACATGCATTTCTAATCAGATAGCATGAAATGACATTTACAGGAGAATACATATCATCATCTATTCATACGTGCACGTGCACTTACAATAGTTGATCTAGACTCAGATGATAGGACTAGTTACTGAGCCATCGTGGCCAAACGTACTACCTAAATAATTGTAGAGAGAGAGAGATGCTTCTGACTTGAGGAGACACCTAAATATTTGGGATTTGTAGAATTGGAGAGAGAGAGAGAGAGAGAGAGAGAGAGAGAGAGAGAGAGAGAGAGAGAGAGAGAGAGAGAGGGTTCTTTTAATGGAACCTGTAATTTGACAGTTGACCCTATCGATTTCAAAATGGGGTTGAGGGCCCTGAAAAAACATTAACTAAACAGAAATTCCTAATGGAGAG